>NW_028327177.1:14116956-14420382 GCF_987537825.1 Furipterus horrens | reverse complement strand
AAAAATCCTGACTTTTATTGGAAGAATAGAGGGAGCAAGATCTTAAAAGGTACCAAGCAATGATCTAATCAGGGCTGTGTCACACTATGAATTGTGTCTGCATAGTCGTACCCTTCCCCGAAAGTGACAGTTTGACAGACAGTTGTGTGTGCATTTGTGCATGTGTGTGTGTTCCGTGTATGCAAACTCCTGAAGGTCCCCCAAGGTAAATCTTTAAAACAGCAAAACCCTGTCCTGTTTATACACTCAGAGCAAAGATTGGCACCAGAGACTTTCAAGAAATGTGAGAATATCTGTACTTTTTTTTTCCTGAAGGGTGTGGGCTGGAGAGAGTGAAAAAAGTTCGCTGTTTTCCTTCTTTTGACCCAGTCTCCAGAGAAGGTAAAGATGCTCCTTCCCAGCTCGAAGTTGAAAGCACCTCCCTGTAGTTCAAGGTACTGAACTATTTTCTATGAAACGGGCTTCCTTAGAACATCGCCATTAGATACTGAAAGGATCTTATCTTAACTATGACAATCAACTCATTCTAAAAACAAGAAGACTAGTAAATGCAGAACTGTGGTTATTTCGAAAAGGGAGAGAAGGAAACAGATTTTAATTTAAAAAACAAAACACCAAGTGTTCCAGTTAACAAGTCTTCTCAATAGGCACACTTTATTTTCAAAGGTTTAGAGACTTATTTAAACGGGGACCAAGTGAAAGCAGAAGGGAGATCCCTCCTGGCTTTTCTCGAGCACAGAGCTCCTTGTGTCTCTTAGGAAAGCATCCAGGTTTTGCGAGTGTGCAGGAGAACAAGAGTTGAGGAAAAGAAACAGTACTAGAGGGCATGGATAGGGCTCAGGGAATGACATCTGCAGTCACGTTGTCAGAGTTTCATGTATGTCCCTGAACCTAAAACACTTGGCTTTCAAAAAGAACCGAGTCTGTATCAAGTGTGCGTCTCACACTTGAATTGTCCCTGAACCTAAAACACTTAGCTTTCAAAAAGAACCGAGTCTGTATCAAGTGTGCGTCTCACACTTGATTTAAAGCACATCAACAGTCCACTCCCCACCAGTTTGGTAATGAAGCAACAGTGGTACTGAATTCCCATATAAACCAAAACAAAACGCCGTCATCAAAATAGTCTCTGAATCAAATCTAGGCTAAAAAGCGATCTTTCCTCCTCCTTAAATGGCTAATTTTAATATAATTACTAGTCTGCTTACTTGCTTTCCAAATTAAAATGACAATGATAATAATAAACCAAGCTAAAAAATTCCATACCACAGGAACACAATAATCTTCAAGCCAATCAGGCAGCAAATATTTACTTGCGCATTAACTATGCACCCATAGGCACCAGTTTTAGTCCCTGTATGTAAAATTGAACCTTTTTTCAATTCACTCATCAAAAATAAGTAATTTACTAAAATATAAATTATTCAGTTAAAAATAGATTCAAAAAAGGTCTATTTTCCCCCCTAAAAACAGTATTTCACCCCACAAGACTCGCACTTACCATCTCTGGAGTCTCTATTAAACATTCTCCTTTTATTCCTCACGAAGTCTCTTCTCTGAAGCCACTGAGAACCAGCACAAGACCCTGACCAAATCGTCTAGTTCTAACTGCCACCACCTGGGGCCTATCAGCTAAAGGGCCCCATGGATGGACTCTGTGGTCGGATGTTGGACACCTCCTCCAACTAGCATCACTTGCGCCTGGGCAATTGCAGTAGGTTGTGCCTGAAGTGAGGGAATGAAACGGCTTGAGAATGGCTAGTACCTGGGAAAGGTGCATTCGCTGGGGGAAGTAGGCCAAGAGACAGGCTATTTTCCTGCAGGAGACACAAACCTCTCACGTCTGGCACAAAAGACCCGCCCTGTTCAGGCTCTGGCTCCTTATCTGGCCTCGTCTCTGCCTATCACCGCCTCATGCATGGAGCATCCATCACTCCACACTGCTTCAAGATCCCCACAGAGTTTCAGCCTTCTGTATCTTTGCTAGCTGGTGGTACTCTTTACCAGAAGTGCCTTCAAGTTAACATAATCGGGGGCGGGGGGTAGCAGGTGCACTAGCCCTGGAGGTAGTTATCTACACCATCTTCATCTTCATCAGCTTCACCACTGACATTATCATCACCTGCTTGATGCAGGTGCTGGATAAACGCCTTCCATTGTCTTACTTAACCTCCCAGCCACCCTTTGTGGTAACTATTGATTAGGGCCATGTCACAGGTGAGAAAAGACTAGAGTGAAAAAGACTAAGGAAAAGAACCAGATCGAAGCCATGTTTGCCTAATTGCAGAGCCCAAGCTCATAATGAAAACACCATGCTGTGTCTGTAGCGCAGCTGCCCAAACCACGCTGAGGCAGGCACTGCAGCCTGGTGTTAGGGGTTAGGGATCCACGGGGAAGGAGGCTGGGTGTCTAACTTCACATCCCATCTCTTCCCTAAAGGCCCAAGTACTTTCTCTGTATCTACAGTTAAGTTACTAACATCTCAAAGCTTCAAATGTGACATCACCAGGTTGCCATGACCGTCAGACAAAACATTAGATTTAGCACAGTGAGTACACATAACAAACACCTGATAAAATATAAAATGTAAGGTATGGATTTATCTGCAAATTAAAGAAAATTTCCATTTTTTTCCTGGTAAAAAACTAACACTATTTTTGTACGAGGATTTTAAATACTTTGTTTTCTTCCAAAACCTACCAAAGGCTCCAAACCTAATGGCATTTTCCAGTTTGTATTCACCTAGACCAAGCACCCCTGGCGACCACCATCCTGAGAAAGCACTCACCTGAGATTAGATAGTAGAGGAAATCAGCTACATGAATGAAGCCTAGAGAAGACCGTTCCAGTTATTTTGTACATAATTATAAAGTACCATGTATAATAAACGGAGAAAAATGTGACAGCAGGTGTGTAAAACTAAAATCATTTAATTACAATTTGGTCTGACTGAATCGACTGCCTAAGGCGGCCATCTTGGGGAAGTGATAATGAGCATCTTGGATACTGTGCCCACAAAGGATGCTTAAGCAGTGAAAGTAGACATTTAATTTTGAATACAGCTACTTATGAGAAGCCTGGGGCCAATTATGCCAGTGTTAGGGCACTAAAGGGCGACAAAGAATCCTTTGTTTTTCAAAGAATAACAAGGAGGAATTCCCCAGTGGTGAAATGTGCCTGAGAGGTTCTATGCTACGCCCTTACCCTGGTGATTTTAACAGCAAGAAAAGAAAACCAAAAAGGTGCAATACCTCTCTGCCCAATGTTTCCAAACTTTTTCCAATGGGGAGATAGTCTCAATACCATTTTCTTTGGAGTTGAGGAGACTCCAACTTTGACCCAATTGCAGGGCATTTACTTGTCCAAAGCATTTCTTGATTTTGAAGCAGATGTCAAGAAAGGGGCATATGGAATTGAGGAGGAAAAAAAAACCCCAGTGTACAAGGCCTGAGGATGAATAATTATCTTTGACATTAATCACTGACTTGAATATGCTTCTCAACCAAAACTTAAAGTGATTTAAGCCAACCCAGCATATAGGAATCTAGATGTACCAAAAGAATCACCATGAGGTGAGTTGACATTTTGAGTCTGTATCTGTGAATTCCTAAAAGATTTTTTTAAGTGAGTTCTCAAATTGGATGTTATCTGCAAACATGCAACTTACATGCTCTTATTTGAAGCACTCACATATAAAATGAGATTCACTGTACGCTGTTGAGGAAACATATTCTTGTAGAATACAAGCATTAGCCTTGCACCTGAGAGACAGATCTTTCTCAGGAGAGAATCCATGAGAAAGCGCAGGCCACTACAGCAAGGTGCACCTAGAAGAGAACCTTTACACAGCAGGTGGAGCCGCCGCCTTGGAACATGGTACCTAAACTCTTTCCCTTGTGATTGCCTTGCAATGAACCAAAGATCTCATTGTTGCAAGGGGTCTTGGAGATGTCCCAACTCTCTGAGTGAACTATGAATTCCCGACTCGGCATCCTCCCTAAGTTAGTGATGTTCTGCCAAGTGAGACATCAGATGGTAATTAGGAATGACCAGGCAGTGTGGGGGTTCGGGGTGGGAGGCGGGGTGGCAGCTAGCAAGGCAATGAATTCCTTCTTTCCGTTACCTCACATCTTGTCTATTGATCTAGTGCCGCCCCTCAAAGTGCTCATTTGTCAGTTTTGGTCACTAGTTTTTCTCTCAGTTACCACGTAATCTTGGTCCTGGGATCAGCTTCCTGAATTGAAAGAACAGCCACCTCCTGGTACAAAAATGTACTGCAGACTACACACTGGCTCTGGCACACCATTATCCATCTGGAATACTCTTCTTTGTGGGGACCTATGCTATGAAAAACAGAAACAACTTATGTTTCTTCTGTAAAATGTGACAGATCATATTTAGCCACTGCTAACTACTTTATTCCAAAGAGTCTGATGTGTGTGGCTGTTTGTCCCAATACAAATTGCCTTTATTACATGTAACCCACTTCCTCTCCTGGCCACTGGAGAGTCAGGCGTATGTGATCAAAGTCTCAATAATTTTCACTAAATGGTTTGGCTGATTAAAATTGGTGAAAGTCATAAAATATGGAATATTAATTTTAAGTACAAACCACTGTACAATCTCAAATAACTGCGTTGGGGAATGACTGTACTTTTTATCATTTGTTTGCTTATATACTTTAAATATTTCCCCTCTACTTTTTAAATTTATGTTATCTTCGAAGATTATCAATGTAAAGCAAAGATAAGCTTCAGTCTAGACAACCCTCCCAGCTGATGCAATATCCAGAATTAGTAGAATTCCAACGAAGTTCTTAAAATTCTTGTCTGCTAAGGTTTTATAAGGATATCCTGGGGTCAGGAATCACACTGGCTTCTGCGTGTGAAAGTGGCATAAAAAAATAACTGCCATAATCATAAATTTATGGAGGAGGTAGAACTTTTGATGCCAGGAAAATGAGGAATTGTCCAGTGGGGGCAACAAAGAGAGTTAAAGCTGATTCTCTAAAATGTCAGTTATTGAGACTGGAGACAGAGTTACACAGACCGTTGGTACGAACACAGCAGACACTGCCCGGTACAGTAAATTCACTTTGTCTCCCTTCCTTCTCCGTATGGCAGTGGCCGAGGTGGGCGAATAGAGGTAAATTTACCAAATAAGAACCCGGGCCTTGGCCGGGTAGTTCAGTTGGTTGCATGGTCGGAGCATCATGCTAAAGATGCACCAAGGTTGCAGGATAGGTCTCTGTCTGGTCAGGGCACCAGGGCACACACAAGAAGCAACCAAGGAATGCAGGGATAAGTGGAACAACAACTGATCTCTCTCTCTCTAAATCAATACGATAAAATTAAAAAGTATAAAGAATCCAAACAACCTCCATGCAGCAGAATGGGAATTTCACGCCAATAGAAATCTTTGTTTTACTTACTCATGGTTACCTTCCAGGTGCGTAGAAGAGTGCCTCCCAGCACACACTGGGAATTCGATAAATAGAAAGGGGAGAAGGAGAGACAGCAAGAAATTATTTCACCATAATTTATTCTCAATATCCTTCCTGTTGGCCTAAAGATATGGAATGTCTGAGAGTTAAATGGGCTGTGGAAAGAAAGAACCAGCATATCCTCTAGAACTTCAGGATAAAGGGAAAACGTGGTCTAAATGATGTGTTGTTTTGCTTCCGTCTGAAACACAGAATGACTTCATAGTCCATTACGAAAGGTCTGATGTCCTGGGCAGCAGTCAGGAGCATCCGCATGTTAAAGGTCACATAGGATGGCGGCTACTGTTCATCCATCCGGAGCCAAATCAGTGCTGCCCACTCAAAGGATCTCTCAGCAACACAGCCCCAAATATCTCCCTTTGGTTCTTCAATAGACACACAAAAAACAAAGGGAAATGAACTCCAAAGAACCCCAAACATGGTGCTGGCACCTGGGGTCAGAGGCATCCAGTTAAATTAGCTTCAAGGTCTCGCAGAGAGAGACCGTGAGACTGAGAAGACCAAAGCCAAGTCGTGGAACCTGAAGGACAGTTTTCTAATACATAGGAAAGAAGCATCTTTTTCTTCCTCTTCCCTGCAGTCATTGTTGACTAAGTTACAAACTGTGGAAAACATTAGCACATTGCCAGCTATGGGACAGGCTCAATAAATATTTATCCGTGATTCGTTTGAACTTTTTCTCCAGTACCCCCAAAGAAGCTACCTGTTTAGACTCACGGGGGGCGAAAAGGACTTTCTCCAAGTAGTTAATTTTTAATCCTATGTTTGTGTTAACTATTTACACAGATAGTTCAGGTATGTGGAAAATAGAAATTTCTTCCACCATGAACAAAAGGACAATGTCCAAATTTCCTACTGGAGAAATAATTAAGAAAAAGTATTTCTTCTTCATCAAGGGTGGGTCCGCGGCAGAAAAATTTTCACAAAAAAATGCCTTTAAAAAAAAAAATTAGTTTTTGTATTGATGAGAGAGAGAGAGAGAGAGAAAGAGAGAGACAGGAAGGGGGGGGGGAAACGTGGATTACTTGCTCCGATCATCCATATACTCACTGGTTGATCCTTGCCATGTACCCTGACTGGGGATCAAACCTGCAACCTTGGCACATCGGGACTACACTCCAACCAATCAAGCTAACATACCAGGGCAGAAATCACTTATTTTGCTAGCCAAGTTATCACAAACAAGTCTATTTCATAATTTAATTCTTTTCAAAGGTAAAAAAGAATGGCCCAATGAGTACCATCGAAAGGTCTCCACATCAGCCCAGCTGTAAACTTCATTTCGTCCCCATCACCACAGTTCCACAAAGCAGGATCTGGTCCAATACAGAATGAGATCTCTACTTTACATATACCAGGTGACTGTTCAGAATTCCAAAGTTTAAAGTTTTCCCCTCTTGCTGTTCAGAATTTACTTAATCAGCCGCAGCCCCAATTAACTTGATAACAGCATCCAATATTAATTTATCACTACTCTATAATGACCGTGTTTGCCTAAGTGCTTTATATGCATTATCTCATTTAATCTTTACACAAGGTCTGTTTTATTCCCACTCCCATTCTGCCAGTAAGAAACTGAGGGTCAGAAAGGTTAAGTAACGCAGAGGAGGTCATGCAGACATAAGTATGGGTTTCAACTTTGGGATTTGTTTGATTTCTAAAGTCAGGGTTTTGACTACTCTCATATGCTAAGGCTAAGACATGCCTTTTCTTTATTACATGAGACATGTATTCTGTCTTGTATTTAATCAAGTCTGAAATATACCAATCCATTGCTATTTAAATGCAAAGAAATCACTCTCCACTTGATCAAGGGAAAGACTAAAACAATCATTTTTCTTTAAGACAGAGGGTAATCTCCACTGATAATTTTCATGATGAGATCTACTTTTCTTTTCCCTCTTTTTCATTTTTCAATCTAACTCAGTTCACTTTGTCCCTTAAATAAGGTGTTCTACTGCTATTGGGAAACCCATTTCCTTCAAGGCTTTATTGCAATATTATCAGGAAACTGGCTACTTAAACAGCAGGTAATCTTTTATTTCATGCATAATTACCATGTACTATATTTTGATTTGCTCCTAATGGCCCTAAGTACATTTTAAACAAACCCTCCACCTGCCCAAATGAAAAACATTTTGCTTCCTCTGTTGCACTTGTGTGGCAATGATAATTAACACATCTTGGGAAATTTGAGCTACATCTGATTAAATCATCTCACACCATAAAGGTCTTTACAAATAATCCTTTGAAGAATCCAGCTGAGACAATCATGAAAAGAAGAATTATGAGAAAGGAAGCTCATTACTGTTTTGTGTCTGGCACTTAAAGGTGACCCAGCCAGGGTGTTTTGAATTCAGCGAACTCTCCCAGAATGCACCTGAGTGTCCGAGGGAGGACGGCTGCAGCTCCCCACTCGCAATTCAACATTTCTGTTCAGTTACCAGTTCCTGTTGTTAGGTCTTTGTTTGAGCCAATGGCCAAGAAACACAGGGCTTTCCTCAAACCAAAAAGTTAAGAAACAGCAGTCATTAAATTAAAACAAAACAAAACAAAAAAACCTTTGAGGGGACATGTTCAGATTTCCATGCTTAAATATTTTACTTGGGAGAACATGTTTTAAATGGAAACATTATAAAATATGGATATGAACTAAACAAACCAAATTTTGAAAAACCCAGAAATTAAGCTTAGATATCAAAGGTCAAATGAGATGATCATTTAGATAATTCAGCACAACCACCCCCTACAGCAATGGAAGTACTGCTCTTGTTATTGTTCTTGCTAATAATAACAACAACAGCCATTGCACTGCCATTTATTGAGTGCCTACTCGTGCGTTCTGCTACTTAATCTTTACAACATCACTGCAAGTTACTACTAACTCACTCATAGAAGAGAAAACTAAGGTGGAATGGTGTTAAGCTACCTGCCCAAGATGACCCAGGGGCAATGAGAATCATGGCTGGGGTTCAAACACAAGGTTGCCCCATCCCAAGTACATCCTCTTAGTTAACACTACCCGTTCCGCCCTAGGTAAAAGAATAAATATTGGACTATAAAGTACCTAAGTATATAGCTGTTCTGTAACCTAGCTGTGTAACTGTAATATCAAGCTCAGAGACACTCGATAATATTGTGTGGAAAGAGAAAACAAGTATATATCTTTGTTCATGCCCCCAAACTATTTATTAAGCAAAAATAAATTCTACACCAAAATAGTGTTTCAAGAAAGAAAATGCAAAAGGCAAACCTAGTCCAAAGGAGGTTACCAGCTTTATTGGGAAGATAAGGTTTTTATCAATGAAACAATTAGGGAACAAAACAAAGCAGCCACATGTATTACTGAAGGTCCTGGGGCAGGGTCCAAGCCTTCTGTGAGAAGCCTCACTGTCTGGAATCTAAAGTGAAAACACAGCCCTGACCAGTGTGGCTCAGTTGGATGCAGCGCCATCTTGTAAGTGAAAGGTTGCAGATTCAACCCCAGTCAGGGCTGGTACGATCCTGAGTCCAGCACTTGCAGGAGGCAAGCAATTGATGTTTCTCTCTAACCCTTTCTCTCTCTCTAAAAGCAATGAAAAAACGTCCTCAGGTGAGGATAGACGGAAGGAAGGAAGGAAGGAAGGAAGGAAGGGAGTTAAAATACATACAAGCAGGGTTTTATCTCGTCCCCATCAACCCCTATCCAAGAAGTAAGTATCTTTCTCACTATCCTATGAGAAATCGTAAATAATAAACAAGTAAGCTGTCCTCTGGTATTTGTTTCTTAATTGAATTGAACAGTTTTCCAAAGCAATCTCTACCAATGTTCGTTTCTCTAGGATTGTATAGCAACCGGTGTGTTCAGCCCTACAAACTAAAAATGTCCAGTCAGAGTGGGAGACCCTCTGTACTACATAAAGTGAAATGCCTTGTATCAAAACATGCATATGGACCCCAGGGACACAGATTCTCTTACTGCTGAGCCCACAGTGAAATTCCAGCATAAACTTGATGAAACTGTTTCAATGCATAGTTTAAGAAATTGACTCCAAGTACTGAAAAATTCATGGAATACTGGAAACTCCACGGAAATCTTGCATAAGTAACACACGTTTGCCAGTCCCTGCCTTTCATGTTGTACTAGATCTGGGCTGCCTGCACATATGTGTGTGTGTGCACACGTGCGCCTGTGTAGGAGACGGAACCCTTTTTAGTTGTCTCCTTGAATCTTCCCATCTCCTACAGAGAACTCGGAAGAAATGCAGTTTTTTTCCACAATTAAATAAATGCATGTGAACCAGAACCCTCATTCTCCCAGGATTCGTCTTTTACATTGAGTGTAGGTCACTGCCGGGATTGAAATGGATCCACGTTTCCTTGACTAGCTGTTTTTCAAAAGGCTATAGTGTGGTTCTAGTGTCTGCTCTACCACAAATAAGCCATAAGTATGTTAACAAGCAACTTCAACCCTCTAAACCACAGTTTCCATTTGTGTAAAAGGAGATAGAACCATATGCTCTTTAGGCAGAATTCGCAAACTGGCAACTTGCAGACACATTAGTTTGGATACCCCTATTCCCAAGACCTTTTTTATACTGGAGCTCTACAAAGAGGCTGTGCTGCATGGCTCTCGCATTTGTGTGCACAGGAGAACCTCCTAGAGTGCTTCCACCTGGCCACACCCCCAGAACTTCTGATCCAGTTGGTCTGAGGGGCCCAGGAATCAGCATGTGCAGCAAGAGCCATCCCGCCCTGCCATGTGGTTTCAAGGTACATATGTGGTCCACGGAGCACCCTCTGAGAAACAGTGGGTTAGCTGAAACTCTTGCTGATGTCGGTGCTCACATCACAACTTAGCAATTACAAAATTGACTGAAATGGATTTCAAATTCCTTGCAAATCTGATTTAAATGGACTGAGAACACATATGAAATTATACGTGTGGATTATACACCCTGAAAAACAAGGGTTTCCATTCTGCCACTTTCTCTACTTATGGGCAGTGTGAGCCTGGGCAGGAAAAATGGCCTCACCAGACTCCAGGAAAAATGAGGATGCTTGAGCGATTACCTACTGTGGTTCTTGTTACCGAGAAGGTCCTCGAACCCTGCTGAGTCCTCTCCTGGCCCCATTCCATACAGAGGCACTGCAGGGGGCTGGCCTGTGGCAGAGCACCAGCGCCCCACCCCACACACACACACCATTCCCCAGCTGCCTCCAGGTGTTCACCAGGCTTGCCCTCAGCTTCCTCAAACAGCAAAATGATCTTAATTTGTCATGTTTAGACCACTGGCACATTTCAAACTAGACCATTTTACTCACTTGAGAAATTAAAAGGAAAGTGTCTCTCTTACGCCCCTCCCCCCACCACCACCCCAACACTACTCCCTCATCCCTGCCCTAACGCCTGCATGAATAACTGGGAAGATTCATGGAGTAGAAATTATATGATAAACTTTGGCAAACCCATAAAACACAGCAGGAGCTAAGAGTCACCAAGTAGTTACTGATGCGTGTTCCCTGATCAAAATCAGGGCACAGCCCTTACTTCTTAAGAGTTCCAGGGGACCACAAAGACCCGAAGGGAGAAAGGCAGTTCTGAGGACAAATCAGAGAAACAGTCTATTGACAGTGACAGGACACTAGTCTTGGAGGTTTACACAGTAATGAAGATTAAATCCAAAGTTTATAAACTCTTCGTGATTACTAATGATTTAACTGCCAGGAAGCAAAGAAGCCATTCAAATTCATACTGGTTTTGATAAAGAGCGAGAGAAGGCTCAGCATCCCTCCTCTCCACCCCACAAAACCCCACTGAATGAATGAAGGGTCCCGTAAATAGCATTTGCCCAATAACCATCTGGGTTTGACCCTTTATGCAAACGCTGTCCTCGGTCGTGAATTTTTCCACAAGAGCATTCTTATGTATGTATCTATTTCTTGCATTTCTGAATCCAGGTTTACTTTTTTCCTTTTCATTGAAATTATTGGGGTGTCACTGGTTAACAAAAGTAGAAAGGCTGCAGCTGCACGATTCCACAGCACAGCACCCCAAGTCAAGCCTCGGTTCCTCAACATTTATGCCCCTTTTAACTCCTCCATCTTCCCAACCCCTTCCCCCGGCAACCTCCACACTGTTGCCAACAGCACATTCCGGAGGTCTGCGCCAGTGTGTTCGGGATCACTACGAGGACCATTCATAACAAATGACAACCTGAACAACAGAAAAATGAAATCAAGTTTGGCACCAGTCGCGGCTCCCGGATGAGAGAGCAGCTGACGAATCCATTGAGTGGCGTGCAATGTTTTATAACCTCTGCTCATTTCATCTGCAGGGCGATAGAACACTGTAGGCGGCTATGTGCTGTTTTCTGCTTGAAAAGCAAATCTGTGGCAAGAGCGCTGGACACAGATACAATCAGGAAGTGATAGGGAGACCAGGAAAGGTCAACTGCTGGAAGCGAGTGTGTGAAGCCCTCTCACTGGGCTGGCAGGAAGACGAGAGAAGAGGCGTCAGGAGCACAACTTCTTACCCTCTGAATGCTGCCCTTTTTCCATTCCAGGCCAGGAAAAGCGCATTCTCACACAACACACGCATGATGGTGGCAAATGCCGCGATGAATACCGGTAACTTTCCTTCAATAGTTTTCATCCGTTCCACCAGAATCCAAAGATGCTGAAAACCAAGGGCAGGCCTGTTTTGATGCTGCCATAAGGCTGAAGGCTATTTCTAGACACAAACTATGTGGCCGATGAACTTGTAGAGCCACTGTAAAATATTTTCATTCTGTGACAAATGAAGTACTGGTGCTTCTGCAATGCAGTATGAAATCTCTCTGGACACTCGCCCCAACCCAGTGCAGGCATCCTCACACGGGGTACACCACTAAGCCCCTCCCCTTCCAGTATGACTGTTCTATTGGAAACCCTCCTGGCTCAGGAAGAACTGGTGGATCCCTACCTTGGTTCTGACAAAACCATATGAGACACTGTAAAGTGTGTGGATAAATACATGAACACTCTGGTAATCTTCCGGATCCCCATTCCCAAAAGTGTTGATGCTTATTTCAAGTTAATGGTTGTCATGCTAGTTTAATATGGGGTCTTTACTCTTTAAAAAAAAAAGGTCTACGAAAACATCTGAAAGAAAGATACTAGCAAAAACTGATTTTGGAACCTGATGACTCAAAAGTGTGTGGTGGATGTGTTTTAGTTTAAGCCAAGTTAAAGATAACTCACATAAACTATTGGAACAGTGGAGACAAATAAGTGACCCTATGAGACTCTAGGCTTTTAGACCAGTGAAGACCAGCCCCAGTTATTTAGTCCCTTGTTAAATGAAGTCTTTACATAAGGTGAAAAGTTTATCATTCTTCCCATCCCCTCTACCCTCACGGGGTCATAAAACTATTCCCATCTTCCAAAATAACTAGCACAGATTAATTAAATACACAGAAAATAACAGATAAGATCTACCTTGGCAGCAGGAAGGCTTTTGACTTATTGTTGTTTACATGTCATGGGAGTTGTGAACTAAATAAGAAAGGGCCAACTCAGAATATACAGCTAGAAGCAAGGCATTTAACTGTTGTCTGAGCTGGGCCAGCTTCCTTCCCTTTCCAGGTTCCACCTGGGGCCTCCCCAAGCCCTTTTCTTGGCTCTCTGATGCTCCCCATCCTTCCCCATCTGCTCCTTGGCTTCATGGGCCTGCTTTTCTGTTAGCTCAAATCAGGCTGCTCCCATGGCCTGGAGTGGGCTTTGCTTCTCAACGTGGTCTCCCAGATGACCCTTGTTTCCATGATTTAGAAGCCACTCTAACCAAATCCAGGGCTAATTATAATGCTCTCGGACTATAGTTCATTCTCAAAAGGCACTTGAGCTTGGTAGAAGGCATAGTCATCGTCTCTGGCCATCTCCACCCCCACACTTCAAAATAATACCATTTTGATATAAAATCTCTCAATATAAACTTGGTTGAAAGCTGAGTCTTTGGGAAACTGAACCTCAACCTTAGGTGGTTATAGACTTATTCCAATGATAAGTGCTTTCTGAAGAAAACTGGCCTTTTGGAATTGATTTCTGAGTACTGGGTCACACACAGGCTTTTGAATGTGCTCAATAGTGGGAAGTCTTAAACCTTCGGAAGATGGACTGTGTTTCTTTAGAATGAGCCAGAAGTGTTCAGGGGACAAATCTGGGGAGGAATCCAGCAGGGGAATACCATGTGGGTCAAAGCTATCAAGTAGTAAGAGCGATTTTCTGGTGTGGTTTACAAATTAGCCCTGAAAGTCATTCCAAAGGAGGTATTGTAGAAATGTATACAGCAATAGCGCCATTGACGGAATAAAAAATGTCTTAGCCCTAAACTGACTACTAGATGCATGATACTATTTCGTAGTATCATGAAATATGATATAAATATGCCATTTAGTCTTGCCTTAAGGACAAGTCCCTCACCTCCACTCGGTCTCCCAAAATATCTGTAATAATCTCTTCTTTTAAAATCTGCTCCTCCAAGAAGCCTGCTTTGGGTCCTCAGTCTGACTCAGATGCCTCTCACGTATGCTGCCATGTCCCCACCCTTCCCACCGTCACTCTCTCCCACGTATGAGCAACATTTAAAGGACTCTCACATACACTGGTTACCTTTTCTGAGCTCCCCCCCTTCCCCCAGCAAACTATCAGCTCCTTGCAAATAATGGCTATATTTTTTGGCAGTTGACAGAGTGATGGCTTCATATCGTGTTTCATAAAAGCTTATTGCTCATATAAATCTATTTGAAAAATTAACCTCCTAAATAACTTTAGTTTTAGTTGTACTTCATATAATTTGGCAACCTTCGTACCTATAGTTCAATGTCAATCCAAGAGTAATTTTATAAGAAAGACTCTTGACAGTTTTGACCCTGGACTCACATGTTATTATTTTTCAAAAATAACCTGAATGCTGGAAGATGACGGCCAATACGAAAAATAGTAACACGAGCTTAAAGAAATGGGCTAGGACTTAAAAACAAACAAACAAACAGAAAACTCTGAGCTAGTATTCAAAATGACATTGGTAACTTGGAGAAATAATTTCGCTAAGGGTAACAAGCAAAAAAGTAATCAGACCTCTATAAGGTATTTTTCAATTCATGGAAAAATGTACCCCATAAAGCTTAATATGAAGAATAAATCTCAATATCACATTCAATTTTTCCCATTAAAAGTATCATTCGAAGAGCCTACTACCCAGAAATTCCTTTTGTGGTTATACAGCCAACAGAAATAAGTGTTTGTTTCCATCAAAAGATATGTATGATTTTGGAAGCTTTATTCATAAATAGCCCCAAACTGGAAATGACCAGTGTTCATCCATAGAAGTAATGGGTACACGCTGTGGCATATTCATACAATGGAACACTGCTCAGGAAGAACAAAGACATGAACCACAGATAAATACAATCTCATGGATGACTCTCACAGGCATAATGCTGAGTTACAGAAGTTCAACTCCAAAAATTATATACACTATGGTTCCATTTGTATGAAATCTAAACAAGCAAAAGAAAGAATTGAGAGAGAATATAAAGGGTCTAACAGTGCTTAAAATATTCTAAATCTTGACCCTAGTGGTAATTACATGAGTGTATACATGCACAAATATTGTACACTTAGGATTTGGTACTTTATGTATGTTTATACTTCAATGAAAGGAAGAAGGAAAACTCTGACTCCAAAAAACCTCCGCTGCCTTGCGGCATACCTCTTCAGGGGAAAGGCTAAGGGAGTAAACCCCGACAGAAAATCCGGAGCTGGAGTCCCTAAGGCGGTCTGACGTTGTAGTCAACACCGGCAACTCCTGCGGCGCACCTGAAGCCAAGCTGTATTGACTCTGTCTTTCCCTTGGACCCTTCAGCTGCGAAGAGAGGGGGGGTCTGCTGCATGGGCAACAGCAGACCCTCCATATCACCCTGCCCAGGCTCTGTAGCTTCAGCTTCACTGGAGAGGACACTCCAGCGTTATCGCAAGATGTCAATTCAACACGGGAGGAGACAGATACCGTGTCACTCCCGAGTCGGACTGCACAGCCAGCCATTCTCGGCGGTGCAGATAGACTCTTAAGAAGCTACACCATCGTCTCTAGAGACGGACGGCTGCCGCTGCGGACGACTTCAATGAAAGTTTAAGTAAGTACAAACGCATTTAACAAACCCAAATGGGAGATTTAATCCTACAATAGTATAATAGTAGGAGCAGAAGGACTGGCAGTAAAGAAAGCTGATAAGTGATCCCAGTGGAGATAGGGAGGGAAGGATAGGGACCCTCTTGGATGAATTAAACAGTGAAGAAGATGATGTCACTGGTATTCCAGGTCTGACCCCTGAAAAGAGAGTGGCCCTGAATACTGAGGTTCTAGTGTTTGCTTCTCTGCACACAGTGAGCAGAATCTTTTGGAACTGATCGCTGAGGGCCCCGTAAAGAGGACTTAGTCCTGAGATTTTTCATACAGATGAACATATATCCAAGTGCCTGATGCTGGATGAAGTTAAAACGAGTTAATGAAGTTGAGAGGTAATGACATGGGGTTCACAGTAGACCACAAGTCATTTAAAATCTGTAGGCCTGACACAAAGGGCGCATATCAAAGGGACAAGAAGCACAGATGGTAGAAGGATAACAGAGTCCCTGCATAAGAGGAAGCCCTGGCTGGTCCCTCAGACGGTTGGGGGTAGTGCTGCCAGGTTTCGGATGCCCAGTGAAAGGTAAGCGTCTCGAAGCCCTTCACGTACTGGTTTCTGAACGACCACATCTGGCTCTAACTGAGGCCACATCGTTATGCTCATATTTTTCACATATACTATTCTAAGTGGTTACAAAATAAAAACAGAGTCACGAGTTAACTTCTTCCCATCCCCTATCTGTCAGTTAACTTCAGCCAGTACATCACCACTTTGGAATTTTAATGCAAATGCTGGCACCCATAAAAGAATCGAGGTCACATTCAACTATGTAAAACTACTTATCTGAAATTTTCTCCCTTAAAAAAAAAAAAAAGCACAGTTCGTCTAAACTAATGGGGGGAAGAGCCTGACTGGGTTGTGTTTCTGTATGAGGGTGCGGCGGGGTGGAGTGGGGAGAGATTTCCTCCACGAGACGACATCTATGGGAATAATAAACTAAACATTCCCAGGACAGTCCATAATGGTTTATCTGCCTTCCAATGTGTTGCAACTGCATGACTCACCCTTTTAGTTTTGACCTATTGGCACTTGCTGAAAAGTAGTGATTACCCCCAGGAAAAAAGAGACTCTGGAAAGGCTTGGTTTCGTTTGGGGCATACCCGACATTCCCATGACTAGTCTAGAAATAACACTAACAAGCACAGATGGTAACAGTCTGCACAATTGGCAAGGCCGCTTCCTGTTTGATTTTCCCTCTAACCTGTGATGGAGGCAGGATGGCTTATTACCACGTTACACGGGAAGAAACAGAGACCTGAGCTGAAGGGGTACTTCTGCTAGACCCCGGCGCATGCTACAGTGCCCCAGGCCCGTGGAGGATGATACTCCTCAGCTGGGTTAAAATCCAGTGGAATCATTTAATCCCTATAACCTCCATCCCCATTTACTTCTGTCTTTATGGCTGATGACAGGGGCATATTTTCATAATGGGGGGTGGGAAGGAGGCAGTTACAGTGAGTCAGGTAGCAAAAGTTCTCGCACTGAATCTGATTCCCAAAAAATACCAAGAAAAGAGATAAACATATGGCAGACAATGGCAGACATCCAAGAATTATGGTAGACAGATACTGAAGGAACAGGTAACAAGAACAGGGCAGAGGTAGCTCCCCTCCAGTTTAATCACTAGACCAGGCAACACATAACTAGTACTAAACACACAATTTCCACAACAAAATGGTCCACATTTTCCCTAATTCCAGTTTTTAAATGGGTAAAGTGACTGTTCCCATGTTTCTAAAACTCTAATCGAACAGAGTGCCATGGGCGACATACACACAAAGCACCATTTATTTGGGTGATTGTACCTTTAGTGAGTGACACAGAAATGCTAGAAAATAAATTCCCACTTAACTAAATTGTTTCATTTTATGTCTGCTTTTCAATATTTCTCCCCAGAGCCCCATGGGTTAATGTCGGTGTTTTCCATGATGCATTGGGACCACAGTCTTTCATGTGAGGCTTGCAGACATCATGGACGAGGTAGAAAAGCTATAATGAAGACACCCCCACGGTGTAAATGGCCCCGGTTTCCTGTCTAAGATAGCTTGGGGTGTGTTATTAATTTATAGTGGGTCAACACTCAATATCAAGGCCCAGAGGCTTCAAGACGCTCTGCACAGAAGTCGAGATCTCCGGATCTGGCACTGACTGATCAGAGCCACCATCTCACAAGCTCATGTCATTTTTCCTGAGGTGATAATACTGGGAAAGGGTCAGGGCAAAGGGGAAGAAGGAGGGTAATGACCTAGGCACCATTCTGGTCCTTCCCCCTCACCTCTCCTCATTGCCCACTGCCAAGATGCAATCCATCACCAAGTTCTGCTGGGTCTCCCACCAAAGGATGGGTCCAATCCTTCCCCAACGGCCACCTCTGCTGTCATTCCCTAATTCAAATCACCATCACTGCTCTCCAAGACAGCAGAAACAGCCTCCAAATGGGCCTTCCTGCCTCGCTCCTTCCCCTCTCTAGTCCGTTCCCCAGGAAAACAAGCAGAGAGATTGTTTTTTAATGTACAACAGAGGATGGCACTCCCCTGCTATACAACCTTCAATAGCTCCCCTGCACCCTAACACTACAGCAAAACTCTCTTGATGACCACGAGCAAAAAAGCCCAGCTTACCCTCTCCATGCCATCTGGTGACACCCTCCTAGGGCTCACTGTCCCAGCCACAAAGACCTCCTTGGAATTCTCTGACTATACAAGTTCCATCCCGAGTCAGGCTTTGCATGTTTTCCCATCTGGAATATTCTTCCCCTAACAGTTCAAAGGCTGATCAATCCTGAATTTCTATCCCTGCTTAAATGCCCCCTCCTCAAAGAGGCCTCCTCTGATGGCCTTACCTTCATGTCACTGTGCCTCCCCCATAGCCTGTCCCCAGCTCCTTTTGTACCACTATGCCCTGTGAGTGTCTGATCTACCCCAGCAAAAATGCTAATGGTAAGATTACAGTGTACACTACTATTTAAATTATAATTTAAAATCATTGGTACTTTCTACCTTTCCCCAGGAAAGCACGAACTCTATGAAAGCAGAGAGAGTGGTATTTTCTCACTCCACTGAAAACCTAGCCCCGTTCCTGGGACATGGTGAATCCCCTACCCCCGCCCCAAATGTCAGACCATACTAAGCCAGAAAGAAGCTGGATTGAAAAGAATGCATAGGGTACAGCTCCATTTGCATGACCTCTATTTCATTTGGGGGCAGACCTTAAGAGAATGGAATGCTTTAACCAATGGGCACAATTAATCCCACTGCTAAAACCTTTCCAAACTATATATACGCCTCTCAGGCAGTTGCCTTTGTTATTCACCGTTGGGCCCTGCGCCAATTTAATATATGGAAATCCCAGTCGGAAAGTTTGCCGAGGAACAACTATTCTCATTACGCCTTTCCTGTCATCTGGGTTCTAACCCAGGGGTCTGTGCTTTAACCCAGATGGTCTTTCATTACGGAAGGTTTGTTTGTTCGGGCCGGTTTTTGTCCAGGGCGAGCCCTTGGGTGGAAACTTTGGTCTGGTTTTCCAACAATGTTTTCACAGCAGCTGGAGGACAGAGGCTGCTCCCCCCTCCCTTGTAAACAAAAAGGCCAAACCACAGTTCCCAGCCGCCAGGACAAACACACGCTCCCGCTGGGAGGGCGGCCCCATGCCGCGCGTCCACCGTGGCGGCGGTGGCCGTCCGGGGAGCAGTGGTCTGTTTTCCTGTTACCGCGCTGCCTGTCACTCTTGCAGAAGCCAGCCCACGAACGCCGGAGCGGCCTGCTTTCACAGGCCGCCTTTTCATGGGTTTACTGACTGCGCTTACACAGCTTCCTGTGTCAAGATGCTTCGCAAGTCTCAGGAAAAGAGACCTCATTTATGCAAACCCGCTTTAAAGTTTGCCTCTATAGGAAAATGTCTAAGGGCATCACAACAGTCAGCAGAGGCTATCCCTTCTTGTGAAACCAGCGACAGTGGGAATTTTAAATGCTTTGCTTATTCTTCTTGTAAAGGCTGTCAATTCCGACTCGACTTATGCAGATACTACAGTATTCAGACCGGAGGGCTGACACCAGGCTTCGCACTGTCTGTGAAGAAAGGATTGCTAAGCAAACTGTAACGTGTGAATGTTCCAAGAATAGATAAAACACTTGCCGAAACTATTTTAGATGTCCTCTGTGACTTTGGAGCCACCCATTAATTTATCAACAGCTGATCTACTAATTAGAAAACCTCTTCATCTATTCATTTAAGCAGGTCCCAAACGAGCAAGGCAGTCGGCCTGCGCCTGACCCCCCGGCTGTGCGTGTTGGCTGCTTGTACTTGAAATGACTCCGTTCCTTCGGAAAGCAAGCTCCTCATTGTTTTGTGAAGTTTAGATTTTTTCTCAGATTTAATCTGAATGAAATTGCCATCTGTATTAGTTTTCTACTGCTGCTGTAATAAATTAGCATCAACATAGTGGCTTGACAGAACACCATTTCATCAGCACATAGTTCTGTGGGTCAGAGGTCAGGGCACAGGACGACTGGTGTCTGGCTCCTGCTCTGGGCTCTTCTAAGCACAAAATGCTGGGGCAAAATTCAGTTCCTTGCGCCCACAGGACTGAGGTGCCCATTTCCTTGCTGGCCACCAGTCAGAAGCCACTCTCAGCCACGAGAGGCCACCTGCATTTCTTGCCACATTCCCCACACCCCCTACTACCAGTCCTCAAAGCCAGCCAGGGAGAGGCCTGCTCCGTATCTTGAAGAAGGGCCCGGCCCTTTTTAAGGGCTCACCTGCTGAGGGCACATCCACTTAAGATAACTTCCCTATCTTACCATCAACTACTGTGGACCTTAATGGCATCTTCAACAATCTTTTCAGAGCAGCACCTACATTAATGTTTGATTAGATAACTAGAATCAGAGATCCGGCTACCAGGGTGTGGCAATCTTGGGAGCCATTTTTAGAGTTCTGCCTACCTCCAGTTATCCAAAATGAATGATGTTTTCACCACATGGAAAACAAATTTCAAGGTGCTGCCCAGACAGCACCATTCCCCTGCCCTTGACTTAAATGGTCTTGACACTTCACCAAGGCCAATAAAATAGCTTCATTTTAAGCAACTCTCCCTCCCTCCCTCCCTCCCTCCCCAGCAAACAAGCTGTGCCATCTCCGTGAAGGCAGCTACCAAGGCGTGTCTTTCTTTTCTCTTCTCCACATAAGTAACACCCGTCTGGGCAGGGAAGAATGATAACAAATATCAGCCTTTAATACTACAATAAAAAAAAAGTGAGCAAACTCCTCAGGCTCACACACACACTCAACAGTAGCCCCAACGCCTGCTCTGAACATCTGCCGGCAGTTACCATACCCTCCCTTCCCTCAAAAACACAGAGGCGGCCCTACTAAAAACAAGGTCAACATTACAGGCAAGAAGAAAAAAAAGGACCTTATTTTAATAGAGACTTTTAGGGGATCTGACGATGTAGTGTGTGTGTTCCCTGCACAGGGCCACACAAATGGACGTGTTACTGTTCTCAGAGCTAATGATAATACTTAAGCAGAGGTATTTTTCTTAGGCATGATTAAACGCACTGCCTGGTCCTCCATCCTCTGAATTTATCTAGCTCGCCTTAATCTGTTGATGGTATCTGTCTGTCTGTCTCTGGCTCCCCCTCCTCTTGTCATTTTCAGAGCATTGAGAAATGGAAAACTCAAAAACCCACTATTCCTCATGCAACAAGTACTTACTGTGTGCCAGGCACCGTTCTGGGTGCCGGTGTAGAATAATTAATAAAAATATGGAGCTACTCTCCTTTTCTTCAGTGCACACTCTAGTGGGAAGAACAAACAATAGGCAAGCGGTAATTAGAAAAAACAAAGCAGAGGTGGCAGCAGTGGAGGCTGAGATCTCTCTTAGATGCGGCCATCAAGGACTGCCTCTCAGGTGAGCCATGTGCACAAAAGAAAATGTTGAAGGATGATGTCCTGGGCAAGTGCAGCCCAGGCAGAGCCCTCAGGGGACCTGGTGGTGGAAGAAGAGTGATCTGGGCAAACAGCACAGTGAGGGAGGCGGCCCGAGTGGCAGGAGCCACACTGTGCAGTTGAGAGGCCATGACAGGTTCTGAACAGATGAATGTCATGATCTGGGCTTAACACATGACAGAAAACATTCTAATGGGATGGAGGGAGAGAAAGAGGGAGGCTGGAAAGAGTCTCTGGCGAAGATCTGAAAGATACGGAGCTGATTAGAGGTTGACCTGGTGATTCTCTTTTGCAATCCAAAAAGAAAAGGAAGGTTGTTTTAACTCCTTCCACCACCGAAAAAATTATCAAGAACCAGGAAAGCCTGAGACCAGACCCAGATAAGCTACCAGAGGAGCAATAACACTACTGAAAACAAGAGGACGGGGCCCGTTCTTAGACTCTAACTCTCCATGTACAACTGTGAGGGCAGGTCTGCCAGCCTTCAAGATGCTTAAGAAAAAGATTTGCCCATCTGCCTGGCTCCCAAAGAATTAGGAACAGACTCCGGAACAACTCCTTTGAACTTATGAGCATTGAGTCACAAAGAAAGTAATAAAAAGTACCCAGGCATCCCTGGCTGGTGTGGCTCAGTAAATTGAGTGCTGGCCTACAAACTGAAAGGTCACTGGTTTGATTCCCAGTCAGGACACATGCCTGGGTTGCAGGCCAGGTCCCCAGCTGGGGGTGCGCGAGAGGCAACCGATCATGGCTCTCTCACACACCAATGTTTCTCTCCTTCTCTTTCTCCCTTCCTTCCTCTCTCTCTAAAAATAAACAAATAAAATCTTTAAAAAAAAAAGAAAAGAACCCAGGCATATCAAATGAAATCTTTGTGGGGCACCAGGGGTCTCAAAGGCAGAAGCCACCCACTCTCTCTCCATAACCTCCCTTTTGCTTTGCACACATCTGTCCTTTCGTTCCACCAAGCCCATACCCACCACGGCATCAGAGAGAGAAAGTCCCTAGTAGGTAATGATCATGCCTGGTAAGTTCTTGTAATTCAGTCCCTAAATTAGAGAGGCTTCCAGCCCTTAACGCAGGCACCATCCAGTACTTGCAGATCTCTCTATTCACCGAGATCTCTAGAACGGGGCCCTGGGCAGCAGAAGGTGTTCCTGGTGTGGGAAACAGTCAAAAGGAAGGCGTGTTCCAACTGCGCCGACGTGTTCAAGGGCTATAAGTAGAAACAGAGCCTATGCCTTTAAGAAAATGAGGAAATGGAGGGAAAGCTAAGAGATCATTTGAAGGAAAATATTAGAAAAACTTCATCTGAAAAACAAGGGCAATAACCTCTGTTCCCTTGAGCCACTTTTTGTAACTTTTATAAGCTACGTAAAGTTGAAGTGATGGGGCTATAGCCATCACGGGTTACACTTGTTTTATTTAAGTCAAAATTTATGCCAACATGAGATGACATCGATTGCGGGCTCCTTGGCTGATTAATCATTTTTATGATTTAAACAAATCAAAATGTGAGTGTCGACTCACAAATCACTATTCCATGATATCAGCATGAGCTACAGCTTTGGGTGTTTTCCCACCTATTCTTCCTCAGCTTGAACAATACACTCGGACAGGTGTCCTTATTTCAGTGATTCTGGACTGCAGATGTCTTCTTTTACAGAAGCCTACGGTGGTGGCTTCTGAGTGTTAGGTGATTCCTTTAATAGAGGAACTGAATGTTTTACTACTGTGTGTGATCCTAAGTATTCCAAGAGAAAATAAAAAGAAACCAATTAACAGGGGAGATTAACTATCTCACATCTATCTGCTCCAGGAATAAAAGGGCATCCAGGTATTTCTTTCTATGACACCTAAAACGGATCCTACAATTATCCCACAATTATGTATGTACAGGTACATGTACACACACACACACACACACACACACACGCCTCCTCTTTTTGCTCTTGAGACAGAGCCCAGAAACTGTCCCCTGCCCTCCTCTTTCCCACATCCCTTCACTCCTGGGTGCTTTCGCTTCTCCATCTTTGGCGCCATGACTGTACAATGCAATGCCTCTGTTCTGTCCCTGCACTTGCAATGACCTTGGCCACCTCTGGGCAAGCACGCGAATCTCTTCGCATTAAGCTATCTGCCCCTTCACTGACAACCCAGGCCAGAAACTGTATTTGTTTCTATGTCCAAAGCTGGCCTTCACAATGGGACAGACAAGTTTCCATAAAGCATGGAGCTGGGAATCCCATCCCCCGGAAGTAAATACATTCCTTCAAGCAGGATATTAGTCTACGGAGTTGATTTCCACACCTTAAACGCCCCATGGTACTCAGCACTCTACCCTTCACCTGTTACTATCCAGTGTGCAAGGAAGAAGGAGTCTGGAAAGGACTGGAAGTGACCACAAGAGATGATTAAAATTTGATCTTTTCTCCCACTTAAACACTGAGTAATGCTCCAAGCCAAATGCAAAATATCTTATGTATAAACACACACACACACACACACACACACAAAAAAAAAAAAAAGGTAGAAAAAAAAACAGCAACTATAATTACAACTATTTTGGAATCTACTACTATGAATGTTTGTGCACCCTCCAAAAAAAATTCAAATGGTGAAAACTTATCCCCAATGTTTTGGTATTGGGAGGTGATTATAAGAGACCCCAGAGAGCTCCCGAGCCCCTTCCACCACATGAGGACACAATGAGAAGATGGCCATCTATGAACCAAGACATATGCCCTCACCAGGGGCTGATTCTTGCTAATGCCTGAATTCAGCCTCCTGAACTGTGAGGAATAAACGCTTGTTGTTCAGCTGCCCAGTCTACAGCACTTTTGTTACAGCAGCTCAAAGGGACTAAGACATCTACTCACTCGGACCTATCATCTTGTTGAATCCCCAGGTTCCACACAATGCCCAGCACGTTAGGACACTGAGAAAAAATTGCTGAATAAAATCAACTCCCCAGCTTTCAAAACACTAAACATACAGAAAACTACTGATAATGGTTTCTAGGGCCCTTTTCCCAAGAAGGAAATATTTTAAATTATGTTTTCTTCAGAGTTTATGGTTTGAGATAAAATATTTACAACGCTTTGTATTAGGACAGCAACCGACAGACACTCTCACCTGAGACTTCTCGAGTCCCCTTGTCCTTTATTTCTTTTTTTCCCCCCCTGGTAATAAAAGTTCATAAATTGCTCTTAAAGTAGCAAAAAGTACTAAGCTGCATTCTTTTGGCAAGAAGTTTAGGCTTTCTTATGCCCCTCTTTTGGCTCAAAAATTCCTTCCTTTACCTCTCCTTTTATATAGAGAATAACTTTAGAACTAAGAATAGCCCAGGACACTGGGAGGTATAGTTTCTACATGGCCACATCACTCCAGGATGTGTTCAATACCCGATACTTCAACAGAGAGAGGAAACGCAAACTAATGACCAGATACAAGTTCTAGAGAAAGTTGTACATTGATCATAGGTTCATTCTCTCTGAAAACTTGCCAGAAAACTTCATGAGTTCTTACGATAAACAGCTTATAAAACGCATACCAATGGCATAAAACATTTGGCAAGCAGTTAATGGACCAACAAGTCTTCAATCTTGAGGCTGTCATAAACAAACAAAAACCATGTGGATGTTTATACAACCATTACATTTTCAAATTACTTTTTAATAAAGATTAGACTTTGGATTTTCAATGTGGTCACAACCCTAGTGCAGTTAAAAACCAACAAAACGGCTTTCAGAAATGCAATCGTGAGCCGTTTGGAGACACAAGTAGCGGTTCTATAAAGGTTTCAGAACCTAAGATGCAAGAAGAAAATGTTAGGACAAACCTCTCCTTACCCATCCTTTTCTAAATAATATCCTCCAATGAACTTACGGTCTATACATACTGGAATCTTTCTGTACCTTAAGGGATGTGTGAGGTCTTCTCTTGAGTAAATTCCTCCCCAGAGTTGGAAGTAATGAAAACCTGAAGCAAGAAGGTACTATGAATGGAATGATTGATTTTTATCTTCAGACCTGCTTAGGCTGGTCCTCTTATGATAGCCAACTTTTCATAGACACTAACCTGGAATCACTAAGAGGAAAAAAAAAACAAACTTCCAGCTACCTCCAGACATTGGGAAAACCCCAGATTCTCCATCGCTCTGCACAGCAGATCAAAGGTAGCAGGCAACCTGCACAGGTGCTGCCCCATTAGCAGAAAAGGTCCCAGGTGCAGGCACAGGGCAGTGCGAGCATCTCATGACACATGAGGCAGCAAGGGAAGCGGGGCCACACATCAGGGTCTGATTAACCAAAGTAAACAAAGAACATTCCTCAAAATAACTGACTCAGGGTGGACACTTAAGTCAGAATCTGAGCCAAATTCACACTTTAATGTAAGGTAAAGCTAAATCTTAAAATATTCCATGGTTGGCTTATTATTCTTTAATAACAGGAGGTCATGCAGTACTGAATTTAAACGAAGAATATTCATTCATGTTAATATCACTACATAGGGAGGCTGAAGAGAACAGATGAATAACAGGTCAGAAGATCATCTGAATTCAAATCCTGACCACATTAATCGGCAGTTGAGCAAATTTTTAAATCCTCGTTGCCTCAGTTTCCCCAAGGGTGAGACAGCATATTATTAGGATCGATCTCACATGGTTATTGCATGAAAAGCACTGAGCAGTATCATATAATAAGCCTTCAACAAACATTAGCCGTTGTTATTACTCCAAAATCCCAATCAAATTTTCTAAATCAGTCTCAAATTTTGGAGTGCAAGGCTCACTTAGGGAGCTCATCGCCAAGCCCAGATTCCAAGGCCCAATGATTCTGACTTGGGAGGTCAGGGGTGAGGCCAGGAGTCTGCAGTTTCAGCAATGATCTCAGGCGGTTGCTCAGACCACACCTGGAGCCCCACAGCATCAGGGAGGACGGTGGCAGCCGTTTGAGACTGAGAGAAGACAGGACTGACCAGGCAGTGGGAGGGGGGCCTGTGGCGTGGCTGTCCCCGCTTACCCCACCTCCAGCCCAGCATCAGGAGCAGGCTCTGCAGAGATGGCGGAGGTGGGAACAGACAACGAAAGCAGTTGCTGCCTTCTAATGCTGAATGCCAGGATGGTCCTATGGACAGAGGAGCACAAATTCTTGCTGGTCCAACTCAGAGCTGGACAAGTGGCCACACAGAGAATCCACGGGGCTCTGTCTTGACAACCACTGTGAGGTCCTTACTCTCATATGACTACTTAAATAACAATTAAAAAAATATATGCACTTTTGACAACTCTCTGTAAGTTGGTTTACTATTATCTTCATTACACAGAGAAAAAAATGAAGAGAAGTTTTAAAGAGAACTTAAATAACATACCCAAACCACAGCAGAGGCAAGAGCTAGCAAGTTCCGCTGGATCTGCCTCCAATATATGGAAGAATGTCCATCTCCCCTGGCCCTTACCTAACTCTAAGCTGAATGACTATGCTCTGGGGCCCATCAAAGCCTCCCAAAGTGTCTACTGTGTCCACTCCCCTCCCCCAGTCTTATTTATTTATGTTTATTTTTGCACCCATGTTTGTTGTCCATTTGCCCCCACTAGACTATACGTTCCTAGAGAACAAAATCCCTTAACCATCCAATTCAGTCCTGCGGCCCTAGATTCATGATAAGATCCTGAAGAACTCACCAATAATTCTTTCGAACTGATCAACGCTAAAGCCCATTCTGTCTGTTAACCATTTCTCTCACATGTAAGCAACACTCAGCCACTCAAAAGAGAAAGTCTAGAACAGGAAGTAAGGTTCAGCATCAACATCACTGATCTGGGTGAGATGTTACCTACTCACATCGGCTGTTAGTCCCAAAGACAATAGGTGCCCTGCCCTGCCAGAAGATGCCTACACAGCTTGTGGGACGCCAACGACATTGCAACGCCAACGTGTGCGTGCATGTGAAAAATGCGGAAAAAGTCAAATGTCCCCTTGGAAGTCAGTTTGGGTTGCCCACTCTTTCTGGAGAAGTTATCTTTTCCTGCCCTTCAAGACAGTAACAATTAAGCAAAAGAGTGATTCTGTTTCAAGGCTACAGACAAGAAACAACTGGCTTCGTTTCAAACAGATCCCAGCGAACTGAGACCACCCAACAGAAGAGCACAGCATCCATTAAACCAGATTTAACAAAAAGGGGGAAAAGGAGGAAAAGCTGATGACTCAGTCGAGGAGCCATCTTGACACATTCTAGACTCCCAGAAAGTGAGTATACATAGTCACCTAAACCCCTGCTTTCCCTGACAGCAAAACACCCAGGAGCCATTTTTACCTATTCCAGTGGCCACTTCAACAACACTGAGATCGGTGGGTGTGCATTAGGTCTACAGATCCAGGGCTGGAGGATGGAGGTCCCCCGGCTTACTTCACTGCCCGCAGCCTGATGTCCTAGAGGTCTTGGGCACAGTCACATGCCTCATCATCCTACTGGCATCGGGCAGAGCCCCACCTTTCCTCACGTCCTTTTTTTGGGGGGAGACACGACTCCTGAAGAACTGCCCGGCGGTCTGTGTTGTTCCACACGCCGCAGACTGCAAGGAGAAAGAACTCAGGGAATCGCTTCAGAAACCCCCTTGTTTTTATTCATCCTGCAAAATAAAGGTGGCCCTCAGGTGTCAAAAGGCTCTTTAGGCCACAACAGAAATAAGAAGCACCACTGCAGCACAGGGTCCGTCCTGGGCCAGGTGCTCAACTCGCACTCTCCATCCTCATACCAACCATGTGTGAATGGTGTTTATTATGCCCACTTTTCAGGTGGGATAACAGAGGCACCACGAAGCTCAACAAGGTTCGGGTACAGGATGGAGGAAGCTCTCAAATTCAGTTCTTCCAGACCCCGAGGTCTTCAACATACAGACAAGTTCTCCACATAGCATCTTATTAAGATTCACTAAATCTTGAGATGAATAAAGAGATGGGTTGGGCCTGTCACACAGGAGGGACTGAGCCGGAAGACCACCACCAGGGTCAGCAGCCCAGCCTGGCCCCACCATGTGACACTCACCACTCATATCAGGAGGCAGCTGTAAGCCCTGGCTTGCCTGGTATTTGTGCTCAGAAAGAACCATTTGGGGCTGGCACGAAACTCTTGGCAAAGACAAGTGTCTCTCACCTAGAACACATGTTGGCAGCTGCGGGCAGGAGCTCCTCCTTTCTCTGGAGCTTCATCCCTTACTTCACTTCTGCGAACAGTGGCTATGGTAAATATGGCTGAGGTCTCTTAGGCAGAAAAGTTTCATATAAGTGCAAGGAAGAATTACAGCCCCAACGCCAGAAGCCTCCCAAACACATTATAAACTCTTCCTTATTCTATTGTAAATATTACGGTTTGCATGAAACATTCAGGAGAGCTGCCCCGGGTACATAATTAGCGAGAGCAAATATTTGTTCAAATAAACCTCAACGGGACCTCTAGTCTTTTCGACTAGCTAAAAAAGTTTTTAAGCAGATGGATAGAGGATACAAAGGCTTGGCCCAAATTCTTCCCCCAGCCCTCATTACCCCACCCCTCAGAGACCCATGAATCTTCTTAACAGAGAAGAGACTTCCAGGCCTCATACATTAGCCTGGCATTTTCTCCCCAGCCTTCCCTGCTCCCCCCTCCCTGCAGAGCCTCCGCTGACAGTCTTCACAGGCACCTACTTTGCAGATCCTTCCTCTCCTAACAAGATAATCAGAACAAGCCCAACAGCCACGACGGCAGGAAGAGGAGAGGGCTCTCTCCATGGTAGCAAGACTTCTGGAACAGTGAGACCAGGGAGCCTAGCTGTGCATGTGAACACACAGCTGTAGACCCCGGGGTTGATGAGAATTCTTTCTTATCTCACAGTGGGGACACTGTTAAGCAGAAAAACATCACTTTTTTTTTTGCTACTTTACTGTCATCTCATAAAGCTCAATATTTCAGCTTCACAGACAGCATCTTGCTGATTTCACTTCTATAGTGTGGCAAAAATCCTTCCTTCCAACCAAAGGGGGCCCTGCTGAGATCAGAAACCAAATTACATTTACTTGTTGGAAGACAGATGTTTTCTGCAGATAACTTGTTGGACAATTTTGAGACAGACAGAGAGTGAGAGAGAGAGAAAGACAGAGAGAGAGAGAGAGAGAGAGAGAGAGAGAGAGAGAGAGAGAGAGAGAAGGAAGAGGAGGAGGAAATATTCTGTCCATTTTTGCGTGTTTCTTTTCCCCTCCTTTAGTAACTCACTTGATTAAATGAACAGAGTGCTGTGATTTCCTTATTTGTCTCCTGCTGGCTGAACAAGTTATTAAAAAAACAAAAAACTCGGAGAAATAAGTATGCATTCATGCATGCATAAATGCAAGTCTATATGAAAATTGAAAAGAAAAAGAGAGAGGAGTAACCAATGACCAATGACCAATGACGGAGGGAGAAAACACCAGCATTTTTCCAACTACAAGAACTAAACTTAACCTCTCAGAAAGTCAACAGCAAAGGCACAATAGTACCAGAGGTACAAAAATGTGACCCCTTTCCTATGAGCGAGAAGACAAGCTACACTCAGGTGTGGGCTGATCAGCAGTTACTGCCTTCGGCTAAAGGTGCTAAAGCTGTACAAGGAATATACCTGTGTCTCTGGCCCTGTAGGGCGTGTGATCTAGCCTGGCCAACCTGGATATTTATGTACTTGAAGAGTTAGCTGACGATGCAAACACAAAGAAGAAGTGATCAGACTCAAAGCACAAATGCAGATTTTCAACCCTGAGGAAGTCCAAAAGAGGGATAGATTCACTGCCTATATATTATAAACCTTAAGCTCATCATCTATTGTGAGAGCTTAAACCACTGTTTCCCAGAACTTGTTCCACAGAATAACACCAGAAAAACCAAAGGGGTCTGCTCAGGTCAAATATATTTGGCACCAATGCCTCCTATGAAGACTTACCTCCATGTTAGCATATTTAAGGCTGAGAAAAGTTCAGAAAAAATGCCTCCATAATTGCAATTAATGTGGCCTTCCCCAAACTTCTTTGGCTACTGAACCACTAACAATAGCCAGGTCATCTTGCAAAGAACACTATAGGAAAAATGAGTACAATATTCCCTCACTTATCGTGGGTATTACGTTCCAGACCATCCCACCCCCCCGCGCGAAGTAGGAACCTGACATTTATTCTACACTCTTAAATCTATGTAACTTTAACAACATACATATACAGTACTGCAAAATCCCATGATACAGTGAAAAATCTGTGATAAATAATTAACCGCAAAATCCCACGATACAGTGAAAAATCTGCAATAAATAATTAACTATAATATTTTTTTAAATCCCGCGATACAGGGAGGCCGCGATAAGTGAACCATGATATAGAGAGGGACTCCTGTATTGTCGCCACTCTGGTGGCCCTTTTTCAATTCTGTTCCTCTCCACCCCCTTAGTCAGCCAGTGGCAGCCCAGTCATTGCTTCTTTCCACAGATGGCTGCTCGGACAAAGAATTAACTCCTGAGTTAAGATACTATTAAAAATTAGAGAGTTGGCAAAGTTCTTACACTCACCTCAGCAAATACAGCTTCTAAAATCAGGTCACACAACTGTGTTGCACAATGGGGCAGTCTCCAGCCCCGTGTAGCTGTTTACATTTTAATTAAATCAAATTTTAAAATCGAGATCCTCAGTTGCAGTAGCCACATTTTAAGCACTCCACATTCATATGTGGCTGATGGTTACCATGCACATTGAGAACACTTCATCACTGCAGAAAGTTCTATCAGAAAATGCTATTCTAGAAAAACAAGTCATAGGTTTCAAAGTAGAGGAGCAGATTTTGAAAATCTTCATTGAAAGGACTCTCGATCAGACTTCTGAAGTCCTGTATTTATAAAAGAAATGACTGAACCCAATCCAGCCTTATCCCTGGAGCAACAAGCTGCTTCAATCTATCTAGATTCATGGAGCTAGCCAGTCTAATTCGCTAGGAAAAAAATGCCTCCCTTACAGTGTCGAGTACATCTGGCAGTGACAGAGATATTTCTAACTCAGTCAACAACAGTCAGATGCAATCAGATACAGCCAGAGCATTTTTCGACCAGTTTAATAAGAACACCCAGTAGACGGTCTGAATCCTAAATCTGAACATCAGCTGTTTGGACATTCATGTTCAATTAAGTGTATTTTGCACAGCATTAAGAAATAGTCTCAGATCCAAAAAAAGCTTGATGCAAAAGAAGAGATAGGAAAGGACAGTCCAAGACCTGTGGCCAGAGTAACAGAGGCCAGCACAGAGTGCTTTGCCCAGCTTTGGGTCCTCTTCATCACCTTTGCCCTTCTACCCACTTAAAATATTTCACCCTCAATTTTGAGATCTTAAAAATAGATGGAGCTTTTATGCTGGTCAATCAGCACATTTAATGGTTTTCCACATCCCAGCACTTTTTGACACCAGACTCTAACTAACTCTCTTGAGCTCAGCTGCCCAGCAGGGACCAATCAATATTTGTTTTCAATGCTGGCCATGTGTTCAGGCATCTTTGTTCCTCTCTCAGAGCCAGGCATTTTTCTAGAAAAGCCAGCATGGTATGAAGATTCTCTAATCCAATCCGTGTCTCCTGCTGACAGGCAACTTGTCTGTAATTCATCAACGATATCCCCTGGGCTATGGATTTTCCTGGACTGGCACCTGCTGGCGATGCAGCTGGTACCAATACGCATGGTGTGGGTGGGGACACACACTCAAAACAAAGGATGTGGTTGGCAGGGTGGTTGTATAGTTTTCTTTCTTGGACAAGGACTGTAGAGTTGAAGCATCTCCAGAAGCTTAGCTTTGAGACTTTCCTCCTGTGGGATACGCTCAAACTTTTGCCCAAATTACATGTGTCTCTCCGGCAAACTCCTTAGTCAGCCTCGTCTGACTATAAGATCCAGTTTCCACGATGTGCCTTCCAAGAGACTCCTGTGTGTCTGAGCTAACAGTCTCTTCTCTACTTTGTACGTATCCTCAAGGCCCACATCGCACTGCCTTGAAAATACCTGTGCGAGCCCTCCCTGCCCTACTTCCCTTCCACTTTATGCTTCATTACTGTCAACAGCCATCCCAAGCAGCTTGATAGCAGGCAGAGAGTGGGCACTGGTGTCTGCTGAATGAATAAATGAATAAATGGACTGATTACTTGGGACAACAGTGGCAGTTTTATTTCCCACAAATGACGACAGCAGTATTTCCAGTCCTAATGCTCTTGCAGAACCTTGCCATTTGTCATAAAAAATGGAGTCTATCGCCACTTGTCTTGAACCGGGATGGGACTTCGTGGCTGCCTAGATGAACAAAATACGGTGGAAGCCCTGTTGCTACTCAAATGCAAGGCCCCTTGGCTCCTCCTCTCCGAAAGCTCGCCTTTGGAATCCAGCCACTGTATGATGAGGAAGAGCAGGACACTTGGAAATGTCACAGAAAGGTGTTCCAATGGGGAAAGCCCCAACTGAATTCTCACCTAGCGGCTAGTGGCTACCGTATTGGGTAGTGGGAGTCTATCTGTAGCTGTGTGAACAAGCCTTCAGGTTTGTACTGTCCAATATGGCAGCCACTAGCCAGGACTAGCTCCATAAATCTGTTAATTAAATTAAAATTTCACTTCCATAACTGCACTAGCCTCATTTCAGTAGCTCAACAGCCATATGTAGCTAGTGGGTGCCATCACTGAGCACATTTCCTCCATCATAGAAAGTTCTAGTAGACAGCACAGTTTCAAATGATGCCAGCCCCAGCCTCTGAGCTCTCCAGCTGAGGCCTCATACATCACGGAGCAAAGACAAGCCATCTCTGCTCCGCCCTGTCTTAATGTTTGACCCACAGAATCCATCAACATAATAAACGGCTGTTTATGCCAGTAAATTTTGAAGTAATTTGTGATGCAGTCAGAGTAACTGGAAAAGCATTCCTTCAAAACTACATTATTCCTGCATTCCTTAAAGCAGAACTGGAAAAGGGAAGGGAAAGCAACAGGCAAAGGGCAGACAATCGTCGCTGGCACGGCTTATTGTCACATGGCTGACCTTCAGCCCGTCCCGGGCAGAACAGTTGACATTTTCTAGGAGAGGCAGCTGAAATTTCTACCAGTACCTTTCTGGGGGCAGGCCAGGTGAACACCACTCCACTCGGGAACACTTTTCTCTGTGCTCCTGCCCTGCTCTTCCATGCACACAGATGACGGGCTGACATGCCTTCGCCTGTTCTCTGTGTTACACCCACACCTTCAAAAGGGGATCCCCAGAGAAGAAAATGGTGCCCCTCGCCAACTCCTCTGGGGCGATGCAGCTCAACTGTGGAGCAGAGGCCACTTCTGCTTGTCTGTGCAATGTAAGTGGCGATCCTAGGAGTCAGGCCCCGTCTCTTCCCTGTGTGTGTGTTGTCCGCGTGTATGGCATTTGGTGTTTTTCTCAAATCACGGTAACACACGAAGAAAAGATAATTCCCAACTTTCAATAAGACCAACTGGGATACATTGATAGATATAGATTTCTAATCCCACCTATGTTCAGGAAGGATTTGCAGTTGTTTACAATAAACGAGCAGATACAATAAAGCCAAAATCATTCATACAGGACAAGGAGGGCAAACATTTTCTGTAGAGTTTGCCTGCCTGACCCATAGTTTGCCAGCCCCTGATACAGACTAAAAAGGAAGTGCTTCATGCCATTAACTCAAACAGAAATTGCTTTGGGAAAGAGAAGAAGAAAAATAAAAACCTAAACTGGGTGAACTGACACCCACATTTTCCATCATCCAGTAGAGCCATGGGACAGTGAAGAGCCCACTGTGGCCTTTGTGTGAAAGCATTAGCTCAGATTTGTCCCCTCTGATTATTTTTCATAAGTAGATAAGCACAATTTCTGTTCCATTAATAACCCAAAGCACACGAAGTCGCACAACTAAAAAACCCTTTCCCTTCACATGTCACGTATGCAAAAAGGGACACCGTTTCCTCGGATGGTTACTGGATTAATCAACTGTCCTCTCTTTATTAGAGATGAGAGAAACGGATCACAGAACCACAGGGTTAGGTAAGAATGGTGACAGGTAATCTTGGGGCCAAGCCAATATCCTCACTTTTACAAATGACAAAACCAGGAGCATATACATGGTTTTACCCAAAGGCACATACTGACCAAACTGTGACTATAACCCTCCCAGCCTGACACTGTTTCCATGGTATCCCAGTGGCCCGTGTGATCACACAGGATCCAAAGTCACGAAGCGGATACACAGGACGCACTGGGGGGCCCACAGCTCTGCACCCTCTAGTCCTTCCCCATAGGAAAGCTTGTGCCCCCAGCAGATGGCTATTCTCAGGACCTCAAACTTAAAATAAAATAATTCACTGCCTGGTTCCCCCCACCCCCTACTGTAGACTCTCATCAGTGAGCATTATTTCCAAGTTGCACAGATTCTCACCTCCCACTGGGTTGGGAGGTGAGAACCGCACCTGGTTGGGAGGTGAGGACCACACCTGGTTGGGAGGTGAGGACCGCACCTGTTGGGGAGGTGAGGAACGCACCTGGTTGGGAGGTAAGGACCGCACCTGGTTGGGAGGTGAGGACTGCACCTGGTTGGGAGGTGAGGACTATCTTACTCAGGCCACTCTGCTCATGTCAGGGTGGAGCTCTTCCAGAAGGCTGTTCCAATGACACTCACACTTCAGTCCTGAGATGCCCTCCTTGGTAAAGCGCCCCCTTCATTATTTAGTCTCTTCAAATATCTCTTAACAAGACATAATAACTTAATTCTATTAACAAGTTCCTAAGTATCCATTGGCCAGGATGGGTATTTTTCACTTCCTCTCCATCTCCCACCCCCTCACCCTGAACTCTAGAGTTTAATACAAAGTTCTGTTGAATCTGGGCTCACCTTTGCCCCCCAAGGATGTCCCATACCCTCCAGCCCCCAGTGAAGTCATCCCAACTGTGCAGCCCTGCTCTGTGATTGGCAGCTCTATGCTTTCACAAAGCATTTTCTTAGAGAGAGGGAACCTACTGCCACTCCTGTCTATGGGTACATTCTGCATTTTTAGGGAAGGGGCTTATTTCTGTTGGTAGAAACATGCTGATCTTGCAAATAAGAAAGCATAAATAGGAACGCGCTCTGTGCCCACCACACAAATACAAAAGGCCAAACATGGGTGAGGGCTTCTAGGCCCCTGTTAGCAAAGGCTGACTGCGGAAACCCCCAGTGCGCCCGGATAAGCCCACTGCCGTGCTACTGAAGCCGGAGGGGTACAGGCACGGACGACTGCACTGCGTTCCCGTTCCAGCTCCACTGCTCCCTCCTAACGAGGTGGCCTTGCCCAAATTAGCTCCCCTTCCCTCTCCTGTAAAAGGAAGGTAATAGCACCAGCACTCCAGGAGAGAACATATGTCTTGTTTAACACAATGCCCAAGACAGAACAGACCCGTGGAAAATGTCCATCCCCCTTTTCCTCACCCTTGCTGAAATTCTGGCGTGAGAAGCCGGCAAGTCCAAAAGCTGCAGATTATAAAGGAGAACGTGAAAAACCAACATTAACTGAACAGGACCATCATTCACAAAATTGGTTGTTGTTAAGTTTAGCATTCACAGAATTATTTATAAATAATGTAATACCTGACCTCAAAGCTGAAAAACACCAAGATTCTGCACGACCCGAAAAAATGCGAAGTTTACGAAACAACACAAAGTTTACTAAACAACGCCTAGCTAACAAGTCAATATTTGGTTCCGACTGTAAAGGAGGTTGAATCTGGTTAAACTGATACGAGACGCTACACAATTGACCTCCTACACTTTGATCACATGTAGACTAGGGTTGCAGATAATACAGGTGGGTCATGAAGGTCCCCCACCCCAAGCCCCCTGCTTAACTCGGACACACACACTGTTTCATCATTTCTGTAGAATCATTAAATGAGATTAAACAATAGAATCCAAAATACATCTGTGCTGCAGTTTCAGATGCTCTCCTGAACTCCTAAGTGCCATTCTGATCACTCTGCACACACAAAACACATCCCCTAACACAAACAAAATTTCTACTTTATGGCAAGAGGCTAGAAAAACACATGAATCTCAACTTTTGAGGTGTGGCTCAGTACCATTTCAATCCCAGGAACCAAAATGATGGGAAATCTCCCTGTGGGGTGATGGGAAGGGATACTTGGTTTTACTCCTTAGTGTTTGGACTCCTACTGTTTTTCCTCCTCCAGCCTCTTCCTCCCCATTCAACTGTTCACAAAAACACAAAAATAGTACTTTTTTTACAGTAGGGAGAAAAAAGAGAAGAAATATTCTTTATAACTTCATTAACATTTTGTATTTATCACAGCCAGAACATAAACCCTCAGAGCTGAGTTTCAGAAAGCAACATAAAGCTAAAAGGAGATTTTCACTACATATTTTGGTTTTTAAATTGTTTATTTATTTATGAGTTTGACTGCCCCTTATCCCCAAATAATGCACCAATGGGATTCCTTATTCATCCGAGCACATACAAGGTGTGCTTCTAATGCACCAAAAGCTATCAAAATCTCTCCTGTCCCTCCCTCATTCAATGCTAAATTATACTTTAAAAGGAAAGAAAATTATAAATAGGTTTGTGTGTATAAAGACAGATAGACAAATGCATGAGCATTAGACAACGTGAACCGGTACATCTCACCCAAGTACAACTTTGCAGTGAACTTGGGTGTACCTCTAGAGCCTTCAGAAAGAACAATCCCTGTTCACTGAGTCCAAAATTGCATAGCATCATGGACATGTCTCAGAGCCTTTCTACCAGGACCAAATAAGCCAACATTCTGACAGACACATAGAATGCCTAGAGCTGCAAGCCTGGATTCCATTTGCCCACCTGTCTCTGCAAACCAACGTGGCCGGAGGCAATCTAGTGTCTTCCTGGCCCTGAGGCAATGTCTTAGCCAGTGGCGGCAGGCACTGTTTAACTTCTTATTGGTCAATAGCATGCCCCAGCAAGCAGTAAATGTGCCCTGACCCTGCAGCTGCCCTTTAGCGTGACATGCACCATTGATCTTACAGTTCCTTGGAAAACAAGCAATCTGAATAAAGTGAAGCAGAGGCCAAGTGCCATTCCCCAACGCTTTCTTACAATTCCTTAGTAACTGTAACTAGAAAGAGAGCACTTGGCAAGTCATCACAGCATAGATGCTAGAGTTAGATTATCTTCATGAAAGAGAGGGAGGCAGAAAAAGACAGGGAGGGAGGAGGAGGCGGGAGAGGGAGAGACTGAGACTCTATGTAGACAAAGAATGTGATCCGACCCACACATAACAAAACCTCCTAGTCTACATGATTACAATGGGGAGTCCAGCACACCCTAAAGAAGGGGATCTGAAAGTATGGATTGAGGGAGGAGCAATCATTCCCCATATTCCTATATGTTGTCTTCATTCGATAATAAAAATGCATTTCATTCATAAAGTACCTACAATAACACAATGAGACGGTTCCTGGGAGCTCCCTGGCAGGTCAGTAACACACCATACAAATGAGTATTATCAGCCCTTTGGCATTAGGAAGATATCTCACACACTGATTTTCTAAATTCACTACTGTACACCCACCTTATCATTTTTTTAAAAAGTTTGCAACTTCTATATACTGGTCTATTTTTACATAGTATACGTGTTCTACTCTACCAATATGAAATACATATTAACATATATTATGAAATGTCCAAAAATAAAAAGAACAAAATTAAGATGTAATAATAGTTTTTAAATAAAATTTATCTTACTTATCAGTTGTAAAAAAAATTAGTGAAAGCTAAGTGATAGAACACATTTCATTATTTTTATACTCAGGTTCTACTTCATAAGCCAGTGATTCGGATCAGATTTGAAATTCAGATTTCCCCCCAATACACGTAATTAATGAGGGTTACTGCTGTGTAAGAAAGCTACCAAATATATGTGAATCTAAATAGAAGTGCATTCGGGGCCACACTAAAATAACTATGACCAAGATTATAGATGCCATCTATCAACTTCATTACAAGGGTCTACTGAACGTTACTAATATATCACTACTTTCCAATATCTATCCATTGTTCTTGAAAAATCAGAAGAAATTGAATTTCTGGATTTTTAACAAATAAATTTTAAAAAGCAAACTATTGAGATTCATCTTGGAAGATCCTTAGACCAATTAAAAATAGTCATTTTCCAGTGTTGTTTAAAAATGAGAAGAAAGGTTGTTTTTTGGGGGGGGGGGGGGCGGTGCGTGACATTATTTCCAGCAACAAAATATAGTGAAATCGTATCCAAAATCTAGTGAAAACCTACCCAAATAAACTATTTACAAAATCTTAACCTTAATTCTGTTTTTTAAAAAAAGAAGTCTTTTTTTTAACACACTGTTAACTGTCATCTTTAGATGGAAGAGATTTAAATTAAAAATCTGTATGTTTTCTAAAGTTCCAAATAGCCACTAAGAAAAGAGATTTTTTTGTAATTCCCAGGCACCATTAGACCTTTTTCCACAATGTACTCCTTAAGTCCAGGGAGGAGAAAAGAGACGGGGAAGCAAAACATCAGTTCCCTTAAAAGCCAGTGAGATGCATTGCAAGCTCAGAGATTTTGCAGACTGTATCCATAATCTCAAAAAAAAAAAAAGAAAGAAAGAAAATAAAAGAAAAAGAAAACCCTCACAGAATTATTTTTAATTTCATTGACAGCAAATATTATTTACCCCATAATCAGACATAAATGTCCTGGTCAAAATAAAATTGACCCTTGAAAATGAATGTGAACTGCGTGAACCTACGTATAAGAGGATTGTTTTCAATAAATACTATAAATGTATTTTCTCTTCCTCATGATTTTCTTAATAACATTTTTTCTCTAGCTTACTGTATTCTAAGAATATAGTACAGCAGTCCCTCTCTATATCGCGGTTCACTTATCGCGGCCTCACTGTATCGCGGGGTGTTTTAAAATATTATATTTAATTATTTATCACAGATTTTTTGCTATATCGCAGGATTTTGCGGTACTGTATACGTATGTTGTTAAAGCTACGTAGGTTTAAGAGTGTAGAATAAATTTAAGGTTCCTACTTCGCGGGCGGGTCTGGAACGTAATACCAGTGATAAGTGAAGGAATACTGTATATAATACCTATAACATCAAACATGTGTTAATCAACTGTTCATGTTATCACAAGGCTTCCTGTCTACACGAGGTTTTTAGTAGTTCAGTTTGGGGGGAGTTGAAAGTATGTGTGGATTTTCAGTTTCAGGGGTGTCAGTGCTCCAACCCCTACATTGTTGAAGGGTCAACAGTATGTGTTTACTCTGCTTTCAATTTAAGTTTTGCTCAACACAAAACGTATCAGCTGGCTAATTAATGAAACTTTAAAAGAAAAATCCCACAGGAAAATAGAATTCCTCTGAAATTCACCTCCACCATAGTTAAGTAACACATTTCATTTTCATATTTTTTTATTTCAAATAAGGTATAGTTGTATGTTTTGTGTTCTTATCAATATTTTTACTTTTGGTAAAAGGAACAGAAAGCGAGATTACCACCACATTCTAGTATGTTAACAAAATTTTCAATGAGTTGTGGATCAAATCTTGATCCCTGAAACCCTTGAGGGCTCTTTATGGAACAGTTTGAAGAGGATTTGCAAAGTTTAAATAGCTAGGCTTGACAGCGGTCCCTCAAAGAAGAGAAACAGAACACACAAAATCCCAAACAGCCAGATTAAGGGGGTGGGGGTGGTGGTGAAGAAACCCACAACAATACGAAGGAGAACAAACTGCATATTTTATTGAACTTGTAACAATTTTTTCTGTCTTCCTCAACTAGAATGTAACTTCTACAAGGGGGGGTGGGATTGACCTGCAGCTGTGCACATATGTATGCATACATGTACATGCATGTATGTGTGTGCGCACATGTATGTTTTACTGTTGCATTCCCAGGACCTGGCGTAGCAGAAGCTAAAAAAAAAAAATGTTTATTGAAAGCATGAGCAAATGAAGGTAAGAAGAGGGAAGCGGACAGAACCATAGAGGAAAATACTGCTTTGGCCTGAGGTGGGAGGAGCCCTGAGGCTCCGAATCGTCCAGGCATTGAAGGGAGGAAGGGGAACAGGGAACAAAGTGTAGACGTCCAACTCCACTCAGGCCATTGCTCAATCTTTCTATCACTTTTGCAACCACCTGCAATCATTATTCTTGACCTTGCACTTGGGGTCCTGGTTTCTTAGTACTCTAAGCACTTCCATGGCTGTGGACGTCCCCCCTTATACCACAGACCCAGAAAATTCCTTTGGATTTAATCTCAGGCAAGTCACCCCCTGCCTGGATGCAATTAGTTTACCTGAGTTCTCCAAGTAACACGCAATCTGCATTATTTATTGGTCTTCAGATAAGCTGCTGATTTTAGGCAATAACATCACCTAAGGAATCAGGGTATTTTGATTTAAGGGATTTGACACCAGAATTTTTCCTTCATAGTGATACTGAGAGCTGCTGTTGCTTACTGAGCACATACTAAGCCACTTCACACGGCAGAGCATTTACCGAAATGTTATCTATTTATTCCCCAGACAGATCTTGGAAAATGATAGTATCTCATTTTTATGTAGGGATGGAGGAGACAAAGCTCTGAAGTAAAACTGATGCACAGAAGATCCTAGAGGTGGGGAGAGGCAGAGTCAGGACTCAGCAATGCCCATGTTCCTCTCCCAAGGTCACCTGTTTTATTGACAGCCAGGGATTTGTGTACCACTGGCTGCTCCAGCTTCACAGACTATAAAGCGCTTAATCACGCTTCTCACGACAGAAGGGTACCCCAGACTTGTTGGGAGCCAGACAGACTATTGGGGATTAGTCTCACGGCCTCCGCCCAGGGGGAGCCTGTTTACAGTGTCTGTGCCCCCAGTTTCTTGGCCCTAGATCCCAAGCTCCGTCTGCTACAACAAAGCAATTCAGGAATAGGAATTTCAAAATGACAAAAACAGCAGCAGCAGCAGCAGCTCAGACCTGTGCACCATTAAGAGTGTGCAGGGCTCTCTCCTAAATATTTTTCACATGTAACTCATTGAACTTCACAACTCTAGGGCGTATGAAATTTTATTCCCTTGGTTTTACAGAAGAGAGAATTGAAGCCACAAGAGGTCAAATGTATTAATGATCAAAGGTCACACACACTGGTAAGTGACAGAGCCAGGATTTAAAACTGATGGGCTGGTTCTGAGTCCGGGATCTTCACCATTATACCTATTGTCTCTTGAGAAAATAGGCCCTCTTTGTACTTTTCCTTGTGAGTGAAGATTGTAGGTTGACTGAAAACTCTTCAACCAACGAAGGACTATCCAGGAAAACAGCACACCCTATATTTATTCGTTCATGGCAGAGAACCTCCACCTTACAAATTTAGTGGCTAATACATGGCACTCACTGATATGCTCCCAATATGATTACACAATGGCTTACGATAGGTCTCTATCATGCAGCTCTCTCTAACTGATATCACCCAACCCAACATCCCTTTTAGTCTATAGGTAAGAACACAGTTAAAATAATGTTAACATGCACTTATTGAGGTGCAGCCTTTATAAAGGTGCTTAAATCCTTTCAGGTTATACAGCTAGCTTCCCCATCAAAGTTTATAGGGCTCTGGGAAGCAATTTGTTACCCTTCTTAACATCTCTTCTGCTTCTTAGCCACGCTCTATCTCCCCCAGACCAGTCAGAGCCTTGCAAGGAATGAGGCTCCCACAAACTGTCGTCAGACTGACCCCAGGAACTGCCCCCCCCCCACTGCCCCGTTCTGCTACAACATCAACAATGGGGGTCCCTCCACCTTTCCTGCTTCTGTTTGGAATCCAATATGTTAGAATCATTAATGCCTTGGCTGCAAAGAACCTGCGGGATTCACATAGGTCTCTGTAGTTTGTGCGTACAACAGAAAGGGTGCGCTGTCCAGATTCAGACAACCTGGGAGCCGATGCCAGCTCTGCCCTTTTGGTATGTCACCTTCCTTTTTCAGAGCTATACTGAGTTTCAGTTTGCTCGCCTGTAAAATGAATACTTTACCTATCTCTACAGAGCCTATGAAGGTCAAATAAAATCATGGGAACAACTGTGGTTCAGTGGCGAAAATATTAGAAAAGTCAGATTCTCTAAGTTCAGGTTTCATGCTACCTTCATCCACTTCAAGATGCAACTTGGGCCGATGTCATTTAACCTGAGTCTCATTTTCATCACTTGCAAAAAAGTGGCACGAATCGTGTTTAGTTGCTTTAGGGAGAAGAGAGACTAGAACCCACTTCTCCTCAAGCTAAGCCTATGCCATTAAGACAATAGCTGGCTTTGACTTTTGTGGTCTGAGGTAAACCAGAGAGTACATGCCCCAATTAAGGGGCATCCCCCACATGGCTCCGGAAGACTGCTGCCACGCTGTAAGGCAAGGCTGGTGTCCTTGGCCTTCTCAAATGTCTACCTAAGCTCTAAATCAAGATTTTTATGTGAAATCTCCCAGTGTTAGGGTTGGCAATTAATTCTTTTTTTTTTTTTTTTTTTAAGTGTTTGATGGCCATACAAAACATGTCTGCAGACAGGTTACATAAGAATCACTCCACCCTCTAAGGACAACAGTGAACAGTTAAGAGTGGCCTTAGCTAACCTCAGATCTTTGATAACTTAGATTAAAAACCACCCCCTGCCCAAGGAAAATGCCCTCATGTAAATCAATTCACACGGAAGTTGGCCAATAGTTTTACAGAGTGGCACAAACCCTTGCAAGGGTGCACCCCCACCCCGGGGCTCCTGGGTTAGGATATCTTTTGTTCCAGGATTCTGAACCTTGCCAAAACAATTGAAAGTGCAAAAGCTGGGCAAAAGGACTCCCCAGTCTTATTCTTAAAAATAAGGTCTCAAAAGAATAATATAATTATAGAGAAGAGACAGACCTTATACATACATTTAATCAGACATATACTTAATAGGTTGTTTCCAAATTTGTTATTAGAAACAAAAGTGTAGTAAAAGAAATAATAATAATTTGGTCAAGGTACTTGACTTCTTACTGCTTCAGTTGCCTTATCTAGAAAGGAAGACACAATCCTACCTCAGAGTTGTTTTAAGAATAAAATCAGCTTAAAATATGTAAAATTCTTAGTTCCTGAAATGGGCTAAGTGCTCAGCAAGTGTTAGGTGTCATTATTATTAATTATGTAGGCCATCTCATAGCTGTTATCTGTAGGATAAATTCCAAGGAGTGAAACTACCAGGACATCTGAAAGGAAACGGGAAAGGGATGTTAATGCCCAAAGGCCTAGAAGGCTGGGGAAACCCACAGGGGAAATGATTGGCCATGGGCTTGGCCTTGTGGGGAGAGAGACGGAAGGGGCCCCAGAGGCCACGCACAATAGCAACTTCCGAAGTTCGGAAGTCCATTCTGGTATAAGTGGCTCCTGGGCTGCTTTGGAAAAATGACCACACCTTCCAGATTCGGATACTCTTCTCTGTTGTTCTAAATAAACCTCCAAAATTGTCCTAGAGATGCCAACTTCTTGGCAGCCAAATTACATTTCCCCGATTACCTCTCAGTCCTGGAAGAACCACCAAAAACTTGGCCAAGATCCCATGTCCCTAGTTTCAGTACTGGATAATGAGGCCGTAGGGGATTCATGGCTCTCCTCCACAGAGGGCAATTCAAGAAAAGGACAAGGAGAAGAGAGTGGGTCAGAGCAAGTAACGACCAGATACCAGCCAACCCCTGCAGACTGTGTAACGGCAAGGAATACTACGTACACCAGCACCAGGTCTACTAGCTGCACCGAAGTGCTTTTAGTGCAAAATAAAAAGGGGAAGAGGCCATTTTAGGAGGTAGTCTAGAGTTACAGGTAAGTTTCTGAGCTAATAAGGCAAAATCCACGTGCAGGAGAAACTATAAAAGAGATCAGATAGGGCAATCTTTGCTCTGCAATGTCTTCTTCATTTGCCTATCAAGAGATTAATGTTAGGATTAAAGTTGGATACCTGTATATTTTCAGACTTGTTGGCTTAGTGTCCCCTCCCCCCAACCTCTACTTCACCTCTCCTTAAACCTCAGCAAAATAACAAGGGAAAACAGCACTTTGGCCACCAGCTGGGAAGATTTCCAACTGCAGCTGCTTGCAAAGAAAACCAACATAAATTTTACCTGCATGTGTTAGCTGACCTCCTGAAATCCATCTCACCCACTTAGAAGGAGACCTTTAGAGTTGTTACTACTGGTATTAGCATTCAGACCATAGGGAGCCTATTCACTGAGCACATCACTTTGTGGGGCGCCTTCCATTACCTTGGGCTGAAGGCATCAATTCTCCCGGGCAACAGGGCAGCCCCCAAGTGTTATCGGGATCTGTGGAAACTCATGAAAGTTTTCAGAACTCTCTCTCTCAGCTCCCCTCTCATTTCTTCTCACTCTAACTCATCTCAGCCTTCAGTTTCTCCTTTTGGAAAAGCTGCTTCCGCAGCGCTCATGGTGCCAAGGTTTACGGTCACACCCCAGCGAGGCAACGTTAATGAAAGGAGTATCAACTCCGTCCGGTGACGTGACACTGGGAGGACCACCCTGTGGAGGGGAGGGGAGAGGAGCAGTAAGGACAGTGAGAGCCACAAAGATGCACACACACGTACACAAATGTATTCTCGGTGCGGGGAGAGGTACCTGGCCAGCTATGGCTACCTGTCAGCTCTAGCAACGCAGCCACCTCCTCAGACAGGCCTCATTGGCCACCAGAGCTAAGTTCCTTGGATCCCTTTCCTAGCCTGATTTTTCTTTAAGATGATGCCTGACATTGAAAGAACACCAACGGCTGGCTGCTCTGTCTATTAACCACCCTAGCCTAGCATGGAAGCCACAGAGGGGCATGGATCGTGCCTGTCCCATCGACACTCCATCCCGTGGCCTGAAGCGTGCCTGACGTACAGCAGGCACCCATTCAATATTTGTTATAAACATTAATGAATTAATAGCTGGAATCAGGCAATAGCTTTTTTTTTTCATTTAGAAATTCGCCCATAAAATGAGATTTCTATATATCCAAGTTCATAGCCCACTACTATGATGTGGAAGGGGAGCAGGGAGAGGGTGTCCTAAGCAAATACTGTGTCCGAGTCACCGTGCCTGGAATTTTATATATAATAATTCACTTAATTCTTAGGGCTCTCTGAGGTCAGCATTATTAGTGCTATTTTGGGTTAGGGGAAACTGAGGACTGAGAAGCTAAGACAACTCACCCCAAGTCACATGTGGAAGGTGATCACTTCTTGTCTGAGTTAAACTCCCTGCACCTCTTACCTCCCAGTTCTCCCCGTTTTCTGGCTTTTGTGTGAGTTTTCAAGGGTCAGCTCCCTCTGCCATGCTGCTGTGATGCATAATCAAGTTAATATTCACTTAAAGAAGAATTCCCAACTGCATTTTTGAGCTCACCATTTCAAGGAACCCTTTCAATCGCATAGAAACGGAGTCTGTTTTCACAAATGGTTCTAGAAGGGAGGACGCAGTTATAGTTAGAGCAGCAGAGAGGGCACAGGAACGCAGCTGGCCCCTGGGGGAAGAGGGAGGTTCCCATGGGGCAGCAGTGGGAGCCCAAGGGAACAGCCTATAGAAAGGCTTGCTCTTTGGTTTGTTTTGTTCACTAGGTTCCTCTTATAGATGATATCATGTGCTATTTGTCTTGCGCTGCCTGGCCTATTTCACTTAGCATAATACTCTCCAGTTCCATCTAGCTGTTGCAAAGGGTAGGAGGAGTTCCTTATGTTTTCTGCTGCATAGTATTCCATTGTGTAAATGTACCAGTTTCTTGATCCACTCATTTACTGATGGGCACTTAGGCTGTTTCCGTCACTTGGCTATTGGAGAACCAGAGGCATGGAAACAAGGAACAGACTGACAGCAACCAGAGGACGGGGGGTTGGGGGGGGTGGGAAGGGGGAAAGAAAGGAAAAGGTCTAGTTAAGGAACAGGTATAAATGACTCATAGACATGGACAACAGAGTGGGGACTGACTGTGGGAGTGGGAGGAAAATTGGGACAACTGTAATAGAACAACAATAAAAAGAAAAAGAAAAAGAAAGGCTTGTTCTCCTTCTCCACACTTCTTCACAGGGCAAGAACTACCACCACGGATATGTTTCTTCTCTTTAAAATGTTTAATTATCATTTACTTAAAAATAAATACTCGCAGATGTAGGCTTTCCAAAGCTCTCACCAAAGAACCTTGAAGTGCATGCCAGGTGCTGGTTTTAAGGCCAAAGCAATTCTGCAATCATCAAGAGTTCAGAGGCCTTGCTGGAAGCTTCCGCTGTACACAGAGGACATAAGACAGTTTCCCTTGGGCTGAGGTCTAATTCCTGAGGAAGTCACTGTGGCTTCCCAGTTTGCCACAAGTATCCAAAGGCACTTCTGATGTGACCCTGTTCCTGGGAAGCTACTATTGTGCCCAAGACCAGAGAGAGCAAGCTGCAGGCCCCGGCATGCACGGTCTGATTCCTTCACTAGCACCCTGGGCAGAGCTTGCAAAAGCCTTCCATGTGGTGGGCCTCCGAGGCCAGAGAGCCACCACACAAGGCAGTCTGCAGTGGCGGGACGGTGCCCAGCTAACAGGCTTTATTTAGCTTTGGTGACAGCACAGGGCAGTTAAACAGGGCCACGGGTAGAGACACCTGGCTAACATTCTAGCCCTGCCTGTCACTCCTGGGGCTGCGTCAGTCCATCACTTCTCTATCACCTTCCACATCTTTAAAGTGGGGTGAGGACAATTACTGTCTCTCAGGCAGCCTGCAAGACTGATGCACGTACACTAACCGAAATATAATTATTATTGTTCTCACAAAAATTTTACTCCAGGAGGTTTTTTTTTTTTTAAGTCACACTTATTAATCTGACTCCAGTCATACCCAAAATAACCGCCTTTTCCTAAATTCGTGGTAGCAGAGTGGCGGTGGCCTGATTCTTTCTATCACCGCTAAGAAGGTACGTGACCCTGGCTCGCTCTCTCTCGTCTCTACACTTAAGCAATTGAAAATATCCACGCTGTGGGTGAAGGAAGTGGGAGCTATCTTGTGGGCATTGATTTAAGGCAGACCTTTTCCTACCTGAGCTACGTTTTCCCTGTCTAGGAGTAGAGGACTAGGGTGGATAGGCCATCCACTCTAGCCAAGAGAGGTGAGGGGCCAAGACTGGGGAGTGGGGTAGAATGCGGTACACTTAGAAGGGGGGAAATGGACTTGGAGTCAGAAGTCAGAAGCGTGTGATCCTACAACATGAAACGCACTCACCAGCTATAGAGTTGCCAGGTTTAGCAAATAAAAGCACAGGCTATCCCATTAAATGTGAATTTCAGATAAACAATTTTTTTTTTAGTATAAGTATACTCCATTAATTTTTTTAAGTACACATATAAATATATCCCACTCAATTTTAGCATAAGTACGTCCCAATTATTTCACAGGACATACAAAAAATAGTTATTGTTTATCTGAAATTCAAATTTAACTGGGCATCTTGTATTTTATCTGACAAGTCTAGCCATGTAATGATCTTAAATCTACCTGATATAGTAAAAAAAAACCATGGATTTTGGAGTTAAACGGAGCTGTGTGTGAACTGCAGCCCAACTACAAACTAAATGAGCAATCCCAGCAAGTTAAACAGACTCTCACTTTCCATATCTGTGAACGGTGATAACACCTCACAGGGCTGTTCTATAGGGTAAATAAAATAAAGGTAATGACTACTGATATTGATGGTACTTCATTTATCAACTGATTAGCAGCTGTTAGTTTTCTTTGCTTTTTTGAGCCTCAAAAATTTCTGCTCTGTAAAATGGGATTAAAGATATTGGTAATAGAATTCAAATATATTTTCTGATAAGAATGATACTTTAGTCTTCTTCCCACAGATCTCTGGGGAAATCTTAAGAATTTATATTCTCAGCCCTGGCTGGTATGGCTCAGTGGATTGACTGCCAGCCTGAGAATCAAAAGGTCGCAGGTTCGATTCCCAATCAGGGCACATGCCTGCGTTGTGGGTTGGGTCCCCAGTTGGGGGTGTGTGAGAGGCAACCATACACTGGTGTATCTCTCCCTCTCTTTCTCCCTCCCTACCCCTCCTCTCTAAAAATAAACTTAAAAAATATTTTTTTAAAATAATTTATTTTCTTGCACTTGGCAAAATACATTCTCTCCCACTCAAGAAAGGTATTTTTGGTCTACCTGGTTGCGATAGGTAAATGTATTTGATGAGAAATTGTCTTAAGTTTTCTCTCAAGAGTTCATATACTCTACCCATCACATCCCCTAAGTCAACCAATATTTCCTTAAAATGTGGTCTGGGGATGTCAGTATCGTGAATTCCAAAGGACTTTCCCAGACGCCAAGGGCCCAGAAAGTACCCTTTCTAAATAACTACTCTGGTGATTCTTCAGCACACCAGCGTTTAGATACCATCAGCCAAAAACCTCAACCCCAAGCCCAGGAGCTGTCCTGGCAGATTCACCTTTCCCAGAGCTAACATCTTCAGAAAAGTACATAAATGGGCCCTGAATATTACGCGATGCAGGGGCAAGGCAAATTCTAGAGTGATCCAGGAATAGGAGTCTCAAAGCTTTTATAGGAAGAACAGATCAGCTCATCTACCACTCTGTTTTGGAGCATTTGTGTCAAATTGGCATTTCAATTTCAGGACTATACATAAAACCCCATTCAATTATTTAGCACAGTACAGATTTTACATAACTCTTGAAGTTACTGACTCAATTCATTTTCCTTCAAACTACAAGACAGATTAATCTAAAATGAATTAAGACAGGCAAGCAGAAGTAATGTTACCGTGGCCAGTAAACAGACTTTAAACTGCTGGATCAGTAAGCGGATTACCATCCTCAAGCACACTTGAGGCCACATCTGCTCCACAGTCCTAAGCTCTCAAGCCAAGGATTTGGAAACATTTTGTCCACAGTAAGAAGAACCCAAGACAGGGAGTAATGTTTAACGCAAGCTTTTGCTTTTACCGGTGATAAGTATCACCTTTTCCCCAAAAAACAGAGATGATGAAGATGACCCAGTGCCAATATATCAAGTTACAGCAAATGCATAAATATCCTCACATTTCTATGAAACAACACTTTGGATAATTTAAAGTTATTTCTAAAATACTGAAAATTATATAGTACTGTTTAGAGTTCAGCAGAGAATAAAAACAAAGAAACCATGCTGAGATACGCTAAGAAGTATTACATGAGGGAGTTTCCACGTCAAAGGCGCACCAGCCCTGGAGGGTGTGGCTCAGTTGATTGTTCGTCCTCCTGCAAAGTGAAAGGCACAGGAGCCTTTGGGAGTTCTGTTTCTTGATCTAGGAGCTGGTCACAGAGATGAGTTCACTTTGTGAAAAAATTATCAGGCTGAGTCCTAGTGACTTGTGAACTTCTCTGGGTGCGCAGAATGTTTATAAAAGTTTCAGTAAAGGAGAGAAAATGTAACATTTAGCATCTTGTTACCCCAGATGTAGTGGTGGAATCATATTTCTAGGGATAAGATGTCCATCATCTTGAACTTGAAGTACTTCTACCATCTGTCTGCTTCAATCTGAACTTGATCACTTTAGCATGAATTTTAAACCTCTAAGGCATTACTAAGTAAAATCTATCTCATTCTCCCTAGGCATTATCCTCTCTTGTAGGCTAATTAAAGAGCGTGTCTTGGCTGGCCTGAGCTAATAATAGAATATTATTTCATATTTAAAGAACATTTCACTTTTGAAAGGTTTTGCCTCTTGAAAAACATTAGACTTTATATGCAGTGATGTGATGCCTGTTTTTACCTGAGTTGCTAAACTAAACAGTGATAAAGTCAGAATGAGGTCCTCAAGAGAGCTAGGTCAGAGCCAGACAAAGACTCAGGATTCTGCCTCTATACCCCGCCTCGCCTGGTGGACACAGAGACGTGCTCACCACTGGTTTAGAAAGCCAATGAAAAATACTCAAAATGGGCCTGCAGTCTAATGAAACAAACGGGTTTCAGATAGAAAACCTCCTAACTGGAAAATTACAGTTCTAGTTCTAACCCCAGAACGGCTTTTGCAAATTACCAAAGCAACTCAAATCTGCACAATCTTAAATTAAAGCAGCATCATTCAAGGCTGCGAGGATCCTAATTGCCGGCTAAGCAACTGTTTCCAGCCATAACTGGCTTTGCACCAGCCCGCACACACTCATGTACACACGTGCCTAGACCACCGGCCGTGGATGGAATCTGGACGGAGCGCAGGGCTGTCAGGAGAAGGTCGGGGAGGACACAGCAAAAGGAGAGCGCTCTCGCACAGGGCTTCCCGTGCATTGGGCTCAGACCACTTTCGGTCTCCAGAGTGCTTCCCTGAAATGTCAAGAAGAGAATTAGTGCTATCCATTGCACCAGGAAATTTCTTTTTCTTGCAACTCGCTCCCACACTTCTTAGAAACTCTCAACAACCTATAAAGAACACTGTGATATACACGGTGGGGCAAAGGTCCATTTACAGTTGTGGGAAGGCAAAACACAGTTTATTCTTATGTTAGTATTATACTTTCGCCTCACCCTGTACACACATACCAATGAAGATGAATCTACAGGTCATGTTATGGGTTGAATTGTGCCCCTCTCCAAAAAACTCATATGTTTATGTTCCAAGCCCAGTACTCCAGAATGTGTTCTTACTGAAAACAAGGTTGCTGCAGATATAATCAGTTAAGTCAGGATGTAGGGTAGGCACTTTAACCAGTATGACAGATGTCCTGAGAAGAAGGGAACATTTGGACACACACACAATACACATGGAGGGAGAACACCATATGAAGATGACGGCAGAGACCGGAAGATGCTCCTAAGCCAAGGACCACAAAGACGGCCAGCAAACCACCAGAGAAGCTCAGGGAGAGGCATGAAACTGATTTTTCAAACAGTCTGCAGAAGGAAGCTCCCTGCTGACACCTTGATCTTGGGCTTCTGGCCTCCAGAATTGTGAGGTTTATGTTGTTTAAGCCATCAAGTTCATGGAGTCTGTTATGACAGCGTTAGCAAATTAATTCAGTGTATACGTATATACTAAATTTTAACTAAAAAGCGTATATGCTACCGTGTGCTATTTGTATGAGCATGTACACAGTCACCCACCAGTGAAGAACTCAGGCCACTAACTCCTTGGTTGTCCGATGCACAAGAGTTGTGGGTATGTGAGGTTCATCACAGGACTAGGGACATTCTGACTCACAGTCCCCAAAAGGCTGAAGTTCCAAATTTTGTCATGCAGCCCTGAATTCACTTCAGCTCTGGGAAACCTCAAATCCCAAAGAGAAACTTGATCTGGTTTTCTCACTCTTCCTTCTGATACAGATGCAGGTATAATTTAATCATAGTGCCCTGCTTCCCAAGTGCAATTAAAAGTGGCCTTCATTACTCCTCTGAATGAGTGTGCTTTATAAAGCTGCAATCTACAGTTCAATAAAAAAGCAACTACTGCACCTATCATGGCAAAGCTGTAAAAAGTGATCAATGTGCTTCTGGTAGCTCCAGAGGCAGAGAGGAGAAAAAAAAAATCCTTAAAGAAATAGACACACAATAACTCAGTGCAATACAAGTGGCTTTATAAATCCACAGTTCTGTATTCTGGAACCCCTGACTTCCCTAACTTTAATTGATGCCTTTCCCTTTCACTTCGGAAATAGTGAGGTGGGGCTCGACAAACAAAAAAAAGAGGTGGAAAGGGGAGAAATAGATTCAAACTTTTATACAAGGGAGATCAAAGTGTTGAGCACATGTACTGCTGAGTCCTCTGAACGGTTACACTCAGAAAAATGAGTGCATGTGAGTGTGCGTGCGTGTGCGTGTGTGTGTGTGTAAAGAGGGAGGGGGGAGAAAGGAAGAAAGAAAACGCAAACCTAAGACGTGCTTGTCAGAAGAGGAGTTAACGATTAAGACGAGTAACCCAGCACCAAGTTGTTAGAAGAACCGCAGGTAAACGGTGGGTTGGGGTTCTATGGTAGGGAAGAGTTCTTTCCTGTGATTGTTCATCCACATGAAGTCCTAACCTGGTCACAGGAGTGGTTTTCTCCAGGCCTTGGAGTCACCAGGCTGTCTTTCTCTCCCCCCATTCTCAACCATTCTGGCACGGTGATCTAAACAAAATAAAGGGTCTTGTGTGCCATGCGCCATTGTTAACACTGGATATGTCCTAAATATGGCTAGAGTTGCAAAGGTTAAACACCTGCCTGCTGGTAGGTGGCAGAAGCAGGAGTTTAACCCAGGCGTCCAGGTTCTTATAAACAGTGATGAATTAATCAAAAACAATACATCCAGCGCATGGGGAATGCTTCATTTATTGTCTCATGTTTCAGACCCCCGAGTCATCCCATATGGACAAGCTATCCCTGCCATGCCAGTCGGTCAGTGAGCCCTGGTTATTGATTTGGGGGATTAGTCACAGTCTCTGCTTCTTGCCCACCTTTATTTGTCATATGGATGCTCCCCCAACAGCTTCAGAAATAACTTTGTATGTATGTATATATGTACTTATATTAAAATAATATTTTGTTTTTATAAAGGAAGGGAACCTAAAATCTGTATTTTGGATTTTATTAGCAATCCTTATAAAGATGCTCATCTGGCAAGAATTTGAATAAAATTTCCTTTGGCAATGATTGACAGATGCAATTGACCCTTCTGGTCTCAGCTCCTACAGCCACATAAAATGTTAACAGTTTGCTGTAACCTGACTGGAGTTCACTCTAACACTCTTATAGATCCCATCTGCAAATTTCCCCCCTTACTAGAATTAGAAAGAGACAGTACGTGGTCTTTTCTCTATACACCTTTGCTTTTAACTTTGGTGTTACATTTTGATCCAGACCTAGTTGTTGATGTATGTGTTCAAGCTAGAGGTGCTTTTAAAAGAATCCAGTAAATCAGAACAATTTTGTATTATCTAAAACACACTACAGATGCTAGGATAATCCTCTATAAAACAATGCTTAGTGTATTATCTGATCAAAGATGCAAATATACAGGTTTTTCAAATATTTAGGCACCCAGCATTAGGCAGCTAATCCTTGCTGTCATAGCCTTCTTTGATTAAAACACAGCATATGCCTTTCAGCATTAAGTACTGTCTGAGGTTATTTTAGGGCTGAGCCTAATCGAATACTATTATATTATGGGTTAGCATGGCTGAAGGGAAAGAAGCCTGGATTTGTGGCTCACAGAGTCTGTGTGATCTTCAGCCCTCACTTAGCTATCTCGGTGACCTTCCAACAAGTCACTTAGTCTCTCTCAACCATAGCTCTCTTGGTTGAATACCTACCCTTCTTCTGACTTGACGGGGTGGTTACAAACAGATGAAATAAAACGACAGATGTAAAAAATACTTTGAAAATAGTCCAGCATCACACAATGTTTGTATTGAACCCTGTGGGGAACACAGAGTTAAACCAAATCTACATCCATTAGTGTAGCTGAACTTTTCTGTGATAAACCGCTATACGTTTTACAGTTTCCAGTATACTTGGTACGTCAGAACCATATTTATGAGTTCATTTCAAAGCTTTCTAATTTCAGTGAGACTCGGTGAAAGCTTACACATTAAAATTTCTCTATAAATCATGTATTTTAATAAAAGTTCAAATATTAAAAAAGTTTTTTTGAAAGAGGGAGGGTTTAACTGGTAAGGACTGTCTAACTATACACTTTGGGTTGCTTCCATAAACATATTTTTCATATGGCAGGAAGCTGATAACGAATTAAAAAGGTTTTGTTATGACCACTAAAATATGAGATCTTTAGGTGTCTCTCCCCAGAGTCTTCTGAAACTACTTCTAATCTGGATATCCTCACTGGGTTAAGCATTTGGTAGCTAAGTTATAAGATATATGTATTTAATCTCTCTTTTGGACTAAGCATTTAGCTAATATAATTGTCAGAAAGGTTTTGACATTAAAAATTTATGACTCCAATAAAACTTCTAAGCGGAAGTTCAGGTACTGAGAGCCATACACATTGTCAAGCAGACACTGCTAGAAGATGACCAATTTTAAGAACATAAAATTGTCACCATGGGTCAAATCGGAAGTCTAGTTTCCATCAGACCCAATGTCTGACAGTGACATCAAAACGCATTCTGGCCTGGCTGCTGTGGCTCAGTGGTTGAGCGTCAGCCTGCGAACCAAATGTCGCTGGTTCGATTCCCAGTCAGGGCACATGACTAGGTTGCATGTCAGGTCCCCAGTTGGGGGCGTGTGAGAGACAACCGCACAGTGATGTTTCTCTCCCTCTCTTTCTCCTTTCCCCTCTCTCTAAAAACAGATAAATTAAAAAATAGTAATAATAATAAATAAATAAAATAAAAGTAACCTTGTTAAACATTAATTAATTTAAAAAAAAAAAACGCATTCTGCACAACAGAATCGTGTGCCTCCGTGGGGCTTCACTGCAAGTCAGGGGCGTTGTCTGGATGCTGCTGTGTATGGAGAAGCCATCCTTGGGCTTTGTCTAAATCATTCTAGAATACACAGCCCTAGCTCTGCAGGCTACCCAGGTGTGTGGGATAATGCGCTCTACATGCTAGTCATCCTCAGGGCAAAGACATTCCATTTCCCTTCATGTGAATTAAACTGCCTCCTTCCAGCTTAAAGAGGTGCCCTTTGTGACAGCACTGTGGAACTCGGGGAACAAGCCCACATGCCACCTGCTGATTCCTACACATTTCCCTTCATCCTACAACTCTCAAGTCCTAATCCTTTTGCTATTTACTTTTTCTGAAATCCGCACTACCCACTGGATCACCTCAGTTGCCCTGATTAACCTATTTTAGGAAATGGAGAGAGAGATTCAGGTCATATGTAAGGGTTTCCCACCTGAAATAAAATACAGACTTGGCCAAAAACCAAAAATTTTGTTATCAAACGCAGGTGGTTCGCCACTTCGGGGGCTCTATTAAAACGTGAGATGCGGTTGTCACAAGGTATTTTATTTACGTGCAGCAAGTAAAGGAGATGGGATCCATATCCAAAGCTCTACCTCCCTGAAGGGAGGTTTAGCCATTGCTTATATATGCTATTTGGCCAATTACACATTGATATTTCAGGTTAGGTTACTGTCAAACTTGATCCTATTTATAGCTTGCTGCAAAATATTGGGCTATATTTTAACATTTAGCAAGAACAGTCTTTAATGCACAGACCTTGAGACTCTTGTCCTAGCTAACAATTTCAATAAGCCTCCCAATTTATAAAATTTCATACAATTCTGAGAAAACTGACCATCAGTGAAGCCTCAGCCACAGCTTTCATAGTAGGTATGATTATGTTGGCAAAGAGCAATAACTTGCTTGGTATCTGTGTAGTAGACATACATGAATACACAATGGGGGAAACAAAAAGAAGAATGGGGCAATATATAAAAAGGGATAAATTCCCAATTCCCCTTAGCATTAGCCATGAACTCCCAAGGTTAATCCAACGATGTCTATAATTGTTGCTCATTACTTCAATAAGTTCTAAGACATTACTTTCTGGAACAGAGCTGGACAAATTAAAAGAAACCACCAATTACTTTTCATGACAAAAAAAAAAAAAGTGAGTCCTATCATTTATGGGGTCAAAGCTTGGGGAAATCAGTGAGGGACAAATACTTTGACCCTGGAATATTCAAGCATAAGGCTGGCATCCACGCACATATTTTTCTTTAAAAAAAAGAAAGAAAGAAAGAAAAAAAAAAATATATATATATATATATCACATATATATTTATTTTTAGGGAGTGGGGAAGGGAGGAAGAAAGAGAGGGAAAGAAACATCGATGTGAGAGAGAAACACCCATCGGTTGCCTCTTGAACGCACTCCAACCAGGGACTGAACCTGCAACCTAGGTATGTGCCCTGACAGGGAATCGAACCGGTGACCTTTCACTTTGCAGGACTGGGCCACACTCGTCAGGGCCCAGGCACATATTTTGATATCTGAAACCTTTATCAAAAGTCAAATGCCAAACGAACGAAGGCTAGGAAAGAGGGACAGGTGGCTGGAGGATTAAGATGGTTGTTTCCATCTGGTGACATAAACCAAGTCATAAACTACACAAAATGTCAGGCCAAGGTCTCGTTTTTCCTGGAAAATAACTATTATGTAAGGATTCAAAATATTTCCTAAAAAAGCAAAATAGCTGCATTACTTGGGATGAATTAGGGTAAAGCTGACTTCCACATTAGCCAAGGCAAAAGAAAGTTTGAGGAGAATAAGGTAAACAAGGAGAAATCATTTACTTACTTAAGAGAGATCAGACTCTTTTCAAGCACTTCAAATACAAAATATAACAGGGACACAAACAATGGGCTCATTATAAATAACTCAAGAATTCTTATTAAGAAGAAAGCTTCTTGACCACTGGCAATTAAATATGGTGTCTCCACATGCAACACAACGGGAAATACCAACAAATATGCCTCTTCCCCCTGGTTCTGGCTTAAAGGAAAGCTCAATCAGCACAGCAGCTTCAGAGCAGGGACAGCTCGACTCCATTGGCCATTCTAAATGCGAGAAGTGGACTGATGGAAATAAATACAAACCCACTCCCAGGCTACAAGGAAAACATGGTGATCACAACCGAATCCTCACTCAGCCTGCGGCAATGAAGGAGCACCAAGTCCAGATGCAAAGCTGTTCCACTCCTACTCCCAAATTCTGTATTTTGTCTTTCTTTCTTAGAGACAAAAGAGTAAAACTGAAGAGTTCGATGAAAAAACAAATAAAAAGGAAAGACGTGATGACTAATTTTGGAGAAAAACTGGCTGCAATGTATCTCTAGCTGCTTCTGAGGGGCAAGGCGAGCAAAGAAACAGAGCCGCTCACTAATGATCATGTCAGTCCCAGAATCAGCAGTGCCATTTCTTCCTTTCTTCCTCTGTGTTTGCTCACGGTCACGTTTCAGCTCCACACCGCATACTGAGCACTTAGCTCGTGCCAGAGGCTGGGAACACAGATATCTGACGTGGATCTTGCCCTCAGAGGCTCATAAGTCCGGCTTGGCAGCCACATGCTTACCCTTCCTCTAATCTCTGATCTACCCCCTATTATGTTCTGGATGCCTCATTCAGAGATGACAATGTGAAAAATTTCAAAATAAGAATGGGGGTATTTATGTTTCAAAGAATAAACCACAGTAGAAACAAAACAGATCAAGGAAGGTGAGAGCGTGTAAGCTCTGTAAGCTAATACCCTATATAACTGCCAAGGTTTTTCTTGACAGTGTTTTATGATCAACCTTTCTAGGACGGCTGACTGCTTACGAATTGCTTAGAAACAACAAAAAGAAAATGTCTAAACTCTACAGATAAAAAATGTGCTTAAAAAGCTCAACTTTTTTCCAAAAGCCATTTCCTTCAAAGGAAGCGTCTATATCATGCATGCATCCATCCATCTATCCATCCATTCAGCTATTATCTACGGAGACCCTACTATAGTCCAGGCAATGCACACACTCTAGGGATAAAGGGCTTGAAAAGAAAAGAGAGAAAAGTTTCTGTCTTCATGGAACTTATAGTTTAGCAGAAGGGGAATGACGCTATCTAAATAATATGTTTTTGATATTTACACACTGTGATAAATGCTATAAATGAAGAGTCCAGGACACCATACAGCACAGAGCAGGGTAACTGTCTCATATGAGGAACCGGGGAAGGCTTCTGCTTGAGGAACCCACAGAAGAATGGGGAGCAGTTGGGGAGAACTCAGAAACAGAGAAAGAGTGGTGATAAAGGAGGCTGGAGAGTCCCAGAGGAACCAGATCACAAGGGGCACATCAATACTGTACAGCCTTATAAGACTGTCTTTCACCCAGATGGCAGGAGGCACGTGTTAGATATTGATGTGTTTTCTACAGTAGAGTCACAGGCCCAGACTTATGAGTTCAAACCATACCTTGGATGTTGCATATGTGTTTCTATGTATGTGTGTGAGTGACTCCTGACATCTGCAGGGAATATCTCTAAAAGGATGCAAACAAGCTGACATTAACAGTCACTTCTGTGGAAGGAAACTAAGAAACTTAGAAACTACAAGCTAGAAGTAGAGGCCTTGTGGTCACCATACCCTGGGCATAGAGTGAGGAAGAAAAGGAATCAGTTGCCAAAGAAAAAAATGGTCACTGAGTTAAGAAAGATGCACAGAACTGAAATGGGGGGGGGGGGGGGGAACACTCCGCATATTAAAGAACCAGACCCATTTCCGACCGATTTTGGCTCGCTTACCCATGAGAACTCCAAAGTACAGGAGCTGTTTTCTAGGTTGTGGAAGCAGCCAGCATTCCAGCCAAAGCATTTTGGCTTGTAGAACAAAAACAAAAACAAAACAAACTGCCCCAGATTTGAGATAAGGCAAGAGCCTGATCCTATCTATGCAAGCCCTGCTCAGATGTACCTTGAAAGAAGGCTGAAGAGAAAGCTTAGAAACTTTCTCCAAAGTGCTACATTCAACAGCTTTGACCATCTGGGCTAGAAAAGGCCCAAACAAGCAAAATACAATGCAGGCACAAGTCTGTAAAAGGACAGGGAAGAGACAGGTTTGCAAGGTCAGCAAGTCGCTGAGTGGCTAATTGGTGGGGCTGTGAACCTCAGGCAAAGCAGTTCTGGGCACAGAAAGAAAAAAAAAAATGTGCTGAAAGAAACTTAATTTTTTTTCCTTCCTTATTTTTTTAAAATACCACTTCAATCAAAGCTTTGACAATTATGAAACATGTCAGCTGATAGTGAGGATTCATCAAATGTGCTGTAAATGACAAGAAATGAGAACCCGGATCCTGAAATTGGATGGGCTTCCAAAGTCCCTGACAATCACCGCCATAAATCATCCAGGCACATCAATCTTTGGCTGGAGGGGGTTTTGCAGACAGCAAAAATGCAAACGAAAAGCTCGAGCAGAAAAGGGGGTGCCACCCTCTGCACGGGAAAGGACTCCATTCCAGGCTGGTGTTTAGACTGTCTTGAGTTAAAGAAGCTGCAGATGTGCAAAGGTCCCGATAAGAAATGCCAGCCGCCTCTGCCACCCCAGGGAAAATACACGGAGGTCGGCCCCGTACAGCAAGCGACACAAGAGGCCAAAGTCAACCCTACAGTCTTCTTGGGGTCCATGTTGGCTGTAGGAAGAACGTCAGCATCTAGCGCACAGGGTGTGCACAATCCCCTCTCGGCGACAGCCGTGGTGTTCAGGTGAGGTAAGGACTGGGAGAGAAGAGGGTGTCGCCACAGCTTTGATTTCATCAGAATCTCAAGTAAAAGGCTTGAGTGATCATGTTTTGTGTGTGTGTGTGGGTCTGTGACGCAATCCTGATACACATTAAAAAGGGTAATCTCCAGACTCCTTTCTCTTTCAATTGCCCTACTTTTATTTCTTTTAATTCAATTAAACACAACAAACCTACCTCCTGGTGATAGCTTTTTAATATAAACTGTCAAATTTCCAAAGGGGTAAATTCAAAAGGGTAAAAGAGACCTCTCCCTCGGATAATATGTATGTCATCCACACCTTGAAGAGTCTGACCCAGCGAAAGCGCTGGCTAGGGAAAACCCCCTGGAGAGAAGTCGATTTTCATTCCATTCCCCACTCTGCCACTCTGATGTTACAGTCAGCTTAATTGTTTTCAGGGCCTTTTATCTTTAGGGGAGAAAATGGTGTTAGCGCCTGGCAGTCAGTCACAGATTCACTTGACTGTTTGGGCCACGGCGAACGCCTCTGACAAGCCATTAGCGGCACACTCTGGACAGTACCTTTTCCAACAAGAAGGTTCATTTGAAACACAGAAAACAAGATCTCAGGCACCAAATTGTCCAAAGTAATGACCCAACGCACAGCCACAGAAATCTAAGTTACCCAAAAAAGCATTTCCAGGCCCAGACAATGGGGCATAAAGTGACTTTTAATTGAAAAAAAAAAAAATTTTTTTTTCTAAAGAGAAACTGCAAGCACTACTCAGGGTTTGTGTTTTCAAAGAACTTCAAGTACAGACAATAGTTTTGCAGTGATCGTCCCCTGGGTCCATCTGTCTCATAGGGGAAATTAAAAAAAGGCAGGTACCCAGCCAGGTCCTCATGTATAAAGAGTGCTTTCTCCTAGCTATGTTCTTTCATTTCATTCTCCAAACAGCCCTAAAGCAATAGCTACATTCTACAAATGTGGGAGAAGCTGAGCTTCCTGAGCTAAATGGCTCTGGGCCAGGGGCATTCAGCTAAGGGTGAGAGCCAGGCGGAAGCCCAACACTTCGGATCATTCACCTCCCTCTCTGCCTACAAGCTTGTGCTTTGAGTACCAGCTTCCATGAAATGTGGACTCCAAAAGGGGAGCAGATTCCTTTCGGACCATACAATCTTTGTGCTGTGCACCCCTCTGAGAAGCACTTGCCACTGCACTTGGAGCTCTTAGCAATACCTGACATCCCATGTCCCCGTATCAACAAAAGTCTTCAATCTCCAATCGCCCTTATTTAGTACCTCCCCCCCCCCCCCCGCCAATACTCCCCAGCCTATCAGCATTCTGACCAGTTCCCACTGATTTAAATATAGGTCAACTGGCAAACCAGCAAGGGGTGATTGTGCAGCCCCTCCCAGTTCCCTTCCTGGTTGACTTGGCAATCAGGACCTTTTATTGGTGCAATCTCAGAGTTTACAGTTATCACCAATATGCAATTATCAACGCATCTTAGCCAGGCTGTTTAAGGTTTGAGCTTACTTTCCCATTCATAGAAACGCTGCAGTTTCTAAATGAATTACAGTGGGAATTAATGGTTGCCAATATGAATTTTCACCTACACATGAAATTTTACAACCAATTATGCAGCTGAAGCAGAAGAATAAGAGGAAGAACTAGGCCCCAACCCTCCAAGGCCCTTGTGGTCAGGACAGCATCTGACGCAACGAAAGCCTTCAACCCTGGACAGATGGCGAAGGCCCTGATGCCTGGGCCTCTGAAGCGGCCACTTTCTTCTGAGAGCTCCCAGCTCTGCTCTGCAGGCCCAGAGCCATGTCAGAGAAGGGCAAGGATGCATCTGGCCTCGAGGAAAAAGAAGTTCTTTATAAAAGCACCAGACAGCTCCATCAATTTGATGCCTGGGAGAATTCTCAACGCAAAGTCTAGCACGCTCCATTCACCAGATGCTGTGCTTTTCCCAACACTCAGGAACCTGCCTACTTTGTTTAGGTGGGTGTCGGAAAACCTGGTGTGTTCCAATTTCCCTACATGAAATAAAGGAGATTGAAGTATATATTTCCCTATACATGTGGTTGGTTGGTGGATGAATCGACTACGGGGAGGAAGAAAAGCAAAAAAAATAAAAAGAAACATAAGGCATAATGCAATGTGTTATAAAGAAAGATGTACACATTAAACATCAAAATATGTTCATGGCTAGTTGGATAGACAGTCTGTGCTAAGCAATATACAAAGATCTATATGGATCCAATTTAAGAGTTTAAAATAAGAAACTTTCATAAAGATGCTTTTGTAGACTCAACATTTAGGAACATAAAAAACAAAACTTGTAAGGAATCCTAAGGGTCATGACATGTACAGACAAGACGTAATTCAAAGTGTGGAGTCAGGCCGAGCTGGGCCGGAAATACTAGCTCCTTGGCATGAGTTGTGAGACCACCAAAGAGTAAACTGACTTCTCCAAGGTTCAGTGCCCCCCCTCCCACCAAGCAAGGGTCCCAATAGTGTTCAACTCCTGTGTCGTAACACGTAGCACACAGTAAGTGCAATAAGCCTCCCTGGTGATTCATCTGTGGATAAATTTGATTGGAGCGTGGCAAACCACACAGACAGTGGCGGTGTTCCTAGGAGAGTCAGTGTGCCCAAACAAGAGTCAACAACTTTGTTCTTCTTTACTTCCTATGGACACCCAGTACGAACTTCAGCTGCAAACTAGAGCTCTGAGCAGAGGCAACTTACGGGCACATTCCTTATTGATTTTCAGCACAAATATTTTCCCACAAGTATTTGTTTGCTCTCCCCCAGGGTAAATTACAAATTCAACCAGACTCTTGACACGTAACATTTAAACTTCACTAAACAGTTCTATGCCCCATACAAAGTGGGTGGCCTAAAGTCTGCACACTGTCCAAGAATGATATTTATCCAGAAAATTCCCAGGGACATTTCCACAGGAATGTTGCCAAAGTATTTAGCTCTCAATCTGATAATGATCAGATTTAAGTACGTTGCTTTTCTCTCTGAGACTCTTCGAACATCTCCCTCATTGCACCAGCCTCAAATAAAAGAACCACAGAGTGGTTCAGGCAGGTAAAAGATTTTGGGAGAGGGTTTTCTTCTCGCCTGTGTTTTCCCATACAAACAAAAGCTGAGGCTATAATAGCCAACGTGGGCAGGATAGACTCAAGACGCTGAGAGAAAATGGGAAATGAAAACACTGGAGTGACAGATAAATAACAGGATTCCGAAAAGGAAAGTGTTTGTACTGTATAAACAATAATTAAACCACCTAGGAGCATGTGGTCTCTTATCAGGAATATCCTCATCTAGATTCCAGGCCTATAGTTTAGAAAGAGAAATTAGAGGGTTCTCTGGGTCTTGGCTTCTGTTTCTAGAAAGCGTAATTCCTCTTGCCTCCTTTCCCCATCCTAAAGTACAGGGGAGGGTGTGGGAAAGGGGAGGAAAACACCAAGGAAAGATCAAAAAGAGATACCTGGTCCACTTTCACCCTTACATTTTTAAAGGTGATCGATGCTTCCCTTCCCCGCTCTGGAAAAGGCCCCCAGGGAAAAGGATGCGTCTCCTTAAGGATTTGCACCCTCCAGCGATGCAGACGGCACAGCAGCACATGCTGGTGAGTAAAGGCATGTGCAGCCCAGCAGAGCTGGACAGGATGAAGAACCGAGGAGAGCCTGTCTGGCCTCAATGGGGGGCAGAAGGGGGAGGAAACCGCTACTCAGCTCCGTCTAGTTGTTGTCCAGTAAGAACCTGGGCCTGAACTTGCCACAGCTTCTAACTTTTCATTGCATAGAAGATAAGAATTTAATTTCTTTTCATGTGAAAAATCTCCAAGTCAGCAACAAATTCAAAATTAAAAGGCTTTAAAGCCAATAAAACTCTTCTGTGGGCAGCCAGTCCTTGGGTTTTCAAATATAGTGTCTCCTGGCCCTTGATCTCCATCCAACCCCTCAAGTGTAAACAGGGGTTTACTTTTCATCCCTCTCCATACCTGACCCTCAAAGCGATGGTGAGAGTCTGTCTCACTAAGGTTAAATTTCCTCCCTTCCCTCCCTCCTCTTTTCACAGTCCTCCTTTTCTGGGGGGTGGTGATGAGAACACTGAAGATCTACTCCCGTGACAAATGTGGAGTATACAACACAGTATTATTAACTACAGTCAGCATGCTGCGCATTCACTCCCCAGAGCTTGTTCATTTTACACCTCAAAGTTTGTACCTTTGACTTACATCTCCTCATTTCCCTCACCCCCCAGTCCCTGGATACCCCAATTTTACTTTGTTTCCATGGGTTTCAAGATTCTGTATAAGTGACACCATCAAGTAATTGTCTTTTTCTGCCTGGCTTATTTCCTTTAAACATAATGCTTTCAAGGTTCATCCATGAACCCTGTTGCAAATGACAGGATTTCCTTCCTTTTTATGGCTGAACAATGTTCCATATCTTTATCCATTCCTCCACAAACGGGCCTTTCAGTTCTCTCCACAGCTTGGCTTTTGTGACTAATGCTGCAATGAACATGGGAGTGCAGATACCTCCTTGAGAAACTGATTTCATTTCCTTTGGACATAGATCCAGAAGTAGGATGGCTAGATCATGTGGTAGTTTTATTTTAAATTATTTGAGGAACCTCCATACTGTTTTCCATAATGCCTGCCACAATGTAGATTCCCATCCACAATGCACAGGGATTCCCTTTACTCAAGGATAAATTTCAATGTGACCCTTGACACTTCCTTACGATTCAATGGTGTCCTAGAGCTGACTCGCGGGTTGATGAGATGGTAGCTTTAAGTTGGCTGTGATGGCAGTATTTACACCACAGAAACCGGTGACACTACAAATAGGGCTCCTCCCCAAACTTAAAGCCAACTGTTAAACATTTACACCACTGCTTTCAATGTTCTACATCAGGTGCCTAGACTAAGGCAGCTGAACAACTAGACTGAGAATAAAATACAAACTCTATTAAATAAATAGTTGGGTTCCCTTTCACTCCGTGGTCCGCAAAGTGCCGTCCCTAGAGCAGCCTCAGCAATTTCTCCTGGGTGTTTGCTAGAAATGTGAATTCTCAGGCTCCACCCTAGACCTAGTGGACCAGAAATTTCAGGGTGAGACCCAGAGGTCTGTTGTAAGAAGCCCTGCAGGTGATTCTGATGCTCCCTGAAGTCTGTGGACCCACTGCTTTCGGGCCAGAGTTGTTTCAGAGTCTGTGCTAATGTTCAGGACTCTCACAACCTAGCATCTTAAAAATCCCCATGAAGTTTCACAGTGCCTTTTATAGAGAGTGTGAATTTAACTTCGAAGCTAAACGGAAATTTTATTTCCAGGTACATAAGTTAATTAATAACCAGGCATCGTGTGAAATTTGCTCTCAAAAATTCTATGTATGCTTCTTCCCACTTCAATCTCTTTAATTCTGAAATACATCACTTAGAAAAATGCGCATTTCAGTTGATAGCTTCTGACGAGAAAGTCTAAGGCAGGGGTTACTACCCACCTGGCTACCAAGGGTCCTTCCGGAGATGAAGTAATTATAGGATTTGTGCCCACTGCAATTCACCCAATACCTGCTCGCTCCCTGTCCTCCAGACCAGTCTACATTATTTCTAAAGCCTGTCTGGCTGCTGTAGCATTTGAGGTGGAGACTCTTGCATTGGGGACTGTGTTAATCCTTTTTGCTGTTTGTGAATTCGGTATTCCTTGCCTGTTGTCTGTGCGCACAATCCATTTGTAACATAGAGAAATGTAAAAGTGGTGTTGGTAGCAAGCAATACTACATGACCTGCACCAATACTCAGAGGTCTTCCTGTGCTGTGAACATTACCAAAATGTGTGTATTCCGATTCAGGGCATGGCTTCTGCCTCAAAGAAACCCTTCCTAAAGATTCTCTTTCCCATTTATTGAAGGAAAAGTTTGTATACAATTATGTTCTAAATCAATTCCAGTTTCTATAGCTCTACGCAAAGTGCATGCATTAGCAAAATCAATGTGTGAGTTGGGGAGCTGCTGAGTTGAACCATCACTAGGTAATTTTAATCACTCACTATTACAAAAGGGATGGAGAGAATCTAAAGGTTAATTGGGGATAGGAGGCGACTTAAAAATAATAATATTAATAATAATAATAATAATGATACAACTAATAAGATAAGAGCAGAGAAAAGCCTACTCCAGGTTAAGATTTATTCAACATCCATTACAATGGATGCCAGACTCAGATGATCAGATGGGAGACTATTGTATCCCCTATTCTATGTAGTGGGTTGTCCTTCTAAAGAGTGTATGTTTTAAGAAGCCCTGCTTCAGGTGTTTTGTTAATTTTCTATACAGTTTCTGGAAATGACCTATGTAATAGTTTAATTTAAATCCCCTTGGAATCTTGCTGTGGGTGATTCTGAGACAATCCTCAAAAGGTATGATCACTTTTTTCATCGGAAGCTTTGAAGCAGGGACATGTTTCCTTGGTTACCAGGATCACAAGCATATGGGCCATTTCAAACACTTCCTTCCAGCTATCTTAAGACAACATTTCTGGAACCCTTATCTTCTTCTCCAAGAGGAAAGTGGTAAAGGGCAGTATAACATTTCTTACAGCTGCGGATTGTGGGCTGTTTATTTGAGGAGATGTTTTGTAGGCACAGAAACAAGAGCAACCCTGATGATGGTGGAAAAGCAAATGGCATTTAGATCACGCAGACATTAATGTGACAGCGCTTGGCCTCATGCACACATCTGGAGTCACTGTGCTCCTGATGACCCGCAGCGTTGCAGAATGAAGTAACACTGGATGGAATCCTCACTTGCTCCTTTCCTAATATGGTCTATGTTTCTAGTCTGCTGTGACATTCAGGAGGACTATCAATCCAAATACGGGACAGTAGCTAGGGACCTCTTTGACCCCTTCCCACAGGCTGCGGAGAGAGGAGAAATACGAGGTCTTTTCAAAAGGTATTCAGCCATGTAATAAGAAAAATAGAAACATTTATTGAAGAAGATACAAGATACAAGAAACACTGTACACAGGACAATGACGCCTCAATCCCCTTCAAAGCAGGCACCTCGGGACCTCACACAGTTCTCCCAGTCGCCATCAGCTGCCCTGTCATATTTTCCTGAATCTCATCGATGGTCTGAAATCTCTTCCCTTTCAAAGGTGATTTTAGTTGTAGGAAAAGCCAGAAGGTGCAGGGCGCCAAATCTGGGCTATAAGGGGGCTGAGTCACCTGGGTCATTTGATGTTTCGCCAAAAATCTCTGCATGAGACATGATGCATGAGCTGGTACATTGTTGTGATGAAGCTGCCAGTCACCCACTGCCCATAGCTGCGGCTTTCTGAGTCATCTGAATAGTTTCCATAGAGGACTGTTCAAGCTTCACACAAAATCTGATGCAGATGTGTTGCTCTACTTGTTCAGTCATTTAGATGCAATGGCCACACAGTACGTACATGTGCTCACTCAACGGCATCTACTGCCCCCACTGACAAATACAGTGAAGTAGCCACTGTTCACACAAGTGCATTCCAGTCCACTCTCCTTGGCTGCCTGGTTACACTGATGTCGCATAAACTATTCTTGTTATAGTAACAATGGCTGGAATTTTTCCGGACAGACCTCATAATTCTGCCAATAGCCAAAGCATGACAGTCATCAGTTCCTTTCAGACACAGGAGCTCCACTGGTCCCTGAGAGAGCAGGGATTCTGTTGCCACCAGAAAAGCAGAAACAGAAACCACCCCCTACAGGTGTTAGCAGCAAAAGGTGTTTACAAAGATAACAAGCCTTGAATTTTTAACTAAAAAGCTAAATCAGAAATTATAAATGGCATCATATACATTGGAAAACAATATCTGACAACATATTAATTATCATGTTAAAGCAGTGTTACAAAAAGGGTCTTAACAGAATGAAAGCATGATTTTTTTTTTTTTTTTTTTGTAAAGGAGAAAACGAAAAGGAAATGGACATTTTTTGAATACCAGCCCTGGGCAGGTTAGAACTGTGCTTGGGCTTTTCATCCAGAGTGAAACTTGATCCTCAAACTATCCTGTGCAATGTGATCCTCAGTTGCAAACAGTAAAGTGGAAGCTCCAAGGTAGAGTTGCCTCCGAGTGACAGCGCTCGGGGCCAAACCCAGGTTTGACGCCACTAGAAGTCATTGCACTTTCCAAAAGCACAGGATTAGAATCTGCCAGAAACCCACTGACAAGTAACCCAGCTATTTGAAATTTTTTAAATAAATTTGCCTTAAGTTCAGACTTTTTAAACTAGATACAATGCTGTCATTTCCTCCCAATCTAGAATATTTAAAGGAATAAAAATAAAAAAAATGTATCTCAAAAACAAAATTTCCCACTGAAGATGAATGATTTCAGGTATAACTTCTATGAACTCGATCCAAGTACACACACACACACACACAATATCAAAAATCACCATCTCATAATAGGCAGTTTCTCCATGGTAGGGACATTAAAAAATGTATTCTCCTCAGAAACACAATTTCTTTTACCACACTTGGAATGACCACCTTAGAATCCAAATTGAATATTTATTTATATTTATAAATATTCATATTTGGACTTCTTCCACATTAAATTTTTTTTAAAGCTGACATAATGGCTCCTTTAGGATTTTTTCCTACTTCTTAGCATGAGAAGTTAAATATGATGAATTAATGGAAACAGATTCTATAACCCCTGTGACCTGTAGCGAGAACTTACTCAAAGTGTGGGGCCCTTATCTCAAACCAAACAAACCAGCACTTAAGCAGTCAGGACACATTTTACTGTCGTATCTCTTGGTTCCTTTTCTCTGTACAGGGTTTTGTTTTGTTTTTCATATTTCTGTGGCTTCCAAATTTATACTCCTAAGTTCCAGCTCACTCCTAAATTCCATGTTTGCATTTCCAGCTGGCTAAGAAACATCTTCATACACATACTCCCTGGGAACTTCAAAAGTGACATGTTCACAAACATATTATCTTTCCCCAGATTCCTAAGTGTGCTGAATGACACCACCATCCAGCCAGTCAACCCAGCCAGACACCTCTGAGGTCCCTCTTCCCCCCTGCGCCTTCCTGGCTCCTCCACACCCAATCCATTCTGCCATCTAAATATGTCCCAGCCCCTTTCCTGCACCTGGCCGTGCCTTAGTCACCACCAGCCTGGATACAGAAATTGGGTGATGACTTCTCTCTAATTCTGAGCCTTTCCCCATGTACTCCGGCTTGCCCACTATGAGACTCTATACAGCAGCCCCCCTTAGCCAGGGTTTTGCTTCCTATAGCTCAGTTACCTGTGGTCCCACAATATTAAATGGAAAATTACATAGATGAACTTATTTCCTTAAAAAAGTTATTCCTTTACTCTAGAAATAAAGGTTTCATAAATTTTAAATTGGCATCATCTAATTCTGAACGGTGAAAATATATATATTTTAAAAATGCATGTTGGACTAGATATGCCCAGATAATTTATTTGCTGATCCTTTTTTTTTTTTCAATCCAAGGTTAAGCCTAAAATCTGTTTCAATATTAAGAACCAGGAGTACCATGAAAAGACCACCAACTGGTTATATCAAGCTAAAATGCCAGAAAAATGAGCATTTCTGGAGAAAGTGCTGATGAATTACTTCCACTGAACGCCCAAGCAGGCACCAATAATTCACACGAGCTATAAGTAAGGGTAAAAAAAGGTCTAAAACTTTCTTCGGCTGGGCTGGGGAATGGGATACCGACTGCGCAGGTGTGATGTTTTTCTTCCAAAAATAAATGCGCACACAAAGAAAACAAAACTACTAAAGTAGAAAGGCCGGCAATAAGCACTTCTACTAAGTCCATGTGAGCATTTTCACTCCGCATTCTCATCCTGAAGTGTGGCTACATTTCAAAAATTCTGTGAAAGCACAAGATAAAGCCCTGCCACGCTGAAACTGCTATTTAATGAAGAAGCTTTCTAGCTCATAAAAATCTCAAATGAGAAGTAGAAAGAGCCAGTGTCTGACCTCGGAAACCTTCCTTCTCATTATGGTGCGAAACTATATTTTGGTGTATTTTTTTAAACATTATTTTTAACAAATTGCTCCACAGTTCAAAAAAACCCTACTGGCCTAATTACCAGTCCTCAAACCACAGAGTCACACCAAGCGCTGAAGCAACTCTGCCATCCTACAAGCACCTTCGTTCCCCGGGGATGGGAACCCCAAGTGTAATTAAAGAGATGGGGAGATTACAGGAAACTATCTTCATGAAACCTTCTTTTGGTTACCTTGGGAGATAAGGGAGGGAGAAGATGCTAGGCGTATTGGTTTGGGTTACTGATTATTTCAAACATCTGTCCTTCATTACCTCCTTGTCTCTGTCTATGTTTTTACTTGCTCATAAGCTGGATGGCTAGTCTAGCTGACCAATGCCACGTTCAACTTTCTCAGTGGACGTTTCCTTTCTGTCTCCATTGGGAACACCCATGCTGTAGCTGGAACAAGCCAGAAACAGTGGTGTTCGTCCAGGTCCAAGAACCACAGATAAATGTGTGAGGCTGGCGTCCAAGTTCATCTCTTCTCTCCTCTAAAGCTCCTGCAGCTTCTGTTGAAGCGCTTCCCATATTTTGTCCCATTTCTGTGGGTCTTGTCTCCTCCAGCAGACTCTCTGGAGCACAGAACTTTTTTTATTTCTCACAGTATGGATCACAAGGCCTTAGAAAATGCCTGTGAATGGAATGAGCTGCCCTCATTTAACACAGAGCAGCAACAGTTGTTCACAGGAGCTCTCTCAGCTGAGCCACTATATTTCCAACTCTAAGGTCAGTCCAGATTGAGGCCTCACCCAGGACAGGAAGTTCATGTTCAAAACCACAAATTCCCCAATCTGTCAGTTTGGGTGTCAGATTATTGCAGGAGACCCAATTCTCATGTAAAGCAAGTATTGTTCTTAGATAGAATGAGAACTACATTTTGCAAATGTCTGAAATACAAAGCCATTTCTAAACATGACCAAATTTGCTGTAACTTCTTAATCCACAACAAATTAGACAATGACCGCAAGTGCTTGTGTAGGTCATTCCACAACTTGAACAGTAAAAAAAGTCTTCAAGTCTGAAAACCACTGGGATCGCCTCCTCTAGGCATCAGGTAGGTGATAAGGTATAGGGTGAAGAAGCCAGACTTTGAGAGCATACAGTCCTAGTCTCATACACAGAACCAGTGTGACTTGGTCAAATTACGTCTGCTCTCGATTAATCCATTCAATATCAGCACTTAGTTAGTATATGCCAGGCAGCCTTCTAGGCATGGGAGATACAGCAAGGGAGAAGACAGGTAAGGTCCCTGCCATAAAGCCACAGGGGTAAGGATGATAAAAGTACCTATTTGGGAAAACTATTGTAAGAAGTCCATACCACGAATTGGAAGTAAAGCCCTCAAAACAATGTCTGGCACATGAATCATGCTCCTTGATAAATGGTAGCTGGTACTTAAAGCAGAAAATGTCAATTCCTACCAAATGGAAGAGTTATGCTGGATGCAGTTAAAAAACAAAAACAAAACAAAAAATAAAAATGAAGGCTAACTTCGGCCGATTATCCCACCTGTCACTGATTGAGCCCAGGGCTGGGTGAGGTGATGTGGGCAACTGCAGGGATGAGGCCCCTCCTCCGGCTCTTTCTCTGCCCTGCTGAATGTCAAGAAATCACCTGCAAAGGAATTCTGGGTATGTGTACCAATGACCCATCTCCTGAGCCTTTCACTCTGATCACAGAGGGCTTGTAAGTGTTCCCCAAATCCACCTTGTTTCTGAATTCCATCCAGTTTTGCTATTCCTCTTCCCAGTCATGCCCTTCCCTGTTCTCCTTGCCCTGGTACACCTGATGGAATTCCACCCATGCTTAAAGACTAAGTTCATACAACACCACCCTCTGGAGCCTTGCTGAACTCCAAGATGGACAACTGATTCTCTCACCTATACCCACCTGAACACTCAACACAGCCCCCATTTTTTTAATTATTCTCATTTGTTTTGTGTCCATGTGGTCATTAGACTACTCTGCTTGTACGCTCAAGTCCAATTCAGGGCAACAGGCACACCTCAAATCTTTCTTTGGCTCACTCACTCAGAAAATATTTATTGAGCCCCGACTCTATGGCACACCCTGTTCCAATATACTGGATGTATGGCAATGAACCCAACGCCCTAAGATGCCTGCTCTTGGAACTGCCGTCCTGGCTGGGGATCTGCTCCTCACCTCTCTCTCCCCTCCCATCACTGTTCTCACCAGATCTGCCCAACCACCCACAGCAAAAATGCCAGATGCAAATGGCAGTTACATGTGACACACTTTCATTTAATAAATAAATCACCCCCACTTTTAGGTTATTTGAAGTGTGAAGCAAACCCAAATGCAGGAAGCCATTACCGTCCCCGTGTGTTATCACCACAACGTTTCACCGTCTACCTCGCTGCCTTGGTACTTCAGTGCCCTGTTTTTAAAACGAAGAGACATTTCATCTATCAGGACTGGAGCTCCGTGACTGTGCGGAACCGGCAGAATTAGTTCTACCCAACCGAGATAAACTGCGCTCGTGAGGCCCCCACCCAGGCTTTCCTGCATGAAGCTCCCACCGGCAAACGCCACCGGAGAGGACTGCTTTCTCACACTGTTCCCTCGGCACGTGCACATGGCCCACTAATGCACACGAGCACGCACTTACTTACATACCATCTAAGCCTTGTTCCCAGTGGGTTCACGGACATGTGCATTTCCCGTCCGACTCCGCTGCGGGCTCCAGGATCACTGAAGCTTCCCCTGCAGGACCGACACCTTACACGATGTACGTACACACACACCAGGCACTCAGTAAGAGCCTGTTACGTTTTATTTCCAGAAACACCATTTAGTCCTCACACCTCAGCTCTTCGGGGTTGGGGTGCGCAAAATTACGCCAAAAAATAGGCAAAAGTCCAACTCACTTCCAGAAAGGGAATGACACAAAATTTCTGAGAAGGAGAACTGTCCAGTGAACAAACACTATTGGCCACGTGGAGCATCCATGACTTCATCAGTGTTTTCTAATCTGTTACAAGCCAGCAAAAATCTAGTTTACATCTGTTCCCTGCACCCCGTCCTGATTCTATGTGCTCTTCCAAAAACGTTGCTTCGCTCATCTCTCCTTATCTTCAAATAACTGAGATCAAATATCAGGATTACCATATAATGCACACAGAAGTGGAACCCTGGTTTTTTTTTTTCCTTTACCTAACATTTTCTGTGCCCTTACTATATGCTGACAGAGAAGGAAAACTCTGACTCCAAAAAACCTCCGCTGCCTTGCGGCATACCTCTTCAGGGGAAAGGCTAAGGGAGTAAACCCCGACAGAAAATCCGGAGCCGGAGTCCCTAAGGCGGTTTGACGTTGTAGTCAACACCGGCAACTCCTGCGGCGCACCTGAAGCCAAGCTGTATTGACTCCGTCTTTCCCTTGGACCCTTCAGCTGCGAAGAGAGGGGGGGTCTGCTGCATGGGCAACAGCAGACCCTCCATATCACCCTGCCCAGGCTCTGTAGCTTCAGCTTCACTGGAGAGGATACTCCAGCGTCATCGCAAGATGTCGATTCAACACGGGAGGAGACAGATACCGTGTCACTCCCGAGTCGGACTGCACAGCCATTCTCGGCGGTGCAGATAGACTCTTAAGAAGCTACACCATCGTCTCTCGAGACGGACGGCTGCCGACGACGACTATATGCTGGTCACTATGTAAAACTGTGGTGTGAGCTCACCTAATATCAAAATAGCCCCCAGAACACTGATATTTTCTACTGATCCCATTTTATAGCTCAGAAAATGGAGATTCAGAGAGGGGTAAGTCACACAACTAAGAACTGGCGGATCAAACCAAGAGCTGTTTCCACCACTGCCCACATACCGTTCACATACCGTGCGAGGAGTCGGGAAACTACGGCCTGAGGGCCAAATCCAGTTTACCACACACACTTTCATAAACAAAGTTTTATTGGAACATAGCAAAGCTCATTTGTGTATATAACTGTCTACGGCTGCTTTCAGGCCACAACAGCAAAGTTGAGGAGTTGCGACAGAGACCGTATGGCCCATGAAGCCTAAAATATTTACTATCTGGCACTTCACAGAATAAGTTTGCCAAGCCCTGGTCCCGGCTACCCTGGCAAAGATAAAATGTTTAAGTGTTAGCAATCCTCTAAAAGGCCCAACATATCGTACACAAAGCTTGCGATGGAAATGAAAGCTTTCCCATGACCTTAAAAATCAAGAGTGGGAACAGTGCGAGTCATCTGCCTTCTGTTTCTGAGTTATAAGTTGAGGCTGGCATTAGTAAATGCCTCATTACCCTAACTCCCATTTAGGACTAAATATACTCAGGATATTAGAGGTATTTATTGCTTGCAGAACTGTCTGGTAATAAAGAAATTGCCCCATCGGTCAAACAGTAATAGAAGATGTATCGATTTCCTGTGCAAAGTATTATACTTAGACCTAAACAAACTGGGGGACGAAAGCGCAAGTTTCACACTAAGGACAGATGGGATGGTAGACATGGTGTGAACACTCCTTCGTTCAAGCTCTTAAACCAGTGGAAGTTAGAGGCATTTGACATTATCCCCAAACGGGTAATCGCAGCATGTGCATAATAATGAGGGATGTGACGCTGCTTTGTCTGTGATGAAGGCTGCATTATAACTCTGACCAGGACCCAATTCATCATCATTTTCCCTTGAACAGTCAACCTCTCTTCCTCCTGGGTCATCCATCTGTGAATGTCACCATCAAGACTGAGAGCTCTCCCTGTCTTCCCCATCCACCGTAGGTAATACCTACCTGAGTCCTGGCACCAAAGGCCTTCCTCTCTTTCTACTTCTGTGGCCTTCGAGCTAGTTAAGGGCCCCCATTCTTTCTGGCTTAGATGTACCCTTTCTTTGTTCAGCCAAGCCCAGAGTCTTGGGGTCCCATCGCTCCTACTGGGCCACAGATCATCTTCTAGAAGTGCCAACTTTTCCATTCACACATCTCCCTGACTCCTCAGGGGCCACCTGTGAATTCGAGGAACGACAGATAAAGCTTAGCTGCCTACAAGGCCCATCGCGTAAGCTAAGGCCTCTGGAAAACTTAAAGACATGCACGGAGGCTGGGAACTCACACGGAGGGAGGCTGCTGCACCCTGGACCACCGGGCTGTGTGCAGAGGCCACTGACACTAACGCACTCTGGCCTCCCATTGAAAGACTGGTATGTCCCCAAGCCAGGAGGGCACGGGGACTGAGAGGACAGGGTGCACATGGCGGGGCAGACATTCGAACCAAGGTGGCAAATGGCAGAGGCCGTTGTCCACACCACTTCCCGCGGCCTCTGCCACCTCGGAACTCTTTAATACTTTACCCTCCTCTGAAGTGACTTTTAGAAAATTAAACCTAGAATTACACTGATATAGTTCCCTTCCAAAACTGAAAACTCCAGAGGGTAGTGGTCTCGTTTTGTTCCTCTATAAACCTCCTCGAACACCCAGCCGGGTGCCCAGCTGGAGCAAAATGAAGAACAAAGAGCCATTCCCTCCTCCAGGAAGCATGATGGAGGAGTGGAAAAGACAAGACCACTCAGAAAATGCATCAACAGAAGACCCCCAAGAGGTCTTTGTTTGTGACTTGTTTATACCCTAACATATATTCACCAGGACTTCCTGAAAATAATTTGGAGGAAACAAAAACCATGAAGAATTAGCTGCCAGATTTGGAATGGGGAGCTTCTGGGGGGGGCGGGGGGGTGGCCACATACAGCCACTAGATTTCCTGGAGAGTAATTCATTTTACTCCAGAAAAAAGGGGGGTAAAGCAGCCACTTGCCACCAGGGCTGCACATTAGAATCGCCTGGGGGAGGTTTTAAAAATGAGGATGGCCAAGCCAATCTCAGACCAAGTAAATCCAACTCTGGGGACGAGGCCAGGGATCTGGGGTTGTTAAAGTTCCCCAGGGGCTTCCAATGTGCAGCAAAAGTAAAAACTGCTGGAGTGGAGGGGCCAGCAGTGGAATCCTGGCTAAACTATCAATAATTTCTGACTCTGTGACCTTGGGCAAGATACTCCCACGCATCCTTTCTCTTCAAACCCAAACAATCCTTTAACTAGCTACCCGACCTCAGCTCAGGTCCCACCTGCCCGTGCCCCTTGTGAAAAGGAAATCCTACTAGCCCTTAACCTTCTTCAGCAGGTTATTTTCAGCAATGAAAACATCTAAGTTCTTAGGACAGTGCCCAGCACATTGAAGGCACTCACTACACGTTAGCTATTTCTACCCTCGAACGTAGAAAGGGTTTACAATACACATCTCACAAGCGTAGGACTAAATACAAAAGACTTGACATTAAAAAAAAAAAAAAAAAGCTTAATAAATGGCACTCTGTTTTCCTACTCTTACCTCCCACTCACAATTATACCTGCACACCAGATATAACTTGAGGGCTCTCAGGAGACAGCAACCTGGCTCTCTAACAACTCACCTAGGGTTGCCAGATAAAATACGGGGGCATACTTAACAATTAAAAAATTATTCACTGCATATCTGAAATTCAAATTTACCTGGCTACCCTATATTTTTACGTGTTAAACCTTGCAACACAACATTTACCTGTAATTCATTCGTATCTGGGCTAAAACTGAGGCTGGGGAGGCAAAGTCTAGTCCATGGAGGCAACAAAAGGTCCCAGTACCTGAGACTTTCACCACTCAGGTCCCTGGTGGCCAAAAGACACGTTACCACCACTTATAAACAACCAGTCAGCCCCCTACACAGGGCAACTCAACGTATTGTTCAGACGAACAAAACCCGGGAGGAAACTATGCAAAGGCAAAGGAGGGCAAGAAGGGAGAAAGCTTTCCCAAAGTGACCCCTCTCTCTTGCAGTCACTGATCAACAACAATCTGAACTGTGGATTTACATAGAAACCCTTGCCTCCTGGTGGAACAGGCTGCAAAGATTCCACAGGGAAAGAGCTTCGCTATAAATTATTTAGCCCTATAAATGATGCAATACCAAAACCCAAAGCTATGCTATGGGCTTTGAAAATTCTATGCCCTACCGGTCTCTAAAGTGTCAAAAGTTTTATTTTTAATTTTGTTTTAACCTCCCTTTACAAAAAAAAAACAAAAAACGTATTATTAAAGTTTATTTTACCTTTTAAAAGCAATTTTCCCCTTAGAAGTTAAGCAGCAAAAACAGACCATCAGAAAAACAACTTTCTTGAAACTCATTTCACAAGGTATTTATGTCGAATTCCCAGAGCAGGCTCCCAGGGGAAATGTTCAGTTCTGAGCAATGTCCACTATAATACTGCTATATGTGTAAGAAACAGAAGATTAAAACATTACAGAAGAAGTTAAGAAGCATTAAGAGCCAATGAGTCAGCTAGTTCCATAAGAATTGAATTAAATCAACCACTAGATTGTTCATTGATTATCACAACGGCAAAAACTCTTCTGCAAAGGCACGTTTTCCAGTTCACTTGGCTAATCCCTTCTGAACAAGAATGAAGGGATGAATATTATTTATTCAATGGAAAGCTGCACAAATTAATCTCACCAAGCACCATGCTGGCAGCCAAACACAATCTATAAAATAATTCTAGACTATCATCATAAGCCAATAACAAAAACTAAAGCTCTGTTATCCACCCTTCCAAAAAAAACAAATTACAAGTTATGAAAGGTTCAAAGTGACTCCCCACGACCTTAGAGCCAACCACTTCAGACTGGGAGGTCACATGAAAATATTTCTTTAAAAGGAGAACGTTAAGAAGGTAGAGATTTTTTTTTTAACAGCAAGAAAAGTAAAAGGCCAAATAGGCACATCATTCATTAACCTAGGCAAAATTTACATTAAAATCCAAACTGTAACGAGCACATCACATCAGCATTACCACCAGTTTGCTTAGCTTAGTAATCATATACACTAATAATCTAAATGAGTTTAAAACAATCTGATTAGATTTTTCTCTACAAACAGAAGAGACTAACTCATTTTACTGGAAAAGCAGCAGATTCAGACAGTGACCCACAAGGTCCAGAATCCAGTTATTGGCAAAGTTCCAAATTCGCAAGGTGGTTTAATAATACATAGTACAAAGACAGCACAAAGAGAAAGGGGGCCAGGAGGACAAGAAGTACCCCATTCATGATGCCCCACATCCCTCGCGCCATCTATTTTAATGCTGCTCTGTGAGGCTGCCAGCTTTGAAAGTAAAAACAAGAGGAAAAAAATATGTGTAACTTAAGTCAGAAAGAACAGAGTTCTCTGTTTGCTGTGCTCACCAAGAGACAGAGAAAGACATTGCCAAAGAACCTCCATCTTCTCATGGAGACGCTTTTTATTTCTTTTTGGCCAATGGATTTGCAGTTTCGAAAGCAACGGCAGCAGCTGAACAAGAAGCGTGTGAACTGGGGAAAAAACACATCTGTGCAAATGGACAGGGCCACGTGACGGCAGGGCCTCCCTCGCTGTCCGCGCAGGGCTCAGTGTCAGGTGTGAAACCCGCACGCCAGACCTCAATGTTGCATGTTCCTCTCACCCAGGGTTTCTCTGAAGTTCCACTGACTAGACGTTGCCTGGTGGACTTTTCTTTCATTCAAGGTCAAAACCAACTCTACATACCCATTCACCTCAAGGTGAAAGAAAATTCTGCTGCCCTCAGGGGCTAAACGTCACGAGTCTTACGAAGGAAAGAAAGACACTTAATAAAGGAAAGAGGAGGCCGGGAGTGTGCCGGGAGTTGCTAACTCTTCAGAGACTGTCAGGCTTGGAAAAGGGTATTTTCTGCTATAGTTCTGTTTGAACAGATGACCTGAGGTAAGAAAATGAACTTTAAGTACTGGTAACACTGAAAGGAAAAGGCACAAATATTGACTAAGTGATCTCCTGAAGTAGTGTTACAGAATGGAAGCCTCCAAAAAAAGCCCCAGAGCTTGCTGCTGGGAGATGGGGGAAAGGAAGCAGCTTTTAAGATGCCTTTGCATGCCTGGGGCTAGTGGCTGGCAACTTTGTTGCACAAATGGCTTTGAAACTTCCAAGGCCCAGGAAGATGGGAGGGGTCTTGGACCATGGGATGGTGAGGAAGGAGCCTACAGAGCCTGCGTAGGGTTCTGTGAATGGTCAGAACTGCTTGCAACACCCACTGCGTCAGAGGACGCAGTTGAGGATTTAAAAAGCAGCTACAGACATTTTAGCGGGGGCTCTCGCCATGCGGTTTTGAGAAGGAGAGGAGATCCACACGGTTTGCAGGAAGAAGGCGCTCTCTCTCCCCATGCGGATAAAGAAGCTGAGTTCCCCATGTGGTTTTGAGAAGGTTGTCCATACTGTTTTGAGAGGGAAACACCATGCGGCTTTGAGAAGGCAGTTTATAAGGAGGCTGGGAATCCATGCGGTTTTGGATTAAAAGCTGACGGGCACCACAACACAGAAAGACCTCCCCAATCAGAATTGAATGATTGGCAGCTACCGGTAAAGCTGAACTGTGTCTAGGAAGTAGGGAAACGGTATTTCTAACTTTTCTAAAACTAGCCTGGTTTGGTAGGAGGAGGCTTGTGGGTGTTTTAAAGAACGTAAGACTTAATGGCAGAAGTCTGCAAATAATCTAAATCTACATAACTGTTAAATAAACAATTCTTTTTTTCACTAAACTCTGGTATTGAGAGTTATAATTCTGGCGGCAGGCAATCGAGCCCCTGACTAAACAGCCTGTGGGTTCTGTTTCAATCGGAGCAGCCCAGGGGTTCTGTTACAGTAGTACAATCTGTAATCACTTTACCTTTGAGGTAACTGAGGCACGGACTCCACAGGCCTAACTCTAAAGCTTCTGCTCCTCCTCTTTCTGCTAGTTCTCAATTTTCAATCTGCCTCCAACCAGGGGTAAGCAAATTTTTCCAGAAGAGCCAGAGAGTAAACATTCCAGGCTTTGCGGGCCATACAGTGTCTGTTGCAATGACTCAACTCCGCCACCGTGGGGGGAAACAGGCCAGAAATGAGACAGAAATGAAAGTGTGGCTGCGTTCCAATAAAACTTTATTGATAGATACTGACACTGAATCTCATACAGTTTTCACATGTCACAAAACATTCTTCTTTATTTTCTTAACCGCTTCAAAATGTGAAAACCATCCTGAGCCCACAGGCTCTACAGCACTCAGAGACAACATTCTGATTGATTCTGGAAACGAGGAAAGAGGAAGGGAGATTATGCTGCCTTAAGAATTTGATAGGAGAATGTTCCATGTTGTTTAATGTAATTTAAAACCTCATGCCCACCTCACAAGCCAAGTGTCTTCTCCATCACACCACATGGAAAGAATGGAATGAAAGCCTCGCCATCGACACTGGCAGAGAAAGATTAATGCATGCACCACAGTGATGTTTAATTGAAAGGAACTCAGTTCACAGATTAGCAGACAGTTTCAAAAGTCATCCTTTTTTAAGTCTCTGAAGCATCCCATAAATACAGTTTGCTTCTTGGGCACAATCGCCTCTCAGTGATTCTGGGGAGAAAAGAAGATCAAACAAAACCAGCTGGAAAAAAAAAAAAATCACAAAAGTAGGAGATGAACAGATTGGACAGGAAAATTAGAGAGAAGGTGACCTTGACCAAAGATGAGTAAGACATATGACATTATGAATGTCTTTCCAAATTAGCAATGACAGGCTGATTTCCTAACTTTAGAGTGTGGACTTAACTTAGCAGCTAATCAATGTACTTTCCCCCATGACTTTTCCCAAACAGAGTGCTGACCAGTTGCTGCAGGTAAACCCCGTCAGCTCTAAAGACTACACTAGCAGTATCAGTAAGATCAGTCATGCACTACACTGATCCTGAAAACGTACCGTCTCTTCTGGCTTTATTTCTCTGCATGGCTGGCCTGCTGGTTTCTGCTATCCACTCCCAACATTAAGTGTAACACATTCTGAAATTATACACGGCCTTGCCTTTGGCCTGAGTGAAAGGGGGAGTGGCCATACTGCACGCTTCCAGAGGAGTCCACATATGCTAGGGGATGGGAGCATTTCTAAGTGTCAAACATCTCTAAGGGTAATAAAGAAAGTAGACTAGAAGCTGGGAGTCTTCACTCTCCCAACACCTTTCTACATGAAGGTCATCTGTGAACCATGACGAGTAAGCACCGCCCAACCTCTAACAGTGAGAGGGGGGCTGCAAGTGAACAAAAGTAAGCCCAATCTCGTTCAGAGATGAAGGCACCACACACACCGGACAGGAGGTAATATCCTTTCTCTCCTTTGTCAATCAGCTTGAAGTATTTAGGAAAGACTGTCCCCAAAAATCCTTAGGGCATTTCCTCTAAAGACATGCATTCTGATATTTTAATCACTTTCATTTTTCAATCAGTACGTCTGAATGACAAGACACGGATAAACATTTTGCTTTTATTTCACTGTCTGCTATTCTGGAACTTGGGGTGTGGCTTGCTTATATTTCTATTGTTTTTCTCATTTGAATCAGCCCTGACCCAATACATTTAGGTAAAATGTCAAATGAACCTGAATTGTTGAAAAAATTTTACATACTTTGAAGACAACTGGGCTAATGTAAACACTGTACTCACAAGATGATTATGTGTTAGGCCACAGAACAAGCTTCAACTCTTTGAGGTTAAAAAAAAAAATACAACAACAAAAAAAAAAAAAAACTTTAAACTCCATTTAATATTCACCTTTCCAACTGAAGTACTAATGGTTTTCACTTTGCTTTGGAACATTGCAAATGATGTTCCAGAGCAGTTTAGAGTCACGGGATTAGGTGAGTAAAGAAAGTTCATAAGAAGCAAATGTTATTAAATAGCCTCTATTTAGGAGAGAGGAGGCCCATCTGTCTGCAGTGAAGACAACACAAGGGCTTAAAAATAACCTGCCTTCCCTGGGGACACTGGCTCCAGCACTAGGACACCTCCTTTGTGTGTCTGGAATTTGAGGAATTTGGGAGAGAATCCCGGGCTGCTGCAGTGTTAGGGGATCCTTCTTTGAATGCGGGACACAATGGGACCAGCTGTCACTCATGACCTTGATAAGCCACGGCATCCGTCATCCTGCCAGGCTCCTAGCTGCTCTGTGGCTCTCTCCACTGTCACTGGGGTGGCGGAGGAACTCCTCATTTGCTGAAGCCTGACACGTCCCTAATAGCATTTCCTACGCAGCCTCAAAAACAAGAGTGTGGTAAGAGCAGCAGAAGGCTTCGGCTGGAAAATAGTCACACCAAGTCTCCAGTGTCACCGAAAAGTCCTGTTTGAATGGAGGCCCTTTCTGAGCCCTTTCATGGTCTGCTTTTGTGTCTGGCACAGGCTTCAGATCCAAAAGGATGGAGATTTCCCTGAGGCCAGGGGCCACTCTCTGAAATTCCTGTAAGACCCACAACCACCCTCTTCAATGACAGCCACTTCATGTGCCCGATATGGTTTTTCTGTCCTGCTCAAGGATACCTGGCTCTTATGTAATCACACAAGGATTCCTCAGTGGACCCAGGGAAGAAGAAGAAGAATCAGCTTGGAGACGGAGTATCATTTTCCACATTTATATTTCAAAACTTTCATTTCAGACTAATTTTTTAACAGGCCTTTTCAAGAGATGAGCACTTTAAAAATCAACTCAAGACTGCTAGAGGCAGGAAGATTTCCTTGTCCTCCCATAGAGACAGCTTTCAAAGTCCTTTGAGTAAAGGAAGAAGGATCCTTTCTTGAAGCAATAATGAATGGTTTCAGTTACAACTTAATTTATTTATTGTCACAGCAACCCTGTTGGTAGGTACTATAATTGCCCCCACTTTACAGATAAGGGAACTGAAGTACAAATGGGTTATTTGCGAAGGGCCGCGTAGCTTGGAAGTGGTGAGCCAGGAGATGAATCGGCTCTGAGTCTCCATTGAAGCTCTGAACCCTTCTCCTCTGCTAAACTTCTACAATGACAGCTTGTTTCATCGCTGTACGCACTCCGGCCCGTTCTCCTTTCCAACACGGGAAAGAAAACATCTTCCGTGAAGTCTGGTGTAACCACTGGGCAGGCTGGAGGTATTTGATTGTCATGACTGGACAGGGACGGGGTGCTACTGGCATCGGGGAGGGTAGAGGCTAGGGAGGCAGCTCAACATCCTACAATGGCCAGGACAGCCCCATCAACAAGGAATAGTAAGACCAAAACGTCAACCATGTCCGAGTTAGATAAGTACCCTCATGACACAGGTCTTCTTCCTTCCATTCCTTTTCTCTGCCACTGCCTTCAAGCCTATTGACTAACTGCAACCAAAATGATCTAGGAAACCATCTTTCCTACCAAGTAGGCTTTTTTGCTCTTCTCCTACCTGACCTTCCCCCACCTACCCCCTCCAAAAACAAACAAACAAACCCTAATGTATATAGTCCCATCTCTATACTTTTACTCAGCTCGTCCCACATCATCTAACTCCTGTACAGGCTTTAAAAGCTATTTCAGGCGGAGTTTGCCTGAGAAGACCAACCCACAGCAACTATTTCCTCCAGTTAAAGATAAAACGCACCACCGGCTGGCATGGCTGATAGTAACGATCACTACCTCTGCATTCCTACAGTGTGTCCCAGACCTTGGCCAAGCATCTGATACATATTTATGTCTTTAGGGCAACCCCGAAACAAAGATATATGGTTATTTCCGTTTTCCCCACACAAAAGTGAAACTAAGATAAGGGAATTCCAAGTCTTCAGCCTAAGGAAGTGGGACAGCCTAAGTTCAAGTCCATATCCAACTGACTGCCAAGCTCAGGCTCTTTCTGAATGGGTCTCTTTGCCAGGCACAGGTCTCACACAGCCCTATGAAACCCTCAAAGTACCTGGCAGAATGTTCGATAGACACCCGCTGATGGACCGATCCAACGGGAACTCCCTAGGATTCAGGGGTCACTCTGTGAATGAGGTTCCCAAGGTACAAATTTCTCTTTTATTACCGCACACAGGAACATGCCATTCTCCCTGCTGTCTCCCGCACCCCACTGCATATATATTTTAACAGCTTTATGGATGTACAATTGACATACAATAAACAACACATATTTAATCCGTACACTTTGATTAAGTTTGACGCATACATGCTCACAAAACCATCTCCACAACTGAGTTAATGATATATCCATCACCCTTGGAAGTTTCTTCATGATCCTCTCCTTACGCCCACCTCCACCCACCCCCAACCATTCCCAGGCAACCTCTGATCTGTGTTTTGTCATTATAAATTAATCTGCATTTCCCAGAAGTTTATATAAATGGTATCATCTAGCACATATGCTTTCCCTAACCCTCTGGCTTCTTCATTCAGCATATTTTGAGACTTACCCATGTCAGTCTGGATCAATATTTCATTCCCTCTTGCTGCTAGATATTATTCCATTGTATGGATATGCCACAGTCGATCTATCCAAATGCTGAGACATTTGTGTTATGTCTAGCTCAAAGCTATTACAACTAACGTTGCTATGAACATATGTGTACAAGTCACCATTCTCTTTTAAATTCATCTGCATCCCAAGGAAATTCTGCCAGATCATAAAACTGTGTTAAATTTTGAACTTTTTTTCCAGCATGAAGAAATGGAGATCAGAAACAAAATTCTGCTTTCTTACTGAGCACATGCTGCAGAAAAAGGAGCATGTTTCTCCAGGACAGACGGCCTATCTTGTCACTTGGATCCATTCCTTAGTAATAATTTGATCTTACTTCACTTTGCTTAAGTATAAAATCAAGATCACAGAACCTCCTTCACAGGATCACTGTAAAGATCAAACGACACTGATAACCCACCCACAACTGTAACCCTGTGCTCAGTGTATAAAGTGTTCAATAAATGCAAGATCGGATTACTGTTAGTATCTATTGGGGAAAATGACCAAGGCTCAGTATGCCTTCACACAGAAATATCTATAATTTCTGCCAAATTTCTCAATACTGATTTTACTTTAAGTGGTCACTCCAACACTTCAGAAGCGGAGAGCAAGCAGAGGACGATCTAACACAATGCTTCTCAAACCTGAGTGAAACTATACACTCTGGGGAAAAAATTCTTTTAATAAAAATCTCCCAAGAATCAACACATTCTGCCTAATGACCATTAAAGACAAGCGTCTTCCCCGGATTTTTTTACAGGACAGAACCAGTGAGAACATGTTGCAACCTTCTACCTGACAGGGCCCTGTGAGTCACCTGTTTATTCATTCATTCATCAGAGAGAAGGAAATGAATGGATTCCGTGAAATCAACTAGTTTCCAGGAAGACTGTGATAAATACTCCGTGCACACTGGTCTAGTTACCCGACTCCCACCCACCTCCATCTATCCAGCCCCTAACACCCACCCCTTGGACCTGCACTTGTGCGGGCAAGTCTGAAGGGAGTGTCTGGAAGAAATTGGCCGTGGGTGAAGAAAAAAACGTGTGTAATTTGAGCCTTGGTGACCATCTGTGCAGAAGGCCAGGAAGGGGTCCTGCACTGGGCGGTCTGGCCTAGACAAAAGATATGACAGGCGTGCCACCTAACCATTGATCAGAAGAGGAGGCCAGGGCAGATGGTCAAGGGGTCTGCTAGAGAAGTGAGCCTGGAGGGAAACCTGCCTGAGTTTCCCAGTGCCTGGTGGGCTTGGCAGGCATAGCTCGAGGGCTCAGGAGGCCAAAGAAGTCCTCAGAGTAAGAGCCAACTGTGACCTGTTGCCACACAGTCCTGGAGGTGTGACTAAGTTTCCCCAAAACTGGCCCGAGATGCAAAGCAGGAACTTCCTCAAGGATGGTCTTCTTTCTAATTACAGTATGTAGAGGGCAGGACAGCTTAATAATACAGACGTGGTGGAGAGGCCAGGCTATTCTCCCACCCCAAATCTCTGCCTCTCCCAAAATCTGAGACCAGGCCCAAATTCCAGCTCCCGTCATCCCTTATAGGTATTCCTAGAGAAAGTACCATAGTAATTATTGTATATATTTATTTGTCTGATCTTTTGATTACTGTCTGTTCCCCATCTACACTGTAACCTACCACAGGGCTGTCTTTGTGCACACCACCATATCCTCAGTACTCAGCCTGAGGCACATAATAGGTGTTCAAGAAATACGTGCTAAATTAATTAATGGGATGGGTTGAATTCACAAATGTCCGAATTCCATTCTTCTGTTCTGCACCTGGGCCATGATTCATAGGCAATCTTCCCACTGAGTACCCAGGATGGCCGAGTACCTAGGATGGCCAAGCACCCAGGTCAGTGTCTAGCACATGAAGGAGTTCAATGAATGCCGGCTCTCTTTTAAAAAGCTAAACCATCTGCACCTGAGCAAACTGCTATTTCTACCCAGAATGTTTAGTTGCTTCAGGAGAATATTCCTCGATGATATATATCTCTGAACACTTCTACACCACATAACTCCCCACCCACGCACATACAGATATAAATACACATCAGAAATACACAATGTAAAGAGGAAAAATGGAATTCAGTCATTTTTGTGCCAAGAAAAACTTACTCAAAGCCATCTACCAAATTGAGAGTATGTGATAAGAAAGAGTGTAGTTGACTGTACTCTAGGACCTCCAAATTAATGTTCTCAGCTTGGAAAGTAATTTACCTTATCTTGTTCAGCAGTCATATTACCTACCAGTGCAGAAGGAGAGTAGTCAATACTTAAACAAATAGTTAAAAGTATCACGGAAAAGCACTTCACACTTACAGGAAAATGGCCAGCTTCAGCCATAAACTTACAGATATGTTTCCCTTTGTTGCAAAGATTTAACCTGTTAACAAGAGCTCCGCAGTCAGGCAAAGGACAGACAAAATAGGTAGTGGGAGTTCTTGTTTACCTTCATATCTCCTCATGTGGACAGAAACCGATTATCTTACTAAAAGGTTGAAAGAGGCAGATATCTAAGACTGGTTTGAGTTTATTTGGTGTTGAGAGTTTCCAGAACTAAAAGTTCTTTCTAAAGAGGATCTCTGTATCTACTTGACAGCCAAAAACCCATTAAAATTTTCCACTGAAAAGTTCTTGATGTAGGTTAGATAAATATACTATATAAAAATTAAGCTAGATACATGTATATGAATCAATATGAACAGATATAGGTATATATGATTGAGAGATGAAAGGATGGATTGTTTGACAGACAGATAAGAAGGTAGACAGGAGATCTGTGTGGGTTGGTCCCAAGATAAAAGTGAATTCATCTTCCCTTAACCCAACTTCCAAAGTTTCTCTCTGTCCCCGCTCTGCTTCTCTGCACGATGGTCCCAAATTCCCTTTTACCTACAACCTATCACATTATACTTTTCCAGGAAATAAAGGTCAGATAAATTAATTAACCTTAATGTGCATGTAAATGGCCGGTAACAAGCTGCGACAATTCTAAACAGAAAAACACTGACTTTGGCCTGGCCAGGGCAGGAGTCTCAAACCTGTTATTTCAGTCCCATGATTCAGAGTGGGAAGGAATCTTTTAGGGGCAGAGGAGAGAATCCAGGAGTTCTCGGCAGCACAGTTCTAAGGATGTACTCCTTCTGATTCATAGAGTATGTCGATGGTACTACTGCCGGCTTGGCTAGCTGGGAACTCCCATTTAACAGAGTACCCTTCCCTTTGGTCCAGTTACAGCTGGGCATATGAGGAGTTTGTGCCAGGTTTGGAAAGTAGAGTGAAGTCCAGTCCACGACTCCCAGAAGGTCTATGGACAAATGGAAAGTGTCCAGTGGGTCTCAGCTTGTCCTTGCTTACTTCAGCTCTCTGTCCCTTATCTTCCCAATTAACGACCCTGCTGACCAGAGGTGTCCCCAGCCCACCACTAGACATGTGGCTGCAGACTGCAGAGGCGGGAACTACATAGAGACAGAGGCAAAGGCTTGTAGGTACTTCTCATGGGCTTCCCTGCCTTGGTCCTTATCTGGAGGCCTCCAGGGGGCACTTTCTCCAATCCTCTGACTCGCCCTCCTCCTCTTCCCACCCCAGAAGACCTTCACATTCCCAGCCCCTCTCATATTTGAGGAAGACTCAACTTCCAGAGTAAATTCCTTAATCCCATCAACCCTCACTATGGTTCTACTTTTTTGACTGTAACTTAGCTAGTAAATAGAATAATACAGACAACAAACTTCAGTTCATAGCCTCTGTGCATACATACTACCGATCCAGTTATGAATTTACTTTCAATCTCAGGCAACTGGACACAGGGGCCAAAGAAACTGTTCATTAAAGAACATGTTTCTACAACGCCACACACATGGCCCATCCACACACTAGATCCACACTGAACCCCAGCAGATCTTCACTGCAAATATTGCCAACACTGTGCATCACATGCCCCGAGACTGCTAAGTAACCAATATTTTGCACAATGAACAAACAACTCTTGAGTAATGATGAACAAGTGACTTTCCTTTTTGTGAGTTATGTTTTTACCTCCAAAATGAAATAAACCTTTCCCCGGTTCCATTTAGCCAACTTCCAATAAATCCATTTATCAACATGCCTCGAACCCGCGGTCACTAACTGGGTTCCCGCAGGCTGATTTTGGCTCGCAGGCTTGTTTGCTCTGGCCCTCAGTGTCTTTCAAATGTCTGAACTGGTTCCAGTTTTGAAAACTGGGAGATTCCCCTAAAATTCAAATTTCCAACATCTCCAGAGAGACCCGATGATTTTGCCCACCTCCTGGCCTCGTCCCACGTTTCTGCAAAAGAAGTTCCCACTCCGCGCTCCACTCACTCACAATACCTGCTTGGGGCCCTGAGAACACTTGAGATCGCAATCACAAACCGGTATTCTTACAAAGCCAGTGTTCAAGCACCTCTGAGGCTCACTTGAAGGGGGATACTTCGTGTGAAGTTTGAGTTTCCTCAACTGTTTTACTCTGGGATACTTAGCTGTTGGCCTGTGGTACTGAACAGCCTCTGCTGGTAACGGCCGTTTACATTGGGTTTGCTCGAAATGCCTGAGTTTTCCAGGTCATATTGTAACGCAGCCCTCAGGGTAAAGGAGAGGTGGTAAGAAGTACATACCTTGAGCAATGAAGGGGCTGTATCAACACGACCAAGAACAAGCTGGAACAGCACCCAGCCCGGCCGCTCCCGGTGAAAATCACGCCGGCAGAGCCTGTGCAGCACAGCCGTTAACCTTCACCGAGGGACGCCGTGTGAGGAAGATGCATGCACATCTGCTTTCTATTATTACAAACACTGCCTAGTACCATTTCCTCTTTCTTGACATCATGAGAAGGTGACAGGGAAAGCAGAAATGGCTGTGCGCTGGATGTTCTCAAGCAAAAGTGACTTGCGGGCATGATGCCTGGGCCTGAAAGGGGGACGCAGCATCAAAGAGATGCACACGCTCCACCCGAAGTCCGGTTCTGCCACCTGTGGCTGGGGTCTGGGAGATGCTCCCGCCCTCCTCACTGCCCTGGTCTCTCATCTCAAACCAGCCACTATCAGAGGACCCTGGTGAGAATGAATAAACTGCTGCCTGCAAAGCACTTAGCAGGGGGACTGGCACACACATTCCATCAAGTCTCAAATGACCGCTGACATTTTACTACCATCAACAAAGACAGTTCATGCCAAACTTAAAAGCACATTCAACCAAAACAGGGAAGGGGATTCCTTTGGCAGCCACTTCAGTGAAAGGGAGACGTTTGTAAATCAAGAGTCTTTAAGTTGGGGGTTGTATGCGATGCATTTGGAAGACTGTTTGTGTTTGGCCCTGCTAGGGGTGGCTCGGCTGGTTGGGTGTTGACCTGCAAAGCAAAAGGTCTCCAGTTCTGATGATTTCCAGGTAAGGGCGCATGCCTGGGTTGCGGTCCACAGCCCCACACCCCCAATCCCAGCGTCTGTCAAGGTGCATAAGAGAGGAAACCAATGGATGTTTCTCCCTCCCTTCCCTTCTCTCTAAAAATAAATAATCTTAAAAAAAAAATTTTTTTTTTTAAGATTGTTTGTGTTTGGTTTGATTCAAGAGTAACCAGCAAATACATTTCCTAGATAATGTGCTAATAAAACTGTTCATCTGTGTAGAATCATGGTGTGGCTCATTACACACCTAAAACCATTTCATAACAACAAAGTTCAGTTCCCCAAGCTGTCTACCCAACTGTCCAAACATAAAATAAGGTACGTTCCCCCATGGCTGACTCAGCACGCTCTGGGGTAAGGAGAAGAATTGGCTAGGTCTCTGGGGTAGTCTGAAAAGCACTTTGTTCAACTTAAACCTCAAGATTCAACCACAAATCATCTGAAAGGGGCAAGCTAAGTAAAATACATATATATATATATATATATATATATATATATTTATATATTTAGTTGGTCGGCCAAATAACAGTCCAAGACTTTAAAAGCACAGGCTGGTTTCTAGTAAAAAGTCCAAGAAACTGAGAGTTGTTCATCTATGCAGAAGATCTGTAGATCAAATAATATTTCCGTTCTCTCTCCTTCACTATAAATTCATAGCAGGAATATTGTCCCCCCTTTTCAGGACAAGAATCCGAGAGGTAAAGTGATAAAATAATTTGATTGATTTTTAAGATTTCTAAATTCAAAAAACTGATTATCTTAATGAAGAAAGACATTCCACAAGAAACTTAGAGAGGGCTTGTCACTGTAGAGCTTCATTAAAAAAGCAGAAAAGACTCCATACTGTCAAGTAGCAGTCATTCATTTTTAGAGGTTAACTGAAGGTCATCTACACACATTCAATGACTTTTTTCTAGCTTCCTGGTCCTTATCTCTGCATCTCAACAATCCTTCCCCAGCTGACACATAGATTCCCGGAAGAGATCGTTTGGTACCTGCTAAATTACACTGAAGGTTCATTCACTGACTTGCTCCACACTTAGGCCGCTGCCTCTGGTAAGCCTGGAGGTCCCCAAATGAAAAAGCATAACCCAGTGAGGAGGTAAACTTGGAGACAGACTTCCTGAAAGGGAAACAGCACAACAAGCTTTCCTAAAGTATTGTTCCAGGGCTCAGGAGGCCAAAGGGGAGCTTGTCCAGGCCAGCTAAGCCCATGGCATTACCCCAAGACTCAACAAAGTGAGGGCAGAGGATCTCGGTCTACATAAATCAACAGGATGTTACCCGGCGGTGGCAGGGGAGGATTTTCGGGGCATCCAAAGCAGAAGGAATGTGAGACATTCATGAGTAACTGAAGTAAGGATGACTGGGAAGAAAGAATAGGGGCAATTTAGAAAGAACTATGCCTCGAAGCTTGGTTTTTCCTTCCCCTACAGGAAAGGGGCAGGTACAGAAAGCTTTTAAACAAGAATTTCACCTAACTGGATTAAGTGTTTCAAAGAGAAGTTCTCTATGTGGATTGAAGAAAGCAAGGAAATTGTATACTAGATTGTTTGTCAAAAGTAAGAATGCAAAATTTATTCTGCTTAATATTTTTCTATCATTTACCTATCCCTCTGCTCCCCAACTACCGATAACTATTACTAGGTTATTATAAATTCATCAACTCAAAATAATATAGATGCCTAGCTTTCTGGAATGGTAGGGGTGTTAAGTCTAGAAAGCAGCAGAAGAAAAAATCTTGTCTACCGGAAAGAAATAATTAAAAGCAAACTTTCTGACAGATGATGGCTTCTGTAGTTTTTCTTTTTTTTTAAACTTGAGTTACTCTTAAAACTTGCCATCACTAACAAGCACAGATTAGGTGAAAATTCTTTTCTTTTTTAAAAGTGTAAAGATGGTAGAGATTAAGCAACTGGCAGTTATAATAATACTTTTTTTTAAAACCTCAAGTTCCCTTTTAAAACAAAGAACTGAGCATCTGCTTAGTAACTATAGTGCTAATCAAGGCAATCACACATCATCCAAAATTATCACAAACCTGTATTTTCCATTGCAGTTCATCTAGGGGTTTCTGTATGAAAGGTGTGCACTTCAACAAGCCTTGCAGTATTCACTGAGAGAAGTTAGTTATTTTTCTGCCTCTCACAAAGGTAGACGAAGCACTTTCCAAAGCTTGGCTGAAATGCTAATCATACAATCACAGTTGGGACAGTGTTGAAACATGGCAATGAATGTGACCACCAAGTTCCTTATATTTGCTAAAGTTCCTACCACATACCACATGTAGATGTTTTGCTCTTTTGGGTTTTGAAACAAATTGCTTTACTTCTCTGTGGGAATAGTAACCGTGACAAACTGAAAACCCTCTTACAAATAGCACTGCAGTGTTTGCTACAAGTTCTGGCCTTCGCTTTGCATCTGGATTCACCTGTGAGCTCACAAGCCAAGTTCACGAAACTGTTTGGCTGTAGGTTTCCCTGGAAGTATTAACTTCAGTTCTTACATTACTGTTATTACGTGGAGACAAACATTATACACTGAGTAAATCTAGAGCTACATGCTTTTAAATATGCTTTTAGCCCTAGCTGGGTGGCTCAGTTGGTTGGAGCATTGTCCCATATATCAAAAGGGTTGTGGGTTCAATGTCCAGTCAGGGAACATATCTGGGTTGTGGGTTCAATCCCCCGCCATACATGTAGGAGGCAACTGAACAATGTCTCTCTCTCTCTCTCTCTCTCTCTCTCTCTCTCTCTCTCTCTCTCTCTCTCTCTCTCCCCGTCCCCACACACACCCTCTTCCTCTCTCTAAAATCAATAAACATATTGACAGGGGAGAATTAAATATATAAAGAAAATATATGCTTTAAAATATGCTTCCAGATGGCATATCTGAAACAGCTTTTGATTCCCCAGGAGCCAGTGGATAACCTTCCAGAAACGCTCTAACGTGGACAGAGGACACATCAGGTAAGACACTGAGCACTGGAAACAAACGGACCAGAAAAACCAGGAACAAGGTGATTTCACAAAGTCGTACTCAAAATGCATCTCTATTTCTCCTCTAGCTTCGAATCAGAAAAACATTTAAGGGGACGTCACCTCATGAATTTAAGAATCTGGTACGTATCATAAAGCTGCATACGATGTGAAGGCATTTAGGAAAAAAAAAATAACCTCCACATCTGAACTTACACTGGGGGAAATCTGCTAAAGAAAGAATGGTTCTAATCACATATTTTTACAAACCAAGCACAACCAAGGAAAATTTTTTTAAGAATTTGAGCATGCTTGTGTGTAGGGAAAATTTGGCAGATAAAATTTAGAGGGTAGGCAATTTTTAATACTCTTCTTTCCCAATTCTTGCAACTGGACAGGAAGGACTGTGGTCCTAGCTCTGTCCCTAAAATCTGCCTGTCTCCGGACATGAAACCAAAATCTCTTTTGATCCCAATTGTCGTATTTGGAGAGAAGGGAGCTCCTGAGAAGGAACTGAAAAGACACTGGACTCAAAGACCCTGAAGACCCTGAAGACCATCCTCCTTCTCCATTTCAGTTCTAAGGAGGCTCCCGTCCTGAGCTGTTTTAAAAGTTTTTCTCCACTATCCACCACAGCTTTTTGAAAATTAGGTAATTTTATGGGTACACTCATGTGTTCAATGAAGCTAAACTTTATGAAGAAAATGTTTTTTAAAAATTAAAGCTTCCCCCCCCCCGCAACTCCCAACATGTGTTTGACAAATGTCAGCTCCTAAATGACAAAGACAAACAGGGAAAAGAGAGCCATCCCCTCTAAGTAAGTCCTGGGTCGATGTTTGCCACATGGCCACGATGATCCCCTCCCTACCCACGCACCCCTGGGAAGTCCCCTCCCTCATGGCCTCCAGGTTTAGTCAGGTGACAAGCTCTGGCCAGGAGTGTCATGGAAATGACATTGTGAGACTTTCAAGCCTGCTGGGGAGGCCTTCCTCCAGGAGCGCTCATACCGCCGACGAGGGAAGCATCTGGCTCATAGCAAGTGCTCATTAAACGGCAGTTCCTACTCCGATAACCACAGCTTGGCCTCACTGGAAGAAGCAGGTCATACGAAGTAACAAGAGAGAAATGGCAAAGGACACACTCACAGGAAGGAAGGAAGCTCTACAGTGCCCTGGGGCTGGCTGGTTGTTCTGCTTCAGAGACAGTCTATTCTCTGTTCCATGTCCAACCGACTGGGCCACGCACACCTCAGCTGAGGAAATCGAACCCACACAAAGGGCATTCATCCCAGACCGGAGCGGCCGTCAGATCGATGCTAATTGGAAATTATGGGAATCATTCTCCTCCAATTACTAAAATTGCAAAGTAACTATCCAGCAATCTTATCTCTGCAGGGATGAGGCCTGTTAAATGCTGGTTGGTTTTCAGAAACTGCACATTAAACCAGAGACCTTATCTTGACATGGACGGCTTCTGCGAAGCTAAACTCTCTCTTTAGCTTGGTAACATCTGTTTGGATCCACGGATTCATAAGCCCCACGCTGTACGTAAGCTTGGCAGGGCTGGGTTAACCAAGTGATGATCCAGGGAAGCGAACAGCGCGGAAGGTGCCCTTACCTCACCACCTACAACAAACAGCCATGGAGCCCTACACCCAGAGCACCCACTGTAACAATAAGGAAACTGGAACGACAACTTTCTGACTACCTGCCATGGGCCCCCCTGTGGATGCAGATCTTTAGAAGCACACTCTTATTTAATTCTTCACACCACTTTCAGTGGAAACGTTCTTATTCTCGTTCTGTAGCTAACAAAATTGGCACAGTGAAGCTGTGTGGTCAGGGAGCTTGTGTCCCCCAGAGCTGGGCCTGGAGCTCCAGGGTCACAGACTCCAAGTCCAAATCCTTCACAATTCTTCACACCATGTGACCAGCCTCTTCTTGGCATCTTGAAAGAAAGCTCAAAAATGTGAATACATTTCTAAAGTCTTACCTGTCTTAAAGAAAAATTTCATCAGCTTTTAACCGCACGTTGAATAGTTTGGCTAATGCTGTAACATTATTACAGACAAGCAGAAACTAGGATTGATAAACCTGCATGACACCTGTAATCGGAATAAATATTGCCTCTTTTTTAGGTAGTAGAATGTGTTACAAAAAGCGCCTTAATCCAAGCGTGCATGCCTGATGAACAACAAACACTCAGTTTTTAAGATACTCTTTAATTGTAAATATTTTCGATAGTCAGTGGACAAGAGATTAGTGTCACATTTCCTAGAAGAGCTGTTCTCATTTTCACCATCACCACTGTTTCTTGTTGAGCTGAAGCCTAGGTAAGGTCTGAGAAAGCTTGAGGCTTCTACTCTTCCCCCTTGGGGCACTGTTGCCATGTGAACAAGGCCCAGCTAACCTGCTGGGAAGGTCTTCCCCCAGGGTCACCTCAGGTCCCCACCACAGAGTCTGGCTCGCAGCACATTACATGGCCTTTCCTTGGATAAACATAGCTTGGACTCGCTGGAAGAAGCAAGCGGGGTGAAGGAACAAGAGAGGATGAGAAAGGACACACCGGTAAGATGGAACTAAGCCACTGAGCCCCATCTGCCCACGACTTGATGGGTCAGTACTACGCAGCACAGGTTAGTTTCCCACTTGTAACATTCTGCACAAAGAGGGGCAACGACCTGTCATTTGTAGCTGAAGGTTTCTTCCAACAGAACCAAAAGGCAGTCTCCCGCCTGGCACTCTGGCAGTGTCAGTCACTAACAGCTGTCACCAGAGCAATGTTGGGCCCAGGACCCTGGCTGCTCCGGTTTCGTTATGTTGATTCCACTGTCTCCTCCCTAGACTGGCTATTTCAGAACTCCTGCTGGAGGTCAATCTTGTAAACCGGGCACCCTCCCCCACTTGCAAAGCATAGAAGTCTCTGGTTCCGAGGAAAAGGAAACAGAGTACACTTTGCCGAAGTCCGAGTGGTAGAGTGGATTTGGAAGGAATAGAGATTTAGAGTGAATAGAGACAAACAGTAAAAGACATATTGCAAAAATCACAATGAAACACCCAAGGACATCTGGATGGCCAACTTTATCTCCAGGAAATAGCCCACAGGTTGAAAGATACTAGGTAGCAATGTTACCCACTTGCAAGGATTTTCTTCATCTACTACTCTGAGCTGTGCTCAGAGCCATGAAATGATTCAAAGTAAGACCCAGGATGAAAGCCTGCCTCTCTTAGTAATGTAATAATACAATTATCTTTCTGTCCAGACCCACCACGAAGGTTTGTTCTATATTAGCTAAGTTACTTCTGTCGAGCCCCTCACGAACTAGATGGTACCCTTACATAGCCATTTTACCCATGAGAAGGAAGGTTTAAACAAAACCCTGGGATCGTTTTTATATTGTCACTATTGCCAAGAGGGGATGTATCTGATTCTGTCCAAGTTTGCAATAATCATAAAAACTTTGGTTTTTAAATATCAGTAAATTTGATTTATACAGAAATGTAATACTAATGGTACCCTTTTACTGCAGAAACATTTTTAAAATTTTTATTTACATTTATCTGATAGTCTCAAGATTCTCAAAGCACACCACAAACTTCTATATGTGTGTCTGTGTGTATCATGAATGAATGCATGCCTACACACACATATACCACACCTAGAGTAAGCATTATGGCTGTTTCAAAAAATATCCCCTAAAGCACTGGAAGTTCTCTGTCGCTCCTAGGATTGCTGTTTATGTTATCAATCCCCTCAAATCAATTAGTGTTTGGCATAAGGGTATTTAGAAGTTAATGTAAGTTAATTATTTTTCCTTAGAAATCTCAGAAAGCAAAAGGCTTACCTAAGAATTAGAAAAATCAAAACTAAACATAACTGATTAAAGAAAAAGTGATCTCTGAAGACAGTCATAACATCTGGGGAAAGATTCGATTTTTGGATTCCAATGTCAATAGAAATATATAAGTAATCTCTTCAACTTTAGAAGTTGAGTTCAAACTAATTCTTTTATGACTGCTGAGTGCATGTTCACAGGAATTAATTTTATCGTGTACAAATAATATATTGGAATCACAAGAACAGCACCTATCAGTACATTTAAGTTGACAAGAGACAAGGGCAGGAACTTTCTGGTAAACCCCCTTGAGATAAATTAAATTGAAATTACTTACTGTAAATGGAGCCTAGGTGTACCTGTTCTCATCAACTCAGCTAGAAATGGGATCTCAAGAGGTCCAAGCACTAAAAGGCGTGGGGGGGGGGGGGGGACTTTACATAAAATATCCAATCTAAATACAAAACCACATAAAATATTAAGAATGTGATCTGGACGTTCCAGAAGCTGTTTCAAAACCTCCATTTGTGATCTGACCCTTTCAGACTAAACGCTAATTTATTTGTTTTAAAGTACCTTTGTGAACAAAACAGCCGTTCACTGGAGTCATCTGAGTGGGTAAACATAGTTAAGCTGGCAAAGTAGAAATTTAAATAAATAAAAACAGTGTCAATAAAAAGCTACTTCAGTCTGCAAATGATTCATTCCGTCATTCAGTTTCAGTAAATTGGTAGGTAGTGCATTTTGCAGTGTCTGTCAGCAATCCCATCCTTAGGACTGAATAAATAATTGAAGAAAAAACAATTGTGCCAACACTTGGTCTCAGGGGACATTTTTATAGATCGGCATCAAATGATACCACCTTCCATGCAACAATGTATTAATATGGGGTAAAATTACATAATTCTTTCTTTGTGTTTACACAGCGATGTTTCAATGTCCTTTACTACATTTTCTGGAATACAAGGCAGGAGTAATGATGCAGTGAGCTTTTACTGTTAAACTCTCCATAACAGAAAGAGGCAGCTTTGTTTGCTTGTGTTTTCCTAAGAAAGAAGTAATGTGGTGACCATTACCAGCACAAATGGTGGAGGGCAGGCTAAGAAAAGGACTGTTTTGATTAACAAATGAGGAGTAAGGCTAAGAATAACTCCATTGGAAAATGATACTGCTTTCATCTGCTGCAAGAACTCTTCTGAGCCTTGTGCTATTCCACCCTTCCATCCATCTATTCCACAAACATTCCAGAAAAGCCTAATACTGTACTTAGCACTTAAATACTGACCAAGACAGACATGCTCCTCTTCTGTACCATTCTAATAATAGGTCTCTTTGGGTGGAGAATATGATAATGATTTTATCATACTTTTAATAAACAACAGTTCCCATTCATTGAACATCTATTTCATGGGAGGTACTTAAATCCCTAAAACAATCCTGCCCCAGTTTACACTTGAGAAGCTGTGGCAAGTTAATAAGCAATTTGCCCAAGGTCCTACCTATACAGGTAAGCAGGTAAAAAGAAGTCAGAATTAGAATGCAGGTTCTCTTCCCAGAATACAACACTGCCTTTCCCTGGCTACATTCACGACAGGTCCACCACAGCAAAAAGAGAAAGGAATTGATCAGAGCTCCCTTTGGATGGGTGAGGATTAGCCTCTCCGCCTTGGTTTCCTCATGCGTAAAATGAAGAAAAGAAGTACATCCACTTCAGAGGTTGTGGTGAGGATCATTAGCTGATATCAGTAAAGATCTTAGACCAGCTCCCTGACATATACTAGGTACTCAGAAAACATTAACTATTATCATTGCATCAAGAAAGCAGGGAAGTCTCAATGACAGTGAACAGCCTCAGAAAAGAGAAGAGACTTGCATGAAACAGTTCTGACACCCGCTCAAGACACCAGAAATGTTATAAGAATCATTCTTCCCATTCCATAGCCCTTAAAATCTACTCTACATAATGTAGCAATTAATTATATATTGCCTCACATTGCTCCCCAAGTGTCTGACCAAGCAAGACTCTAGCTTACTCCAAGAAAGACAGACCCCTTTTGCTTCTTGCCTTCCTCCCTAGTTCCCTATGTCCAGACCCCTGCACTTGTTGATTTAATATCAATTAATATTTAAAGTTAAAGTCTTACTTACAGAAAACAGAATTGGATAAGATCAAAAGCAATGTGGAAATTGGTTTATTTTGGAGATGGATATGACTATACATGGTTTTTGTTCATCCAGCCTAATCATACCAACATCTGTTCACAAGTGTGTTGGGATTTTAAAACAAATTTGACAATATCTTTCCAGTCAGCCACATAGCATGATAAAGAAATTGAGAGGAAAAGCCTGTCGTTGGGAACTCTTAGTCAGAGAAACCTACTAATGGGTCTACGTTAAGTCCTCCCAGCATAGAGGAGGAAATGTTTAATTAGTCGTCCATGCAGAAATTTTTCAGAGATTTTACTTGATTATAACTACACTATGAAGTAGTGAGATAAGGTTACCCACAAGTTAACACGCAATTCTAGGTTACCGGAAGAGAAATGAAACGACACTCCCTTCAATTAAGCATGCTGTGGTAGGCGTTCATCAGAGACAGATAAGCACTTCAGAAGGATCTAGTAAAAATAACATGTTCAGAGAATGAGCCACGCACATCCAAAGCCTGTCATACGTTTTTCGAGCTTTTACAGATGAATAAGCTCCCAGAAGCTACATCTTACTCATTCAGTTCCTTCAACAGCCGCGTGCATTTGTACAGCTAGTGCATTGAATTCACTAGGTAACAATTACTGCTAGTACCCTCACTGGAAGGCAAAGAGAATGATTCTTCTATAGAAGCCTAAGGGCAGATTAACACTGAGGCCTATAAAATGTGTCTCCTGGCTTTCCCTAAGCTGCAGCACGTTTTCCCCCTCTTACCTGTAAAAAAAAGCCTTGGTATCGCAGAATAAACTTTACTTCTCCACAGGCCTAGTTTCACTACTAGATTTACGAGTTTCACCAGAAAGACTAAAAGGAAAGTTAGCTCTCATTTGGGGCACTGTGTTTGCTGTGACATTACAACATTTTTTAATACCAGTGTCTGCAATTAAAGGTAGGAGGAGGCACAGTGAGTTTTCACAGTTACAAGCGGAGAGTGTGGGAGAGGAACAGAGACCAGCAAAGAGCCAGCAGAGTAGCCTGTATTCTGCATCAGGAGGCAATATTACTTTTGAAGTTTTATAAAATGTGCTTAGTGGGTAAAATCACATCAAAAGGAACTAAAAAAAAACCAAAATAAAAAAAATAAATAAAAAATTAAAAAAAAAAAAAAAGGAACTAAAAGTATGATATGGAGAGGCCCAGGATACATGGACAAAGTGAAAAGCCAAAAAGTGAAAGTCTGAAACTAATAAAGAGAAATCAAGTTCATACTCCTTAGCTTTGTTTAACCAATGCAAAAATAAAGCTACAGTTGTACATGTAAAAGATGAACAGAATCTAGCCCAGGAGCTGTAACATTATTCCATTCTACAATTAATTAAATGAGAAAGATTTAGAATCCATGTGAAATTTTGAGACTGCTCTAAGGAATTTCAGAAAAAATAAGTAAATGTATATAACATTAATTATAACATATATACTGAGCAATTACTATAGCCAAATACTGTGGTAAACATTTTCTATGGATTTCCTCGTCGATCCTTTCAAACAGTCCTTTAAGGCAGGTAGGTACCTGAAGATCGTGCATTTCAAGCAGGTTTGACTTCATTAGGAGGAGGAGGGGCACTCCGCTGCCCCTGACTTTCCCCTTCAGTGAACAATTTAGCTCTTTGGTTCCCTCCAATGCCCACGTTTTGGACTCCCTCACTCCCCTGGCCCAGGAGCAGACAAAGCATAGAGGAGAAAGGGAAATTCCGTAAGTAAACGCTGGGATGAGAGGGGGAAGGGAAGGAGGCTAGACGGAGGGGATCTGATCCAAGCTACCAAGAGGAAAAGTGCATTTTTCTGGGATAAACACAAAAGTTCAGAAGTTGCCCTAGACACGGTAAATCTTTTAGTGTCTTCAAAAGTCATTTTCCGTCCCAGACATTCGCCCGTTTTGCTGTTGCAAAGAGAAAGGGACCAGCGACCCGTGAAGTGTCAGGAATGCATCCTAGGGAGCCCCAGCTAAGTTGCAGGGCAGCTATTGTGCTTCAGTGAAGTTCAAAGGAAAAGATCTTCCGCGGCAGCCGGGGGGCGGCTGGGTTCCAGCGAGGGGGGCGCGCCCCGAGGCCCGGGCGCCAGCAGAGCCCCACGCACGCCAGTCCCTGCGGCCACTCCGCACCACCGAGGGCCACTGCGCAAGCGGACCTCGACTCCAGCTGGGAAAGGAGATGGAAAGATGGGCGGGGGGAGCATATGGGGCAGAAAAAGGAAAAAAAAAAGATAAAAGGCCTGCCTTAAGGGGTGGGGGTCAAGGCTTTGCATTGAGAGAGCCCCAGAGTGTCTTTGGGACCGGGCCAGGGGTGAGGAGCCACTAATTTACATTTCTCCTGGCTGGCTAAAGGAGAGCTGGCGGGGAGGGGTGCTTCAGCCTGGGAAAGAAAGAGAACGAAAACAAACTGTGTTCGCCATTAAATATTCATGACAGCAGCTTTGCTAAAGCTAATGGAAAGCATATAAATCCCTTTACAACTTTGTTAAATGCAAAAAAAGATGGATGAGGGTCACAGCGTGCTCTGCGGCAAATTGGGAGGAATATGAAAATCTGGACCACAGGAGGCTGGGATTTCAGGGAGAGTGGAGTTGGCTGTGGGTTTTATTTACATCCATTCTGGGAGGCTGGATACCAGTCTCATTCATTTCCAGCCACTCCAATCAAACACGACTCAATTACCCCACACTCGTAAAGGACATTGTTTCTCCTAAAAGTTACCCCTCACTTCTAATGGCATGGTTAACGTTTGACAGATGTTATTGTTTTTAAGTCATGCCTAAAGTCAGGTCCAAATTCTTGAAACGTAATCTATCTTCAAATTCTTGAAACAGATGATCTATCGTGACTAAGAAAACGGACCTCCAGTAATCTCTGTTCTGAGGTCTCTTTCCAGTGGCATCTGCAAGATAACCTTTGAGAAAGGCCACCAGCACAGGCTGAGAGACCGTGAGTGTGCCCTGTCTGCATCTGACAGAGGACAGAGTCAGGGGACTCCTAACTGCCAGGCTTGTCTTGACCCAAACCTCCACTTTTAGGACCCTTGGTTGTGATGTGCCTCTTTTATATTTTTTTATTTTATTGTATTGATTTTGAGAGAGAGAGAGAGAGACAGAAAGAGAGAGACAGAGACAGAGAGAGAGAGAGAGAAAGCCCTGGCTGGAGTCGCTCAGGAGACTGAGCCCCAGCCTGCAAACCCCAAGGCCGCTGGTTCAATTCCCAGGCAGGGAACATGGCTGGATTACAGGCCACGTGCCTGGTTGGGGGTGTGTGAGAGGTAACCACACACACTGATGTTTCTCTCCCTCTTTCTCCCTTTCCCTCTCTAAAAATAAATTAAATCTTTAAAAAAAAATAAAAGTGAAAAAAGAGAGCATCTGATCTATTCATCTTACGGAGGCCTAAGCAGGGAGCGTATGTACACAGGGAGGCACCAAATGTTTGCAGGAAGTGGGTTACAGTCAAATGAGTAGCAGAGGGAGATACGTTTCACCCCCTAACTCAGCAGTCTTGGGCCTGGTCCCATAATATTGTCAGGTGTTTCAATATCACAAGAAACACTATGTTAGCACGGGAAGAGGAAAGTCCTTGGAATTCTAGGTGTCCTTTCCAGTAACTGGGAAGGAAGGCCTTTGAAACTGTGTTTACATCCCAAGGCCTGAACGACGGGAAAGAGCCCATAGTGCCTAAAGGAAGAAGCCCGTTGACACCTTTAGGTATCCATGCCCCAGTCCTGGAAAGCTAGCACCTTTACCTGTCAATCAATACGTAACTTCTTCACCCGCATATCCCACCAGCTATGTAAGTCCTCAGAACAGACTCAAGCTCTTGGCCTTCGGGCCACAGGGCCTGTGGCCACCCTATGGCAAGCTTGCCCCACCCCCCACCGGCCTTTGGCCACCCTTGCTTTACTCTCCTGCTCACTAAGAAATTTTGCATGCACACTAGTAGGCTCACTGATCTGTAGTTCTTTGCTGCATCGGTGAGAAGAACCTGGGTTCCTCTGATAACAAAGGAACGTTATATACTAACAAATGTTACTGAGATTGCCAGTTTCTCATCTGAACAAAGAAACACATTTCTTTGGAATTATTTGTACTGTACAAATAACTTTACATTTTATACGTGGAAAGTAGAAAATAAACACAACCAAGGTCAAGCTTTAGGTTTGGGGTGAATTTACACCATATCCCCACTACTGCCATACGAGTAGGGGAAGCATGTTGCGCAAATATAAAACAATTCCAAAAAGGCCTCACAGAGAGTTACCAGCGGCTAATGCAAGAATTACAGGATCTCAAGGTCCACAAAACACAAGCTCGGCTGCTTTGAAATGGAAACGTCCGGAATCCTCTCAGATAAGGACGCAAGAACAAATTCCACTTTCCCCTCTCCCTTCCCCGTCTGGGAGGGAAAGGCAATGGTGTAGACTGAGTTTTGAACAATGTCCCTCGTATTCATTTTGTACTTTCATTCCTGAGAATGTAGATATGATTGATTAGCTGCTTTGAATGAATTTTAACAACAAATGTAAACACGAGAAAGTTTTCAATGAGCCCTGCTCTGTTTCTCTCCAAGTCTTTGTATGCACTTCCATTATCACTCAGTGATTATTCCTCCTGTGAATGTGTCTGGCTGGGCCCCTCTCCCCACCAGGCATCTTCCATCTTGGAGATCTTGGAGGCAGGGGCTGTATTACCCACCCTCGAGCCTTGTAGATTCTTCAAGTCACCATGTCTGGTGCAAAGCAAGTGCTCAGTAAAGGTGAGCTACTCTTATGAACAAGCGTCTGTTGAATGATGAAAGTCTGATGGAATTCTTACCAGACATGGATGACCTTCTTTTAGAAAAATAAATGACTTACTGAAATTGTTTTTATCTTGTATTTAGGTTATAGAATTGACCATGAAACCAAATAAAAAGTATAAGGTAATTTTCGTTTGATTTCCTACAGTCAGAAAAATCAAGAAATGTTAATAGAAAATAAAAACGGAATATTAATAAAAATAAGAATATACTTCGGGTAGATTTCACTTTGGGGGGCTGTTTTTACTAAAATGTTTGGAAAGCAACGTTCCAATTTTAAAACTACAGAGAAGGGAAGGGGGAAGAAATGCAGTTTCCATACAGATGTTTAATGAAGGAAACAACATAGAGAAGCACAAACTGTTACAGTTAAATAAACAGGTTCATTTTTCTTCCAAAAAGTACATTTGAGATTTTGAAAAATAAACACAAGGTTCCTGCCATGTTCACATTCCTAGGAGGCAATAAACTGTCTTTCAAGGTGGTGCACCAGGGTTGCCAAGGGCGGTGCTCTCCCCGGGGGAAGGTGCAATGGGCAGTGGAGCTCCAGTTTCGAACTTTCCCAGACAGACCCCCAGGCCTGGCGCACTGCCCCAGGATCGAGCTCACGGGCTGCCCTACTGAAGATCCCGCTGACACCACCACACAGGAACAAAATGCATATTTTAACCTAAGAAGACAGGCCACATACCCCAGCAACAGCACTGTAGGTGGATCTCTGTAAAATTTTACAGCAAAAATAATGAGTCCTCACTACTATTCAAGACTCTGTCTTGGGAGATCCTTAAGAGCAGGGATACCACATTGTTTTAGCCACCGTAGCCTGGGCACAAGGCATGGCACAATGACCGTGTGCAATAATTTTTGTAGAGTGAATGATCAAGGCTAAAAACATAACAAAATCAAGCAGAATTCAGAAGAGGACTTGGGTCTTAATTTTTCCAAAAAGCAATAAAACCAGAATTAACATAGGGACTCTAATATTGAATAGCAAACAAAACAATAATCAATTCACCTTCACAATAAAAAAAAAATATATTGAGCTACCTTTCTATCTGATATTCCCACTAAGTCCACACTTCAGAAAATATTCCTTATATTTTTATTAACAGCATTTTCACATTAGCTATAATTAAAATCTGTACCTACAGCCCACAATCTGATCTCATTTGTGGTTTTTTAAAAAAGCAGAGAGAACATTTATAAATACCAAAATGCTTCTGTCACAAATTGTTTATTCTCTGTACTGCTGGCAATGTATTTGTAGACTACTTTTAATAATAATCATATTTTGCATTTCTTTATAGGTTTTTTTCACCCGAGCATGCCTCCCTGGGGATTATGTTTTAGTCTTGCCCATTCTTTAAAACAAAATTTGTTTTATTATTTAAGTCACTTTGGCTCTACAGGTTCCTCTTTTTTTATATAACTTACTATTTATTTATCTGTTGAAAAATGAGGGGTACTGACTAGATTTTTAATTTTTAAAGTTTAATAATAAGCCTTGTTAGGTCAAGACCATTTTTCAGCCCCAAAGATCATTATGAAAGACACGGTCAGGCCCTGCTCAGTGTGGGTGCAGTTGCTTGGAGTGTCGTCTTGTAAATGGAAAGGCCGAGGATTCGATTCCCAGTCAGGACACCTGCCTGGGGTGGTTCCATCCCCAGCCAAGCACATCCGAGAGGCAACTGATCCATGTTTCTCCCTCAGGTAATATTTCTTCCCCTCTCTCTCTCCCTTCCTTTCCCCCTCTCTAAAATCAATAAGCATGTCCTCAGGTGAGGATTAAAAAAAATAAAAATAAAAGAGACATGATACATGATAAATATGTAACTCATCTTTCTGAAAATGATGGGTGAATAAAGAAATAAAGGTGATAAGTGGTAGCCTCCGGTTACAATACACATCACATAATACCATGTATAAAGATTTAAATCACTCTTATGCATAAACAGGGAAACACTGAGTAATCCATGTGTTTAGTTTTTAAAAATTAAGAATAGGAAAACCAAGCATGATTCATCTCCATATGCACAGGAAAAAAACAACTCGTAAGTGAAGGACAAACTGAAACAGAGATCAGACTCTGAAAACACAAAGAACAGTCAAATTGGATCCAGTTCAATATTAAGAATCTACTTTGTGCAAAAATTTGCTTCCAAAACAGCAGTGAAGATTTTAAATTTCATTAAAAGAGAAGTTAACAGTATTATAAAAGCACACCAGACTTACTAATTCATGTTTTTGCTCTAAAGTTGTCATATACTATTCTAAAAAAAGCTATATATACTATATAAAAACATGTCCCTCAAAATATTTCATGAGTAAAATTAACACAATTAAATGTACTGGAGAATCAGAGGAATATTCAAGTCATAAAAAAAAACAAAAAACTTTCACCAAATCAAACTTTGAATAGAGAAAAATAATTTAAGGGTATTAAAAGCAATATATGGAAAGATTTAACCTCCCCATATTAAAAAAAAAAATCAACTACAGTCCAAATAAACTGAGAAAATAAAAGATACTAATTTGTCCGCAAGTCGGATGCTAATGTCCCTCTGTGCCTTAAAAGTATTAATACCCTGAATAAAACTTTTTGCTAAAGCACAGAATTCCTTTTGATGTCAAAAACACAGAAGGTTCAAAAGTTAGTCTGCCACTCAACACTATGATCCCTCAAAAACCTGAACAGGAAACCCATTTCTAAACTTACTCATACAAGGCACTGCAATCCCAAAAGGAGAAAGGCTGGTCATTGTTTCACCCACTGGTGTTTTTGTGCTTGGCTTTAGGATTTATGCACAAGGGTGACAATGCCTACCTCATCACCAAGGAGAAACATTCTTTTGGATACAAAGAATCTCAGTTATTTCTTCTAACACTTCACACACAGACACACACACACACACCCCACACACACACTAATTACTTTCTCAACATTCTGGAAGGCTAAAAGAGTCTAGTGAGGCTGAATGGCCCTGGATTTCGTCCACATTATATTCTATCTTGTGCTTTACATCCCTCCAAAAATGAAAAAAGAAAAGCATGAGCCACTTTGGGTGTGGGGGGAGGGGGTGGGTAGTGGTCACACCAAGATTGATTTGGAAATAAAAATTCCTTCAGTGGAAAAGAAGAATAGAAATGGCTATATGTATAAAAATGGTTTCATTTACAAAAAGTTACCAGAGTATATAAACTCAGGGAAACCAGGTTTTGGCAGAAAGTGATTCATTCATTTATTCAATGAGTATTCAAGCTGATGGCCTCTAGGCACCCCGCTTGGAACTGGGTGTGAAGACGAAAGTGGTTCCTATTCCCAAAGAGCTCACAGTGTAATAAAAAAAGAGAGAGAGAGAGACCCCTAAATAGATGATCGCAATACAATTAGATGGCACCGAAAGGGCTGAGAGAAGTATAAGTCGGGTGGGTGCTCTGGAATCCCAAAGAGAGGGATTCCAGGAGGATGAACAGGATGGACAGCGGAAGGCAAGACGCACTTTCTCAGAGCCAGTGCTACAGCTGAATCTTTTTTAAAAAATATTTTATTGTTTATGCTATTACAGTTGTCCCAATTTTTCCCCCTTTGTCCTCCTCCACCCAGTGCCCTGCCCCCTGCCCTGACTTCCTCAGGCAATTCCCACACCATTATTCATGTCCATGGGTCATGCACATGTGTTCTTTGGCTACTCCCTTCCCCTTTCAACCAGTCCCCCGCTCTGCCCTCCCCTCGGACAGCTGTCAGTCTGTTCCATGTTTCTACGCCTCTGGTGAATCTTGAAAGAGATAAAGGGGAAAATGTGGTGAGTGGTAGATGATGCCCCAGCAGTAGAAACAGCAAATACAATGATCTGAACTGGAAATGTGAATATTCCACAGAGACCTCAGTCACAAAAGCAATGCAGGGAATTGCATGGAGGATGCCTCCACTAGTTCAAATCATCTGTGCTTCCTCAGTTGTTCAGCCAATAAATGCCACTTGCCTGTTATCAGCAAGAACTTTGTACCATCCTAAAATCTGATTAAACGACTGTTTCCTTGAAGTACAAGACATGCCATACATTTGTAAAGCACTTGACTTCTTCTTCTATTATCTAACACCATTTTTTACATTCTGTATAAGTCTGGAAGCTGACAGATGAATTTAAAAAAATAATCGCCTTTCCTCTTACCGCCCCATAAATTGGATCTAGCCATCAGCAAAACACAATGAAGTCCCCTTGAAAAGGGTCTCATGGAGGCTGAAACTTTAGTCTTGAAGGGAGATTGGTTTTCATCAAATACTTGACCTTTTTTTTTTTTTTATTACTTATAGTTTAAATGGTGTTCTGCAGGCCGCAGGCATAATGGAAAAGTATGATTTTTTTTTCTCTGAAGATAACTCTTTTAAAATTCAGACAATGATAATGCCTGCAAAATTGCAGGAGTTTCTGCCACCTAAAGAACCTCAGCAATGAAGAACTTACATCTACGTTCTTAAATATGTAAAAATCATATCTCATATACCATAACAGAGGGTGGAGAAGGTGTTGAAGCTAAATGTAAAAGTTCATATGATCCCTCTGAAGTGTGTAATGCCCAGGAAATGAGACAGAATTCGTAAGAGGACATCCTCCTCTACAAACGGCAGAGCGACCTCCAATGGAAAGTCAGATGATCTAATTCTAGCTCTTCCACTAATTAACACATCATCTCTCTGGGTCTCAGCTTCCTCGTAGTCTTACCCTTCAGTAAATAGCTAAGATCACTAAGTCTTTTTGGTCCTCAAATTAAATTGATAATAAAAACTAGTTAATATTTACAGGAGCACGTATCTTATGCCAGGTGCCAGGCTAAATGCTTTTCATTGCATATCTCATTTAATCTCAGAGAGCAACTATAGTAAAATATATACTGAGACCCCCATTTACCAATGAGGAAATGGGGGCTTAGATCAGTGACACAAAGAGAGATGTCAGGACAGAGTTTCTACCACGCTACCAATGACACTGACATCAAGCACACTGAGCCACTCAAGCCTTGATATTCTCATTAAAACACGCAGGTAATCAGATTCCAAGTGATCTATACAACACACTGTTTTCCTAAAAACGAAACCCTTTTTCACTTTTTCTGCACAAGGTTGCCAAATGTGAATTCAGGATTCCTTTAGAATAAAAATATTCTAACTGACAATTTTCCATTCTGTTTTTACACAGGTATCTGCTATAAAGTCAGCAGCACTTTGGGATGTAATACCAGAGCAACCCCTAGGAAGCCCTGTTTTCACTCCCCACGTCCACAGATGAGAATCAGTGTCTGGGGACCTTTCTTTGCCGAAGCCTTTCACAGGGGAATCAGCCCCTGAAGAAGGGAGAGAGGGAGCAGGCACCCAAGTAACCGTGTCTCTTCCCTGGCAGTCTTCCTGCTTTTGCGATTCTGCTTTGCTCCCTAAAAATACTCAGTCCCAGGAGGAGAAAAACGGAAAGGGGCTTAGAAAGAAATCGCCACTGTCGTTTAAGGAATTGACGCTGGCGTGTCTTTAATAGCCCCATTTAATTGCACCATCATATTTCTGCAGAAGCCCTCCTACCCTGATGTACTCACAATCTCTTACCTTCATCGGGGGGTCACAACTGCTCCATTTTCTCCACTTTTAACCCAACCCCTACAATACGGCCCTTCCCCTTAACACTGTCACAAAGGCTGAGAACAAAACAAACAAATGCAGGATGTTAGCCATGTGTTACTTAGGGGGACTCACTGATGGCATTTCACTTCTAGGGAAGGAGGCGGGTAGGGCGTTCTCGTTTTAAAAGAGTGTGATTAACAGCATAAAAATGATAACGTTTTGTAGCCACAACCATGGGGGCAAGAAATGTTAATTTTCAGTTATTTTAACACTATGATGTCATCAAATCCATTAGAGAGAACTGACCGCTACCTATGACCTCAAACGAAGACAAGTGGATGGCTTTTCTCACCCGAAGATAACATGCCAGGCCAAAAATAGGAGAATGTATTTTAAAAATAGTAGATGTCTGAAACAAGGCCTGTTGTGTCCGGTGGCGTGTTTACTTCTAAACCTTCGTACCATAACACAACACAAAATGAAAAATTCTCCTACGGTTAAGGCACAGCATTGTCCTATGAAGCATTGTTCTTCACACCTGGGGAAAAAAAAATGTGTTTCTAAAACTAGACACCATGAGAGGCCATCTTAAAATTACAACTGGAATCCTTCTGACTTGATTATTTGGAAAGTGCTAAATTTGTCTTCCTACAAGATCTGTCTGCTCCTTCTCAATCATAATACCAATGTGAACAAAACTCTCCAGATGCTAAACCATTATAAAGTCCTAGTAAGATCAAGTATATTAAAACAAGGCTATTCTACCAGTTGCCTACAATTTTGTTTTGTTTCATTTTTTAACAACAAAGGGGTGGGCTAATTTAAGAAAATGTGGGAGTCAATATTCTCTACAACAAAAAAGTTCCAAACTTAGAGATAACGCAATCCGAAACAACGCTATAGGCTAAATATGATTAATATTGAGCTGACCGCATTTTTTTAAATCCAACTTCAAATAACCTTCTCACACATCACCTGTACCTACACCACCAATCGCATCTTTGCTGGTCTCCCCAACTTCATTGTTCCTCTCACTTATTCTAAAGTTCTTCTGAAACTGAGAACAGACAGGAAAGAAATACAGTAAGTTTGTGGTAAGGGAAAGAAACCTAAAGTCTGAGAACAGTGAAGCTAGGACGACTGATTAAACCCTTCCAATCAGTTTTGAAACTGTGAGACCAAGACACCCTACGGAGTTTGGCACTCGGGGTTCCAGACATGTTTAAAGCTCCTAAGGTGATTGACAAGCCCCACCAATGGAAGAAATGATGGGGCTGAAAGGACAGAGAGGCACTTTCCCCCTTATTTTAAGTATATAATGTGATAAAATTTCTTCCCAGGATAAAACAATGCTTTTAGCTAAACTCCGAACTTGAAAGATAACCGAGTTTGAAATTCAGACTTTTGAATGAGCCTGGCACACAAAAAGCACTTAATAAATGCATATTCAATGCATGAATGAATAAATCTACCAAACAGCTCTTTTCACAATGACAGGACATTGATGGAGAACATCGTTCTATTCAATACTCTCCATCTAGTCCCCACTGTTCCTATTCGCTCTCATGAATATATCTTCCTAAAATGTGGCCAATCACCCAACAGTCACCTAAGTGTTTAATGATCCTGGTTGTCAAAGTCAGCCAGCCCTAAGCCATATTCTGAATATGAAGAGTTCAAGAACTAAATCCCAGTATCATTAAATAGACAAGTCCTCTGCCTCTGCCCTGGATGATACCTCAACACCTCTCTTCCTAGCCTAGACGACTGTAATTGGCTCCTACATAGTCATTCTCATCCTGGTGGCCTCCCTGCCCAGCACATAGTAAACAGCTCAAAAGAGGTTTTCTAAACTCAGGAATTGAGCACTAGTTTCTGCTCCATGAGTCTTACCGCGGTAGAAAGCGGTGAACAAGAACACCATCACACCAGCCTGCTTAGTCCTAGCTAATGCCTTCTCTGTGACCAAGTAATCCCACAAAGGTAGACCCTGAGGAATGTACCCCTTCGTTTGGGGAGAAAATTAAAGAACTATGCAACTGACTGGTCTGATCACCCAAGCTCTCCCAAACTGAATGGGAAAGAATCAAGATCTCCAACTAGACCTTCATGAGACCCTAGATCAGTGGTTCTCAACCTTCCTAATGTCGCGACCCTTTAATACAGTTCCTCATGTTGTGGTGACCCCCAACCATAAAATTATTTTCATTGCTACTTCATAACTGTAATTTTGCTACTGTTATAAATCGTAATGTAAATATCTGGTATGCAGGATGTATTTTCATTGTCACATATTGAACATAATTCAATCGGCAGCTGTCCGTCTCGAGAGACGATGGTGTAGCTTCTTAAGAGTCTATCTGCACCGCCGAGAATGGCTGTGCAGTCCGACTCGGGAGTGACACGGTATCTGTCTCCTCCCGTGTTGAACTGACATCTTGCAATGACGCTGGAGTGTCCTCTCCAGTGAAGCTGAAGCTACAGAGCCTGGGCAGGGTGATATGGAGGGTCTGCTGTTGCCCATGCAGCAGACCCCCCCTCTCTTTGCAGCTGAAGGGTCCAAGGGAAAGACGGAGTCAATACAGCTTGGCTTCAGGTGCGCCGCAGGAGGTGCCGGTGTTCACTACAACGTCAAACCGCCTTAGGGACTCCGGCTCCGGATTTTCTGTTGGGGTTTACTCCCTTAGCCTTTCCCCTGAAGAGGTATGCCGCAAGGTAGCGGAGGTTTTTTGGAGTCAGAGTTTTCCTTCTCTGATGTGCCCTGACTGGAAGATCGAACCAGCGACACTTAGCTCGCAGGTCGACGCTCAATCCATTGAGCCAAACCAGTCAGTTGAACATAATTAAAGCATAGTGATTCATCACAAAAACAATATGTAATTATATATATGTTTTCCAATGGTTTTAGGTGACCCTTGTGAAAGGGTCCTTTGACCCCCAAAGGGGTCGCAACCCACAGGTTGAGAACCGCTGCCCTAGACCAAGGCTCTCTGGTAATTATAGGGTCTGTAGAGTAAAGCGGCAAGGGACTTCTCTGAGCTAGAATAAATAAAGGGGTGGGCCAAAGTCGGTTTACAGTTATGAGTACACAAAACACAAAAATTTATTCTTGTATTATTTATTATTGTATTGTGTTTGTATTACAACTGTAAACCGACTTTGGCCCACCCTTGTATATAGGTTAACAAAACAAAACTTGGATGTCAAGTTTCAAGAGTATGAACAGAAGGATGCTGAGGCCATTAAAGTAACCTATTTGCTAAAGCCTGGGTCACTGTTCTCTCCCACAGGAACAATGGGACAAAGGGTGAGGAGAAAGAGCAACAGTTTCAGCGCTGTGATACTACTGGTAACTGCCATTTTGCTATTAAAGTCATATACTGTATTATAGCTTAACTAACAGGCAATATTTTGAGGGTCATTAGACACTTCATCAGAAAGTGCGTGTTTCCTTTGGATTTCAAGGGTTGTTCTTCGTTCTTTTCCTTTAGTTCTTTTTTCCTGGTATTCTTAACTGAGAACATTTTACATCCAAAGCTGGTGGAAGACAATGCCATTTCTACAGTAGAAGTCACTGGGGAAAACTAATTCACTTAATAGACACTGATTTTACCACAAACTCGAACAGAATGCATTTATTACATAATTGGGAAATAAGAGCCACATACCCGCATATACTTACTTATCTGTCCTATGTTATGTGTGTGTGTGTGTGTGTGTGTGTGTGTGTGTGACTTCACTTAGGTAAAAAGCAGTGTTTTTACTTAAATAAAATGGACTTTTGTTGTTGCACTGCACTGAAACAGAAAAGCTTCATCCATTTTACATTTTCACAGCCAACAAACTTTGTGTCACTGTGTAACCCGCACTCCCTTATAATCTATTTTAAAGGAACATTTCAAGCACCAGAAAAATAAAAGCATAATATCCCTTAGCTGAATCTGACTTGTAAATAAGGAAAGCTAGTAAGTGCTTAGTGTTTTTGGTCTCTCTGTAATAAACACTATAAATAATCTCAGAATATATGAATCTTCTTGCTCTATGCAATGAAGCTTTTTTTTTTTTTTTTTTTTTTTTGGTAAGAACAGCATAGTATCTGGCATATTCTCTGGCACCCAACCCTCATCTCTTTAAAGTAAAATAAAATAAACGGTGGGAGGAATAAGGTTGTCAATCAGATAAAAGAGTCCGAGAGCTTACACACTCCTTGGTTAGGCATTATCTAACCACTCATATGGCTAGTTACCAACTGTCTACATCTTGTACAGCACACTGCCGAAGTCTCTCACACCACCAGCATCTTTATGGAGTTGGGAGCCTCTTTAGGTAAACCATTTTAGGAGCAAAAGTACAGAAATAATGCATCCTGAAAATGCCTTCTATGCTAAGCTCCTGGCATAAAGCTACTGCGTCCAGGGATTTAACATCATGGCCTTCCAGGCATCAAGGAAACACTACGAACCCTAAGGACTAATTGGACAGCCACAGACTTCCTCTTTCCAGAGCTTTCATTGGGCACTTCATGTTGCCAAGTGTATTCAAAAGTGGTATTTCAAATAAGCAGGTCAAGCGACTGCCGATCTAGAATTGGAATATTCAGCCTGCCTGTGGGTGAGGAAGTCACGCTTATACTTTAAGCTATTTATTTTCCAATAGCTGACAACATAAAGGGGGAAATCTAGTGTCTATGTCTCTTTAATTTAACTTGCAGTCATAATAATATAAATGTTTCAGGATCATTTCAATGCAAACAGGTAATGTTTAAAAGCGTCAGAAATCTAAAATCAGGAATCACTATTCAAACTGGATATAAATATTAGCTATATTGATATGTACTTTTACTTCCTATAAGCAATTAGTTTAATGGTAGACAGAATGGCGTAACTCTTTAGGAGCTCCGTTTGGGGTTAGACTGTTATTTCTGAAGCCTCTCTTCTCCAGTAAATCCTGTGCTTTGATTCAAAAGAAAAGGGTCGATATCACATACTAGACTCTGCAACATCACACAACCACATAAAACTGACATCCTGATATACTGCGCTGCATGATTTTGTTCCTGCTTCTTTTATTCTTTCAGCGATGGACACACAACCTCAGAGGATGAATTCACCACTTCAAGGCTCATGCCTAGCGTGGGACAGAAACAATAAAAACAGTCTTGGGAGCCGGAGCCCCCAGGGATGCAGGCACTGCCATCCAATCTGATGGCAAATCCACCTCTGAAATTAATATTTTTGTACTTCCCACCTTCTAATTTTTTTTCCCTCAGCTGAGAGTAAATACCTCTATTCCTAGAAAGAAGCCTAACCCTGAAATTAAATCCAACATTACAAAGTATTTGAGTGACATTCTTTCATCAGCTATTCATATACTAAAGCTAAAACCTTAGCTTTGGATAATAATAAGCACAGTTTTCATAATAACCACCAGGCATTCGTAGAGTTCTTGAACCAAGGGTTATAAGGCCTATAAACCCTATAAAAACTTATGAAAAAGTCTGAAGTATACATTCCTAAAAGGAGGTTTTAGAATCCACAGAGTGGATTGTGATTTAAAAAGTCAGCAAGTGACAATAAAATTATCTCTGTAATTATGGGGAAATGCCGTAAATAAAGCTATACACATTGAACAAAATACAGAATAGGAAATATTTTCTTTCAAACTAATGTGTTTCTCTAGAAGGAATGTAATGATAAACTTCTATCATATATATTACAACAGAAAATAAAACATGTGTTTAATAAAAGATGAGCTGGATTCATGCATGAAATTGGGAGGTTTTTGTGGTGACTGTTGTTATATATTAATGGACAAAGAATTCTTTATCATATGAGCAGAATTTAAAAACCTAGTAGAAACAAGCCCATTCTCAAGCTTATAAAACAAGCCTTTACAGGTAATTATGTTTTATTACTCTTCATTTTATGGAAATTGTGTTATACAAAACAAATACCAGATGCCTATTTGTTTTATTCATTTCAGGAAGGAAAAAAAAAACCTACAAGTACCTATGCGAATAGAACTGCTTTTAATTAAACACAATGCACAAGGAGCACATAAAAATTAATACTGTTTGAAGCCAGCAGGTAGAAAGTAAATGTATCCAGCAACAACTGCCTCTTTCCTCTCGCTGAGAAAAGAAACATTGCTAGGCTTATTACTTGGGAGCTGAAATCAGCAAGATACCTGAACAAGGTCATTCATAGACTTGTTTTAAGGCTAATCTTGATAGCAATATCAAGTCCAGAGGTGAGAAAAAAATCAACATGTTTTATTGGCACCTGGATTAAACCAGACACTGTATTAGCCTTCTTTTACGAAATCACACCAGTCCATGCTGACCCATCTGGGTAAAGCTGTTGAGATGGAATGAACCAGGTTAATCTCCACTACCTGTGGGAAGTGTAAAGCGATTTCTGGCACGGTTCAGACTTAACTTGCAAACACTTAGCATGGAAAGACATGTCATATAGTGGCTGCTATCTGATTAATATGCCCATGCTCTTAAAAAAAAAAAAAAAAAAAAAAAAGTACAGGGAGACAGAAAAAAGAACTAAAATTTGAGCATTTTTTTCCAGATCCCAAAGATATAAATCCTATCTGTTCAACTGTCAGTTCTAATCAGAAAGTGAAAATTCAGCACGTAGCAATTTTGTCCCACAATGAGAAAAATGCAGCGCCCTGTTTTCCTTTTCCTTTGCTTTGACTTTCTTGTTTGCTTTTGATCAAATCATAGTAAGACCCATTCTCCAGCCTGGTCCTAGACTCGGATATCATCTCACCAGTTATGATCTGTACTCATTAGTGCCAAGACAGAAAATAAACATTTTGAAAGCACTACGTGAACGCTTGTAATTCTATCTGGCAACCAACTTTCCATAAAGACTATCGACAACCCTTTTCCAAATCACACTTTCTTAAGCGGTCACGCCCCAACTTACACTATTTGCAATTCTGAATCTCAGAGTAGTTCTGAGTTTTCATTTATTGCTTCACATGAAACTAACAGTGGACTGGTTAGTGAACTTTGGTCTTCGGGCTGAATGGAAAAAATACACTGTATATTAATTTTCTATTTAAAAAGCCATTAAAATCCTAAGGGTTTTTTAGCTTTAAGATAAGATTTTTAAACAGGGGTGGGCAACTAAGAACATAAAGCACTTAAACTAGATATCCTCTCTCCTCCCCTTCCAAAAAACAAACAAACAAACAAACAAAAAACCTCATTTTGCTAAAAATAAACAAATAAATATTTAGGGCACTCCTTGTTCTCAGACCAAGAATCAGGGGTGAATATACAGAGACTGTGATCGGAATCAAAAGCCACATTTCACACTCTGATATAATCTAAACAAATGATTGTTTTCACAAGCGTGTAGCTATTAAAATCAAGGAGAGATATAGAGAGCTATAGATAGATATAGATATATCTATATATATAGAGATATATATAGATAGATATATGTATATACACAGACTAACATGGAATAAAGCTTAATAATCAAGTGACTGAAAAAAGGAATTACAAAAGGGGATCTATATATATAAAATGATCCTAGTCTTGAGAAAATAAATAATATGTGCTTAGAAAATAAGAGATATATACACTCAACTGTTAAAAAGTGGTAATGGGAAACATATATTATAAGTAACTTTCACTTTCTGTAATGTTTGAACTTTCAACAAGGCTCAAGTATTAACTTTGCAATCTGCACTCTGGATTTTTTTTTTTTTTTTTAATTTTTTCTTTCACAACATTCACCAGATTGTGGTTTATGCTGTAACCATTGGGTGGCTCTATCTTAAAAGTTACATGTAGAATCACGCTTCTGGAATGAGAACCCTCATGAGCTACAGCATCTTGACTCGAACGGCAGTTGGACGGCCTGACGCAGGATAAGGGAGAGTCAGGAGACAGGAAGAGTGAGTGTGAGCGCGTGTGTGGGTTTCACGCACCTGCGCACCGGCGCAAGCATAAGCCTTCGCAGGAGGAAGAGGGTTACTGAAAAAAGAGTAACTAAAAGGAAGAGACAGCCACAACGAAGTGCCCTCGATGGTCCCCTGATAACTGCTAGAGAGCACCGTGGGAAATCCTCCTTGGCAGGGGTAGTGGGAGGTGCCAGCTGCTGCTCTGCAGACGTGTCAGTCAGAAGCCCACAGAAAAGAACCAAGTGGCCTAGGGAAGAGCAGTGAAAGCTGAAATCAGCCTGTGGGGAAGCATGTCCCTGGCGGATGAGGCCACAGAATTCTGTCCCCTGTGTATGCTATAAGGGTCGAGTCCAGGAAAGCTGATTATACCACAAGTAGTTAGCAGAGCATGGAATGCCTGTGCCCCATTCATCAGCACACAGGGGGGATTGAGGTTCTTCTGGTCCAGCAGCTCTGTAGGTCCCTCCCTTGTGGGGGCAGTTGAAGAATCAAAGGAATGAACAAGGATTCTTCTATCATGGAGATGCCTGGGGAGTTACACCAAGATTCTCTTCAATGACTTCACTGATTCAGCCTGCGCCCCAGAAGGAAGCCAGAAACTCCATGTGGCCAGGAACTGAGGCCCATCTTAGACAATGCAATGCAGTTCAAGTTCCTTAAAGCAGGCTTTTAGGGACATTATAGAATTATAACCAGGAACCCACTAGAAGCAAAATGACAATCAAAGCTGCAAGACATCATCTGATTCTGATCAATCTCTAATTTTACTCCTGCTATGCTGAACCTTAAGGGGTATGTGTGTGGGGAGGGGGGGGTCTTCTTCTAAATTTATTATTTTTATTTTCTTATTTCTCTATTCAGCATGTCCTCTGGACTGTTTAATCCAAACAAAATTAAAGAATTCTAATAATTTAATTCTAAAAGTCTTTCCTTCTGTGCTAACAGGCCACTATGACTACAGACACTCATTTGGCAGGTATTTCTTAAGAATCTACTATATGCTCACTGTGCTAATGCCTGGGAAACCAATTAAAAACAAATACACAAATCCTGAGACAAGACTCACCCATTTGTGTCCAAGTAGGATATAAAGTGTGAAGCACCCAAATACCTTTGTGATTACAAGATATTTGGAGGCAAATGGTAGAGAGAAAGAACATATCCGGAGCATTTTCCCACCGTGAACGGAGATATTACATACTTTTCTCCCAATGTTTTTTGTCAGGCCCCTTTGATCTATACTTGAAAAAGACCCTACTTAAAAACAAACAAAATTAAAATTCAAGAATATGCTTCCACCCATTTTGCTTCTAGAATTTCTAGATTATAGAAAGAATGGGCCAATCAACTTAGAGTAACATTTAATCAGGTACCTATCAAGCACACAATGGTGGTGGCGAGTGAACTCTGGCATCCAGAGAATAAACCAGCTTTACCCCAAAAGATGTATAAACCAAGAGAGAGAAAATACTAAATAATTACAATGCAAAGTAGAATGATCTAAGGGTTAAAACTGCACCCAGTCTAAATTCCAGCATTTCCCCACCCAGGCCCTGACTGACAGGACATGAGGGGGACCCTCAGAGCCTACATGCCCAGGACCCTCAAATTATATGAGGTGAGAAAACAGAAGGGGAGAAAAACTTCCGAGCCCTTCTGCGGGTACTGGAAACAAACCCTGAGATTCCCATCTCATCTGGGCAGTGTGGACAGAGAAATGTTTACTCAAGGCTCAGCTGATGAGTCTGGTGATAACCAGGGAATGCCCTGGGCTGAAGGGCAGGCCAAATGGCCTGCTGATTTATGCTCTTCTATCTGAAAAACCACTAGACCATTTTTATGCCCCCAAGGGGAACTCAAATGACAGGCTTCCAATGATAGGTCTTCCACCATGTCCTGAATAGCAGCAAACTGAAAAAGCTCCCAAGCCACCACCATACTTAGGAATTCCAAAAGAGACTATCTTAGACTTTCAGAAACATGTTCAAAAATCCAATTAATTCATCTCAACTAATTAAACGAGTTAATTGGAAATACAATACGGTATTTTTATTTCACTGTTGTATGAATTTACAAGTCAGCTTACTGGGAGAAAGGGCTATTTTTATTTTGAGAAGAGATAAGAGGACTTTGGGACAAGGAGAGGGGCCCAAAAAAGAAAAAAAAAAAAAAAAAGTAGTGCTTTTAAAAATAGCATCTTGATTTTTGGTAAAAAATAATATCCAACACTGACCCACTAATGTTCCCAGAAAAAATATATCTGTACCTTGACTATATAACTCCTTATGGAAATACAGGCCTTTAGTCACTATTGTGCATAAAACATATACCTGCTTCTTGTATAGAACCAGCTATATCAAATTTGAAATGAGGACAAGAAAGTTGCAATTTACTTACACTTAGTGAACCATTCACTAGAGTCTCTTTTTTTCCAAAGCTGCTGTTAGAGAATCCACTATATCATTCTGTGTTTTATGACAAGGATAGAAACCTGTTGTAACTTTTTTTTTTAATATGGTGGTGCTCCGAGAGGCAGGGTTTGACCTGTGGCACATCACGATCACAGTAAGGCCAGCTGCAGTGTGGAATCCAGTAGGAATCAGATCACATCTGGAGTTGGTGGCAGAAATGCTTTTACAGGAAAGCTCTTACAGTGTGTTTGTTCGTAACTGCAGCTATGACTCTTGAGAGAAAGAATGAAAATATAAGTTATAACGTGCCTGAACCCTCCCAGATCTTCAAAACACAGGCTGAATTTCCTCCGACATTCATCCTGACGGCTGTTCTAAGCTTACCGTCAAGGACAGGCATACACTGCTTCAACTTAACAGGCAGAAACGGTACAGGGGGCCAGGTCCCTGCAGTTGAGAATGCCATCCTAAAGGAAAAGTCATCAATTGCTAATGACCATGGAAACCGTTGAAAGTAGAAAGCTATTATTCACTGTTATCGCTTCTTGGTTTGCTAAGTGCCCCATCATGATGGGATCACACAGTTTGGCCACTTGAATTGCTAGAGAAGAAAAAATAGTTTTATCTTCCTATCTTGTGCAGGTTTATCTCAGAAAGTCATTTCAGGTGATCCCCGGCACATCTGCCACCTTTTAAAAAGCACTTTCAAGAGGCAGGAACAAGAAGATTCAAGTGATTGCTCAGCTTCACAGAACTGGTAGGAAACATAATACTTCTGTAAAAGGAGAAAGAATTTTTTGTAAAGACAAAGTCATATTAATGATGTGGACCTTTGGTTGAACAATTTATGGGAAATGAAAATCTACTGCTTTTTGGCAACAGTTACAACAGGTGGTTGGAATTCTGGGCGCTTGCCAAACCCCCTTGAGCTTCTATATGACTGGCAAGCTACTGTATCATATTGCACATTGCAATTCTAATGAGCTGTAAATAGACAGGTCAAATGAAAGAAACAAAATGAAAACAATGGAGACTTCCGGACAAGATGGAGCGTAGATAGAAGTGCTGCATCTCCCTCATAACTAAGAAGGAATTTACAACTGCTTTAAAACTAAAAAACAAAAAACAGAAGATCCAGAAAATTGAACTACATGGAAGTTCAACAAACAAAGAAATAAAGAAGAGATATTCAGCCAGACAGGTAGGAGGGGCGGAGCCGGGACAGAGAGAGAATAAAGCACGGCACTCCGGCAGTGGCTGCAGGGGTGGCGCTTGGTGGTGGCAGCTGGCGGCACTGCTAGTGGCAGGCAGCGGGGCTGATGGCAGCGGCAGCAGCAGCAGCACAGGGACTGTAGCTGCAGCGAAAAGCACAGTCATACATTTTAAACCTGGGAAGTGATCCCAGCCCCAGACCAGACCGATTCCAGCCCCAGACTCGAATGCGCAGTGCACGGTTCCATCACTGGGGAAAACAGAGCCACATTGGTTCTGACTGTGAAAGCCAGCGGGGTTGGGGCAGAGAAAGAAACTGCCGGTCTCTCAACAGAGGCAGCTTGTTTAATATGGGAAGGGGGAGAAGTGCCTGGAAAAGGGGTGAGTACGGGGCAAGTGGCACTGTTCCTTCTCAGACCCCTCCCCCACATACAGTGCCACAATGTAGAGAAACGGGTGACCAGCACTGATTAAAACCTAAGGCTCCACCCCTTACAAAGTAACAAGTGTGAGAGCTCTACCTAAGACACAGAAGCAAACACAAAAAGCTGTCCAGAGAGGAGACAGAGAACTACAGCCCAAAAGGGGAGGCACATCAAGGTTCCAGTGGGAGAACTGAGTGACAAGGAGATAGCCAACCTAACAACAGATGCACAATTCAAAGCACTGGTGATAACAATGCTCACAGACTTGACAGAAAAGATTAGACATGACAGGGAAGAAATGAAGACTATACTAAGTGAAATGAAGGAAAATCCACATGAAACTAGTGGTGAGGAAAGGAAACCAGGATTCAAATCAACAAACTGGAACATAAGGAGGAAATAAACAGCCAACCAGTACAAAAGAAGGAAACAAGAATTTTAAAAAATGAGGAGAGGCTTAGAAACCTCTGGGATAACTTTAAACATTCCAACATCCAAATCATAGTGGTGCCAGGAGAAGAGGAACAGCAAGAAATTGGAAAATTATGTGAAAAAAAAAAATGAAGGAAAACTTCCTTAAGTTGGGGAAGGAAACAAGACATACAGTTCCAGAAAGCATAGAGAGTCCCATAAAACTAGACCCAGGGAAGACCACATCAAGACACATCATAATCAAAATGCCAAAGGTTAAGGATAAAGAGAGAATCTTAAAAGCAGCAAGAGAGAAGAGAGTTACTACAAAGGAGTACCTATTAGACTACCAGCTGATTTCTCAAAAGAAACTTTTGCAGGCAAGAAGGGACTGGCAGGAAATATTCAAAGTGATGAGAAGCAAGGACCTACAACCAAGACTACTCTATCCAGCAAAGCTATCATTTAGAACAGAAGGACAGATAAAGTGCTTTCCAGACAAGGTAAATTAAAGGAGTTCATCATCACCAAGCCCTTATTATATGAAAAGTTAAAGGGGCTTATTTAAGAAAAAGAAGGTCAAAACTGTGAACATTAAAATGACAACAAAATCACAACTATCAACAACAGAATCTAAAAAATAAAAACAAAAACAAACTAAGCAGACAACCAGAGTGGGAACAGAATCATAGGTATGGGGAGCATAGGGAGGGGTTTCAGCTGTTGGGGCAAAGTGGGGAGAAGGAGGGAAATGGTGCAGGAGTTAAGAAGCATAGTAGGAAGGTGCAGAATAGACAGGGGAATGTTGAGAATAGTACAGGAAACAGTAAAGTCAAAGAACTTATATGCATGACCCATGGACATGAATTAAGAGGGGGGTGGGATTGCTGGAGGGAGGGGAGGTGCTGGGCAGAAGGGAGCAAAGGGAAAAGAAATTGGGACAACTGTAAGAGCATAACCAATAAAACATACAAAAAAAGAAAAGAAATTTAGTGAGAAAAAAAAAGAGGAAAATTGATAAACACACACAAGAGGTAAGTCTGAAAGTATATGGGTCTAATGTGACATAATGGGACAGATTAATGACAGGAACAATGGTTACATATTGAGGGCTTACTAATAACAAGCACTGTTCTAAGCATATTACTCACTTAATCTTCACAGTAACAACCCCATGAAGTAGGAATGGTTATTATTCCCACTTTACAAGTAACAAAAACAGAGAAGTAAGTTGCCCAAGGTTTCACAGCTAATGGAAGAGCTACCATGGGAAACCAAGCCACTAATGGCTCCAGCGCCCTCACGAATAACCTCCTTGCGGTACAGGGCTGGAAGTCAAGACATGTGTGTCCTATTCCCGGTTCTGTTGCATGGGCTACGTGACTTTGGGCAGCTTGCCCAACTTCCCCAGATCTCTACTTCCTTATCTAGATGATTCAAGGGTTACACTAGATCTTTAGGGCCACTTCCATGGTCTTACTACTCTTCTCTCCAGACAAAATTATTTGACACCATGATAGCATGAATATCATGCCCCTCTTCTCAGACAAACATATAACATACACTGTATGTACATACCTGAAAGCTTCAATCAGAAATGAGCTCACAGTTCTCTGTACAAGAAAACTAGATGAGCAAACTGAGTTCTAGAGAGGCTCAAATAATCACCAAAACACCCTAGAATACCTACTTCATACTTTGAATTTTTAAAAATATTTATTTTTAGAAAGGGGGGTGAGGGAGGGAGGGAGAAAGAGAGGGAGAGAAACATTTATATGAGAGAAACATTGGTTGGTTGCCTCTTACTCAGACCCCAACCAGGGACCAAACCTGCAACCCCAGGCTTGTGCTCTAACCGGGAATCAAACTGGTGACCTTTCACCTTCCAGGACAATGCCCAAGCAACTGAGCCACACTGGTCAGGGCCACATTTTGAATTTAAGGCTGCTTGTCTCTTAGGTTACATTTATAGAAACTAAAGGTTTATTTTGACATTACTTATAATAGCCAAAACATGGAAACAACCTAACTTTCCATCAATGAATGAAAAAAATGTGATATAGATGTGCAAGGTATGTACATACATACGTACATAGCACACGATGAAATATTATTTAGCCTTAACAAAGAAGAAAATCCTACTATTTGTGACAACATTGATGAAACTTGAGGGGATTATCCTAAGCGAAATAAGTCAGAGAAAGACACACACTGTATGATCTCACTTCATGTGCACTCTCAACAAAACTGAAATCACAGATACAAAGAACAGACTAGTGGGTGCCAGAGGCAGCGGGTAGAGGGGTGGGCAAAACAGGTGAGGGTGGTCAAACGGTACAAACTGCCACTTAGGAGATAAATAAGTTCTCAGAAGTAATGTACAGCATGGTGACTACGGTCAGGCACCACGTAACAAGTTTTCGGGCCACAATGGGCCACGCATAATGGTACAATAAGATTATGACGGAGCCGAAAATTTCTCATCATCTAGTGATAGTATAGCCATTGTGACATCACAGCATATTACTCACATGTTCGTGATGATGTTGGCCTAAACAACCCACTGTGCTGCCAGATGTGTAAAAGTACAGCGCACACAATTATGGACAGTATGTAATAAATGACTCTGCTGCTGGCTCATGTACTTATTATCCTACACTTCTTATTGTTATTTTAAAGTGTACTCTTTCTACTTACAAAGTAGGGAAAACTATGTCGTGTTACACCAGCAACAGCCTCATCCATTTCATTCACCACGTCTCTTGACCGCATTATGTCCTCATGTTTGATTTAATCTCGTGTTGTTTTGTGTGGTAACTAACACGCTGCGCGCGCCACAGGCACAGCCACACGGCCAGGGTGTGAGGTAGGCTGTGCCACGCGGGTTCGTGTGAGTGCGCTCTGCAGCATGGGCACCGGATGAAATCACCTGATGACACATTCCTCAGAACGATTCCAGTCATTAGTGACATGCAACTAGTAGATAACAATACTAGACTGTATATTTGAATGCCGTTAATGAGATACTTTAAGAATTCTCATCACACGAAAAAAATTGGAACCATGAGAGGTGATACACATTAACTAACCTTATTGTGGTAATCACTTTGCAATACGTATATACATACACCAAATCACGAAGCTGTGCACCTAAAATTAATACAATGTTATGGTAATTATATCAATGAAAAAGGATTTACTTTGATAGTTAATCTTTTTTGCTTTCATTGATCCTTCTTGGGTTACTCAGACATGGCTAAGTCTAAAATAAATGCAGGAAAAATATTACTTTGTCACTTAACTGTACTAAACACTGAGGTACTTAAATTTTATCTTAACATAAAATACTATTCAATTTTTTAAAAATATGTAATATAACTCTACAATCTAAATACAGAAAATATTATACATTTCCACTCTTTGAATCAATAAAAGACTGACTGCTCTACACTTACAGGTTTGCAACACTACATTTGCCTACTTAAAAATGCAGTTATCATAGAAAGGTGTTGCTTAGAGGTGGCTTTCTTAATGCAGTGTCAATTTTAAAGGGGCATGCAACATATAAGAAATGGAGTTTTCAAGAAAATTTATTCTCTGTCCCTCAGTAAAGCAAAAGCATTTCGATATTAGATCCCCTCTGATTAGATTTTCAGATTGGTTCAGATACACAGACCTAGAAATCATTTGGGAAAATGACCTTACCAAGCTTTATAAAAACATAAAATATAATTCACACTTAATCAAGTGTCATAGGGTTGCACCAAATCCAAATCAATTTTTAAGACCTGCTAAGAAGCCAAGTAATTGCGATACAGTACAGCCTCCATTTTTATCTACACACCTTGAGTACTTTCATGCAATATCCTGGACAATTCCAGACGTTAACAAACAAGCCGGCAGGTTTTAAATGCAGGAAAGGCAGTGCGAGAAAGAATCCTACACCTTCCCTCTGCTTTTTCTTCCCCTTTGCTGTTTAATTAAATGGTAAATCTCAATATGAATTCATTAGAAGCCTGACAGCTCAATTAAGCACTATGTTACTATATACTCTGGGGCAATGCTTCAATATCAGTTAACAGAGTTTGGATGTAACCTGAGCAAAAAATGTAAGCCAGGAGTTATATTCAACCGACCGTTTGGGAGAAAAATTGCAATTAAAGAGGGACAAAAAGTCCCAATATCTACAGACTGTTAAAATTAAATGATAAAAAGACCATAATGGTTTCTCCTGTAGCAATAAATTCTTTAGATTCATATGCTGTAGTAAACCCTCTCAGTACATTTTAATTTGGGTTCACTGATACTTATATCTAAACAGACCAGTAAAAAAAAGAAAAAGAAACCACCTTGAGGGAAAACTGTTTATTAGAAGAAACATCCCATTTGAAGACAATAAGAAAGTCTCGTGAATCAGCAAGGGATCCAAAAGAACTTGGCGGATGCAGAGAAGGCAGGCCTGTGCTATACACCAAAGAAAGCAACACCTACAGAAATCATCCTCTGAATACTCCGTCAACAGTGGTAACATTTCTTTTGGTTAAATAAATGTAACTTGTTTCATTTTTCCAACAAACACCAGACGGCCTCCCATGGTGCTAAGCTGTGAAGATAGAACAGTAAGTGAGCTCAATGCCCCTTCCCCAATGAGGCCTTCCTTCCCCTCCATAAACTGTAAAAGCCTCACCCCCACCCTCATCACGCTTCCAAATCATCTGGAAAGCTCTCTAAAAACCTGGAATTTTATCCCCACAGTCTGATCGGCCGGGAGGAGGGCCCAGGCCCCATTTCCAAAAGCTCAGATCCAGGCCATCTCCCCTTTCCATTGGCTGCTTTCCTTCCCAGCATCTAGCATCTTCTAATATGAGCCACAATTGGCATGGTATCAGTCTCCAGCCACTAGCCAGTGAGCATCCTGAGGGCAGGGATGTGTGTCCATTCTGCTCAGTTGAGTCCCCAGTGCCTGCACACAACAGGTGCTCCGTGAGCATTTGTTGAGTAAATAAATGAAAAACGAATGTGAATTCCCCCCCTCAGGGCCTATGCAATCTACTAGGCAGAGACAAAAAAAAAAAAACAAATAGTTGAGTGAATATAAAACCACATCTGCAGCCCTGGCTGCTGTGGCTCAGTGGATTGAGCATCGGCCTGCGAGCCAAGTGTCGCCTGTTCAATTCCCAGTCAGGGCACGTGACTAGGTTGCACGTCAGGTCCCCAGTTGGGGGTGTGAGTGAGAGGCAACCACACAGTGATGTTTCTTTCCCTCTTTCTCCTTTCCCCTCTCTCTAAAAATAAATAAACAAACAAATAAATAAATAATTTTAAAAAAAACCCACAGCTGTAGCAAGTATTAAATGTTCTCTAAGAGTTTTTACCAGGAGAATCTGACTACATCTGAGGCCATCAAAGACATGACTCTGGAGGAAGTAACGTGTAGCTGGGAAGCAGCTTTCCAAAAAGAGAGGAGAGGGCGTGGCGAGGAGGAGGAAGAGAGGGAATGTGACTCAGCCACAGCGCTGCGGATGGACAGGCAGGAAGAATTTGGCACACCCCCACCCTACCTAATGCCATGTGAATGGACCATGAGAAGCCTCCAAGGCAAGTTCAGGTAGGATGACGGCAAGGTCATATTTTTTACCAGCAATGTTATGCATAATTTCCAGCTGTCAGTGTGCTGGAATGTATGTAGGAAGCATGCAATCCGTTCTAAACCTCCCCCCAGCAGCTCCCATCCTGGGCACTCTTGAGAATGTGGAGAAAGCAGGCTAATGACATGCACCCCATCATACCTGCCAGGGCAACCCCTAAGCAATGTCCCTTCCCCAGTTCCCAACCTTCAGCCTGGCCCAGAGCCATTTTCTTTATCTGAATTCAGAGCCTAAGTTATTCCGGGTCCCAATCTACCCAGAAGAGCTAGCATCAAAGGCCCACACCACAATACCAGGAAACTTTTTATTTCTTATAACAAGTGGTGATATGTGTCATAAAACTTCAGAAATCTGAGTGTGGGACAAATACCAGGACTGCAATGCTAATTCAAAGGAGATCTCATGTCCCTGGAGCCTTTGGGGAAATTGCTAAGCTTGGTAGACAAGTATTCAAATGAAGAACGTATTCTTAGGAGTGCCAAAATATTTTCATTTTAACCATATAGGTAAAAAGAGTTATAAAATGCATTATTTGTTGTTCTACTTTCTTAAACAAAGGACAGCGTACCCAAGTGATGGCTCAGGGTCAACTGTACTGAGGTGTGTAGTTCATCAAATATTTACAGACGCTCAGGTTGGTGACAGGCCCGGTGCATGGGGGTGGGATTTACGGGCACACTCCTGGGGAGTCCGGAGGACACAGTTGCGGGCGCTGGGCCAGCTGCTCTTAAATTACAGTGCGCCTTTACTTCTGGCCGTTACATTTATAATTTCCTGGCCTGCTTCCTTGCATTCGGGTTGCCAGCTGTCCCTTCTTTGCAGATCTGTCTACAAGAATCCCTGTCTCCTTAAATTTACGGCTCTTCATCCCCTGTGGGCTGCGAAACCAGATTACCAAACTGGTTAGAACTGTCTCTCTAAAGTAAGATTAAATAAATTCTAGGTGAGAAACCCAAGTGATACTCCATAAATCAATCACACTATTGTTTGTGAGTATGTGGCCTTTATGACATCAGTTCCAGCTGTGCAGAAGCCTCGGTGAAGAACGCAGGTTCAGGAGTCAGGCAGCCTCGGTTAGTACCCTAGGAGTGTGGTCTAAGGGCAGTCTCTTTTAAAAGATTGCTCTGCCTCCCTGCTGCATCTGAAATGAGCATCTTCCTGCCAGGGTGGACGTGAAGATTAAAGAAGCTACTGCCCAGGACGCAACACACAGTGCACGCTCATTAGTTGCTATTGCTATTATCAGCATCATCGGCTGGGCTCAAATATGTCAGTGCCAACAGGATATGGCTTCAACAGCGCCTGCCACAGCCAACTTCCCCTAACCACAACCCCTGTTCCAGGAAGCAACTTCAGGCTCTTCTTTGCAAAAGGACGGCTACCAATGAAATCAAGCATGGCAACAGGATAGGTCAGTCTGTTAACTGGTGAGGTCACACCACACCTAATGTGAATGGCTCTCCCAGATGGGTCACGGTCACCAGCAAAGCAATCAGGCTGGTGTCCTCCAGGGCCTGGATGAGAGAGTTCAGGAAAGACTGGCCGGGAGCTGGAAGACACACACAGAAGAGAAGTGCTGCCAAGGGAGATACGAAGGCCAGAGTGGGAAGAAAGGAGTCGATCCCCGGTACTGGGCTGGGTCCTGAGAACTTCATGGCACAGTTCTAGTTCTGTTTCTGTTCATGCCCCCTCCTAATAAATCCTGTGACTTAACGTGGCCTGAGTGATTTTCTGCTCTTGGCAACCCAAGAGGCTGCAAGGCCACTGAGTAGCTGAGCTCCACTTAGACCAAGTATCCCCCCTCCCCCAAATGTCATCCTCCTCTGGTGAAGGCGTGAAGATCAGCTGCAAAAGGGACAACCTGCATTTTTAGAGCACTCAGCCAGGGAGGCCGGAGGATAAGGAGTCACGCTGGTGCCTGGCTGCCCCAGAGACCTCCTGCAACTGCAAGCCCCAGCGGGAAGGCCCACACAGGTCTTTCCCGGCTGGCGCTAACAATGGCCAGGCTTCCAAGGCTCCTGCCATGATTTCCTGGGGATTAAACATCAAGGAAGAGATGAGCAGAGTTATTTCTGTGGCTTACTTAAAAATAGCCAAGGTATGAAACTAAGGGAACCTCTGTGGTCGATTAGAAAGTGACAGGAAGGTGGATTTTAATGCCAGCACCACCTTGTAGAATACACAGCACTGACAAGGCGCATTCACACACTTCACCCCATTTGAGCCTCTTAATGACCCTAAGATGTGGAAACTGAGGCTGAGAAGTCAAACACCTTGTCCAGGAGTGTGGGTCAGTTACTTCCCAGGCGCTGGGTCACACAAAAGCTATTTCTAAAGGGCTTCCCAGGAGACAACAGGGTACATAAAACGAGGAAGCATATCCCACAGATTTCTTTGCTGTTCAAAGCAATTACGACGCACAGAAAGTCCTGAACATAACTCGGCATGAACTGTTGATTCACTTTTCCTGTCTCAGGTTTTAAATCACTTGCAATAGAGCCTCACTGGTGCTTGGAATCCCAGACCTTCCTCATCTGGACGCCCAGAGGCAAAGCCATGCCCCCATTCACCTGCAATGGCCCCATGGAGTCAACTATCAAAGAGAAAAGAGAAACAAGGCCTTCATTACCTGACACAGTCGCGAAAAGGATGGCGTCTGAACACGTGAAGCCTGCAGTTTCCAAAATCGCAGGAAATGCTGCAGTTTCCAATAATCTCTTGTATTCTGCAGGAGAAAGAAGGCTGCGGACACACGCTCAGGGAGAAAGAAAGGCAGGGAGGTTTCCGGCTCCAGCAAAAACAAAACTTCAAAGAGAACACAAATTGTGGGAGCTTCAAAGACCCCCTGCAGGACCAATTAACACCTACAAATGTTCTAACCAAACTGTCATTTAACCAAGCAGTCATTTAATGATGGGGACTTCAGAACTAGGTGCTCAGCCTCACCTCAAAAACAGCTTTTCCTCCAAAAAGATTGGGTTGGGGGTGGGGGTGAGAAGTTGAGGGGAGGAAATTCTGTGTTGTTTTCTGAGAGAGACCTTAGTCCAGAAGAAACAAATAGGCAATACAGTGAAATTTATCACAGGCTTATTCATAATTTTTTTAAAAAATGGAAAGTTAAATCTCTAAGAAAATATAAATGATTAAATAAACGATGGCACAGCTATGAGTTAGGGGGGGAAAAAACATCATATAGCCATTAAAAGGCCTTTTTTAATAGGATTTACCTATTTAGTAGATGAGGAAAATGCTCCTGGATAACGTGAAGGAAAAAAAGAAACCCTGCAAAAATACATGGGAAGTCTGACTTGAATCACAAAACCCACAGACAAGAAAGGTGAGTCAGGAGTTTGTTCACTGCAGCGGCCTCCGTTCCAACACCTATATGTCTGACACAAACAAAGCACTTAAGGAAAATGTGTTGAATTCATTATTTACTTACATTTAATTAACTAATAATTAACATATGGATTCAAGCTACTTGGCTATGCAGAGAGAGAAGGATCTAATCACAGAGCTGAATATGTGTGTTATCGCAGGCCGACTACCGATGTTTAATAACAGTGGGGAGCTCTTATCGTGAGGGTTAGAGCAGAAATTTCTTTTCCTATTCACATCTTCTGTATTTTCCTCATTTTCCACAAAGGCTGTGTTTCGTTAGGGAGCCTGAGGGCCTGGGAGTGTTCCCGAGACCTGGCCTGTTACGTCAGAAACGAATCTTCCAGGAGTTCTGGCTGGATCACACTGGCCACCTAGAAAAGTCGCCCGGAACCCCCTCACAGGGCTTCCTTCTGCTCCCCATGAGGGTGGTGGTCACGCAGCTCACTCCCCGCTTTCCTCGGAGGAGCTCTAGGAAAGAATTCAAAGCGGAATCTATGCAGACAAGGTGATTAGCTCCTGGAGTGAAAAGAGTTCAAGGAGTTCAATGCTTTATCATCAGATTTAGGCTCCATCTCAATCACACCTCGGAGCCACTGTTCTCCCCTTGGGAGACTATGTTCACAAAGAAAAGCGATGGAAATAAAGACCTACCGCACCAGCACCTGAACCCCACTGAACTCACTGTCAATGCGCACGTAAACAGGTAGAAATTTTGTTTGATTTCTTTAAGGTGGTGACATTTCGCAGAGGACAGAGAATCATCTCGGAATCCCAGGCCCTGGGGAGAGCACTGCCATTCACTTCCTAGATGCGACCCGGCCTCCTCCCTTTGCGTTCAGGTCCACATTCTAATCTGTAAAATGAGGGTTTAACCCCCTCCACACTGCTGTCCAAAGGCTTGAATGGGCTAATAATAAAGGAAAATTCCAATAATAGGCACTAGACAAATATTGCATTGGGGGGTGGGTTCATTTATTAAAGGAACTTGATGACAGGTAGAAGAGCTTTTACATAAAAACACTTCATCATTAAGCTCTTGGAAAGATGAGCTCCTGTGTTCACATGTGAACGTGGACTGTGCACAGAAGACAGCAGAATCCAACAACCACTTCGCCTGACCTGGTCCGTTCTTCAGAAGCCGTGCTGAGAAGTGAATGATACGAGGTCACAGCAGACCTCGGTGAAAACAGGAGAACTAGGAGCCAGAAAACCTGGGCAACTTACCATCTGGGCAGCCTCAGACAAAGCACCTCACCACCAAGAGTCACAGTCTACACACCTGTCAAGTGGCCGGACAAATGCAGCCTCTGGCCCTGGCTGGTGTGACTCAGTTTCTTGGGACATTGTCCAATGGACCGAAGGGTGCAGGTTTGAATCCCAGTGAGGGTACATGCCCAGGTTGCGGGTTTGGTCTCCAGTTGGGGAGCATAGAGGATAAAACCAATCAATGTCTGTCTTGTCTGTCTGTCTCTGTCTCTCTGTCTCCACCACCACCCCCCCATCAAAGCAATAAAAAAATGTCCTCAGGTGAGGATGAAAAAAAGAAAAAAGAAAGAAAAAACCAAAACAGCCTCTGGTGTGAAGCTAGGGTTTCGAGGTCATTGTTGGCAGGTGTTTCCACTACAGACTGTGTTCTGCAGAGGCACACCTGTAGGCCTTCTGACAGAGAGAATAATCACCACCTGAGGGTGTGACAGCGTCCACTTGGCCAAATCTGTCCCATCCAAAGCTGGGGTCACCATCAGGAGGACCGAAGGTGGCCTGCCCAGTCTCAGCAGCAAGCCATTCTCTGCATGACAAAATCCTGCGGGCCCCTAGCTGAAATCACAGATTCCACCTGGAACCTTCATCTTGTTGATTAAAGTCAATCAAGACACAAGCTGCCCTTGAAGTTGCACACAACACTGCAACCGCTCCTCGCCAGTTCCCTGGAAAAGAGGCTCTCTCAGGTGCTTTCAAGAACGCAAGTTCAGAGGAGGTGAGAACGGGGGAGCAGAGAACTGGAACCTCAGTGCCGGAAGACAGGCTTGACAACATCACTTTGCATAGGCATAGCACTATCTGTATTTCTAAACAGTGCTTGTGTAGTTTATTTTAGAAATGCTTTCGTACACCTGTGTAGGGGAAATGTGCTAACATTTTACATTTAAAACCTGAGAAGCACACTCTCCACCATTTATTCTGGAGGAGGAAAAAAGTCCTCTAAGGTTCACTGCTGGACTCTGCACTTGCTCTATTAATACAGTTTGGAATAAGGCAGATTAAGCAAATAATCATTTAAAATGACCACTTGTCTTGTGCACATTTTCTTTTAGCTAGAAGTACATCTGAATTCAACTTACCATTCAGTTAATTCACAGCCTCGCCACTAAACATCTTAGGGCCACGTTGAGAGGTACAAAAATTCCTACTTAGACTAAACAGCTTTAAAATGTAAGCCCTAGAGCAGGAGTTTCTAGGTACGAGAATACCCTTGGTAAAGGGCTCTGTGTCAACTCCTAAAACTTTATGACAAATTGTGCATGTATGTGCTTTTTTTATTTTTGCAAAGTTTGTCCAAAATCTTCATCAGCTTCCCAAAGGATTCCAAGAGAAATCCCATAAAAAAACCATCCATAAAAGTCTAGTGGCTAGAGAGCTTTCAAACTTGTTTGTGATTGCCAGTGGAAGACTAGATTAAGGGGAAAAATCCAGAAGGCTTGCATGCTAGGGATACCCCTGCCACCAGCAAGATTTCCATCCTAAGTAAGTTCCTTAAGAACATTCTATCCTTCTATCTCTAAATCTGTAAGATGAGGATGTTGGAGCTGAATGGTTTTGGTCACTTAGTTTCAAGAGCCTTAAACATACCAGGATTGTGAAATACATTTTCAACAAACACAGGAAAAGGTGTCAAAAATGCCTGCATAGAATCCTGCCTGTTCCCAGAAGAGCTGCTTAAAATACTCACCAGTGCTTTCCTCAGAGGGTCAAAGATAGAAGCCTCCTCTCATTTCCTTCTCTTTTATTTCAGAAAGCTAGATCTGAAGCGTCACAATAATACCTTTGGAAGGGATTTGAACTATGAAGTCCATGCAAAAATACAGTGATTCTGTAAGGATGCATAAGAAGCTCAAAGAATATAAAAGAGAAAGAATTTCTCTAAAGCCTCATTACAAATCATCTAACTACTGCAGCCACTTATTTTAGCTGGTGTCACCTACATCTGTTAATATGTGTAACTGGTGACAATTAATTATAGGTGTCATAAAAATGGATGTTTTTGCCCTGGTTGGTGTGGCTCAGTGGATTGAGCACCAGCCTGCAAACCAAAGGGCTGCAGGTTCTATTCCCAGTCAAGGCATATGCCTGGGTTGCGGGCCAGGTCCCCAGTTACGGGTGTGTGAGAGACAATCACACATTGATGTTTCTCTCCCTGTCTCCCTCCCTTCCCTTTCTCTAAAAATAAATTTTTTAAAAAAAGATTGTTTTTAAAAAATCCTGGCATTCTGGATCAAAAATATTCTCTTATTAGGGAAAGGTGTTTTTCTTCACTCCATGTAGCTCTTTATACTTTTAATAAGAGTCTGATTTTCACAAAAGTACAGGTGAGATGAAAAGCCCTCAACCATTTAGCACTAAGTCTTTATTATCACATAAGGCTAACTTTCACTAAAAGTTAGTTGATACACTTGTATGTATTCTATAGTATCCTAACGCAGCCAATATGCCATCAATTTTCAATCTCATTATCAGACCCCATAAGTCCAAAGCAAATTTATATAAATTAAACGGAAGCCTTTTCATAGGCACTTGGGAATAAAAGAGGAGATGAAAATGGATTGTGTTTTTACATGCCACACCCAAATGAATACTCCGAGCACCCCTGGAGCAATCTAAAACTCATTTCACAGAAGGATAAACTAGTGTTCAAGGTAATGTATCAAAAGTCACACAGTGAGCCCTGGCTGGTGTGTGGCTCAGTGGACTGAGCACCAGCTTGCAAACCAAGGGGTTGCCAGTTCGATTCCCAGTCATGGCACATGCCGGTGTTGTGGGCCAGGTCCCCAGTTGAGGGCATGCTAGAGGCAACCACGCATTGATGCTTCTTCCCCTCTTTCTCCCTCCCTTCTCCACTCTCTAAAAATAAATAAATAATAAGTAATATCTTAAAAAAAAAAAAAGTCACACGATGAGTCAGTATGAGAAGTCAGACTCAGATGACTTCTATAGCCCTCACTTCAATATCACCTCCTTCTCTAAAGGCCGGAGACATGAGCATTGCCTTTGAGTAGTTCTGGGTCTCACCCCTGCGAGGCTAACTAATAGAAAACATCAGTATAAGTGGCACAGTAGTCGCTGTTACTCCAGAGCACAACAGGCATTGCTGGCTCTGCATGAGCGTTCTCACAACATTTCAGGGCTCATTCTGCACCTGCGTGTGTCCCAAAGTCGGTAGGAAAAGGCCATCATGTTTACAAGCACTGTTTCTCAAAGATAAAGAGTTCCAATAACCCAAAGAGAGGAATGAGTTAAAACTGCATGTAGACCAGGCTAATCGATAGGAACATTCTGCAGCACCATCCTGTTCTATTAAACAAGGTTAGAACTGAAAGTGTGCAAAAGGAGAACAGGAAGAGAATCCAGAAGTGACTCTGCTCAAGAAATCCCTGCTCGGGGGAAAGAGTAAACTGCTTTCCTAACTAAATGCCACTTTTCCAGTGAGACCCAATCCTGACGTCCTGACCCCTTGTGGTCTTTAAACGTAAACCAAAACCAGGGTGTGGGTGTCAGATTCCTTGGCCCAATCACAAAGAGGTCAAAAATTAAATTTAATTACCAAAATTAGAGTTTCTAGGAAACCAACCTCTCCTTCCTTTATTGCCAATCTCTAGAGAAGCTTCATCAGAGACCACAGAGATTGCATACTTATTTGGGGAATAAGAAGGTAAAGAAGGCAGGGTTGTTTCATTGGATGGACAGTATTTCCCAAATAAATGTATAATTCAAATTTCCTAAGATGAGTTCTCAGCTCCAGCTCCCTTAGAAGAATGAAGACCACCATAATTCTTCTACAAAATTTGGTGAGACTTGTTTAAGAAGACAATGCAAAGTTAGTCTGCTTCTTGACTTACTCCACCATCAGCCAGACTAAGAAATTCCTGAAAGGCTATAAGCATTTTTTCCTTATAAGCACCCACAAAAATATGTTCATATAAATGTCGTGTAAACAAAGCAGTTCATTACTAACCATAGTCTGCTTCTTTTGTGACAAAATTTTAACCCATTTCAATTGCACCCAACATTCACACATAACTGCCCCTGAAGAATAAAATATAGATTCCTAATTGGCCCCAGCCTCAGGCTTCTCTTAGGTTTGAAAGGCAAGATTTGGGGGTTGGGGAATGTGAGTGTTGGATACTTTCTCCTTCGCTGTCTCTGATCAAGTACAGGAGGACTTTAATTTCTCTTCCAATCCCTCCTACAAAGAGAGGCCCAAGTGTCTGAGGAAATCCACAGACAACAATCAAACCTTTCAGTTCAGGGTCTCTTTCTCACCACACCCCTTCCCATTCCAATCAGGTTTACGAAGCGTCTCCTTATTTTACATTTCATGAATCAACTGCCACCCCTGCCAGTTCCTCTTGTACTCAGCTGAGAGGTTCCCCTTCCTTCCCTGGGTAGCACAAGGCTGCTCTGGCTTTTAACTGGCGTACTGTGGAAATGCACTGTAGAAACTCACTAACTCTTTCACGGCCAGATATAAGTGAGTCTGGGGCGCTGACACCATCTACTAGGAAAGTGACCCGCCAAGCTCAGCATAAAGCAGGTTTGTGGAAACTAGTTTTGACCCCAAATCCAATGTGTCAGTTACTGTCACTGGGAAGGAAAAGGAAGAGAGGGCTACAAAGTAAGCAACTCAGTTACTTAGCAACTGGACAAAACTCGCCACACTACAGAGGGTAAGGAGGCACCACAAGCCCATTCAAAGAGTAACAGTGTCCAATTTACATGCAAATAGATAAAGGCTAAAGGGAGAGGGAAATCTAAACTAGCAACAAGAGTTTACAGCACTGGGGCTGAGAACCAGATTTTAAGAACAGCTTCTCCTAGGAAGAGACAGGATATATACATACGAAGAGAGACACGCAGAGAGAGATCACAAGCCCCGTGGAAGGTAGGCACAGAAAGTTTAGTAACTAAAATCAAAACACTTCTACTGCTAACACAAATTTAAAGCTTATGAAAAGATGATAATTGGCGGCTGGGAAAAATCCCAGGGAAAGCAGTTCCCCCTGCTCGTGAGAAAAGCAAATAAAGCATCAATCTTGGGGGAAGGTCTCCAGACTGTGGGTGGATTCAGAGCCTCTCCAGGTCTAGACCCTCACAAATGACCACCCCCACCCCACCCCCAGCACCCACTGGTGAATGGCAGTTTCCTAACTTGGGTCAAACCCACACCCTTCACAGGAGACACAGAGGCCTGAAGGTTTTCCAAGCAAGAAGGAGACACTGTCGCCTACTTGGCCCAGGAGAGGGCTCCAGGCTTTTCTGCTTGCCCCAGGAGCTCAACCGTTGGGTCCCCAGCTCCCAGCCACACACCTGAACCAGGCTGCTCAGTGTCAGGCCCAGAACAGAAAGGGAGAGGACAGAGGGCTCCTGGGCCCCACCCCCATACCCCAACCTCACACTTGGACCAGGTGGGCAGGGCCCAGCGCTGACCCACAGAGGCCCATCAGTCCAGGAGCCCAGCCACTTACTTTTCATACTCGGTGTTGTCTCTGTCACAGCGAGAATCCTTGTGCTTTTGCCAGTCTTTGCCATGCTTGCAGGTGGTGAGGAGCAGGACATCCTCCCCGTTATGGACGTGATATAAGGCATTCCTGGTGTCTGACCCTATCCCTGTCAGGTACCTCTTTCCCTTGAATACCAGCATGTATTTCCTGAGAGGAGGGATGGTGTTAAACTTCAAAAACCCCCTCTCCCCTCCTGTCCTGGGATGATCCTTAGAAAAGAGGGGAATAGAAACATCAAAGTTGGGTCGGAAGTTTTCAGTACTGATGCTGGCTTTGGCCAGCATCGCCTGGCCGATGTCAAACCCCACGTCCTCGGTGTAGTCAGGCCAGGTGCCGGAATATAAATTAAAAATTAAATGATTCCTACCATTGTTCCACAAGTGGAGACTCTGCACTTTGGATCTCAAATTGTGCACATACTGAGGTGACAACTGGTCTCTGTCTAAAGTATCCAGACTCAGGACAAAGAGGCACGCCTGGCTGGGGTCCGAGGTGTAGAACCTGGAGCCTTCGATGGCCGCTAGAATGTTTTGGTAACTTTCGGCGATTTTCTCCCCTTTTTGCTGCGGGTACACGTAGACTTTGAAGCCGTTTTTCTTGCAAAGGGTGAAATCGAAGCAGGACTCCATGCGGCACTTCTTGCCTTTGTAGATGCTCGAGTTGGCGTCTCGCTTCTGCCGGGGGGAAATGTGCATGTTGGAATCCTCGTTTTCCAATTGATCCCAAGGAACGAAGGGGCGCAGAGCGTCCGGGAAGCGGGGCCAGAAATGATCCGGACTCGGGTGGTGCAAGCCATTCCGACCGCTGTGCTCTTCTCTCCGGCTGGGGCTCCTCGATGCCCTAAACTGCAAGCCTCCGAAATAAAACAAAAGGGCGAGACAAGAGCCAGCTGAGAGCAGGATGAAATAGCGTTTTTTGGCCTGCATGTGTCCTGCCTGGGTCAAGAGGATTGTAAATAAACACAAGAAGCACCCAAGTTTCCCAATCAACACTTTCAGCTCCAGTCCGCCATCTTCCCGCCTGTAAAGACTTCAAACTCTCTGCTCCCACCTTCTCTGGATGCCTTTCCCCAAGCCGTGGACTGATCCAGCGCATGTGGGCGATTTCTTTAACTTTCTCCCCTTCGGTCTTTCATCTTTGGGTTGCACAATGGACGGGAGAGAGCGGGGCTGAATATTTCGCACCCAGGGCGGGCGAGCAGCGGACTGTAATTTTCTTGCATGCAACAAGACGAAGGAAAAGAAAGAGAGGGGTTTAAAAAAAAAGCTCCCGATGCCCAATCAATGGCAAGACGAAGCGATTTCCTTGCCTCTCGGATTCTTCTTAGCAGCGTGGAGAACGAGCCCCTGGAAAGCAACTTCAACTCATCCACGCTCCCGTGCAGGGCACTCCGGTTCCAACAAGTCAGCCGATCCCCGGGTTCAGCCGGCTAGTGCATCTTGCAGCTGGGGCGCCGTAACCTCACAAATCCCTGCATCTCTCTTTATTCCCTTCTGCAGCGGCTCCAAGACTCCGGCGGTGTTTACTCCTGCGCTCGCGGGGCCGGCCCCCGGGACGCGCGGCGGCCCGGCTGGAGGCGGCGGCGGCGGCGCTGGGTGACGGCGGCGGCGCGTTCTCCCCGCGGGCAGTGCCGGCCCCGAGCCGCGCTTCGCAGGCCCCCGCGTGAGCGCTGCCGACCGCCGCGTTCGGACGCCGAATGTTACCCGGTTCTGAATGTTACACTTACACATTCCATTCCCGACACGACAGCGCTGACCTCATCTATCCACGCAGCCCGCGCTGCCATTGGCCGAGCGTCACGTCCGGGGGGGGCGGTGCTTCCGCTGCGCCCATTCATAACCCCCGGCCGGCGGCCGAGGCGCCGGCGCGGCGCTGGGAGCACGGGGAGCGCTGGGTCCCCGGGTGCCTGCGCCGCGGCGGGCGGGGTGGGGGGCGTGGATCGTGGGGTGGCCCCGTTGTGCGAGCCCCTCGGATCGCCCTGGACTGGTCTCCCGCCTGGGTCGCACCGCCTCCCTCTGGGAACCGGCGCCGCCGGGAGGAAGCGCCCGCGGTGGCTGGGGAGCCAGGGACCGGCCAGCACTCCCCGGGCTCCGCCGCTTGAGCTGCCTCGGGATCCCTCGAGGAACCCGGCTGCCTGGAGCGCCTCCTCGAGCCGGCGGCAGGGAGTGTGCGGGTTCCTGGAGAGGATGCTTGAAAATGGAGCAGTGGAGCGAGCCCTGGGGGGGGGGGGGGGGGGGGATGCGGGGGGGGTGGGGAGAAGAAAGAAAGACTTTATAGAAAAAACCGCCCGCCGGCGACCTTTCCTTTAAGGCCCAATATTTTTATTTCCTACCAACTATTTAAACAGGTCCCTTATTTCCTACATGGCCCATCCTTTCTTTTTTCTTCCCCCAAAGAGACAACCCAAGAATAAAGAGGAAATATTACAGTTCTTCATGTCTGTCTTTATGTGCTTAGAGAAGACTCGTAAATTATCATTATCTACCTGCACATCCTTTCCTCGCAATCTAAAGCCCCTTCTATTCTGTGGTAAGGTCTATTCTGTAGAACGCTTCCAGGAGAGTCAGTCACAGCGGGGTGGTGGGGGAAGGGGATTTTTCTAATGGCTGAGGAGAAACTGGTTAAGTGCATACCCGTCCCCAAAGTGGAGTTACCCTTTTTATGGCGGTGGTGGTTCGTAAGATGTCCCTCAGGAAGGGATGACTGGTGGAACTGTGATCTGCCCCAGCTGGAGAAGGGAAATTTGAAGCAGGAAATGACCTTACCTGCAATTAGTGCAAGATGGTTGGCCCTTCCTTCAAATGCCCTTCCGCAACCCAACCCCAACACTTGCCCCCCCCCCATGCCAGAACTTCATTGGACACATTAGATAAGAACCTGCAGTCCCTCTAAAGGTCTTCCAGGACCGCAGAGATGGGCTTGCTAGGCTCCCAAATAGTATTTCTGGTCAAAGCCAAGTTCCCTAGCCTGGGCCCTGAATACTGCTTTACTAAGAAGGCCTTCCACCCTCTTCCCTAGCTGAAGTCCAAGGGCCTGGCCAAGCTGAGCAAACAGTTGCCTAGGGCAGCAAGCTGTTTAGTGATTGTTTATTATGGGAGTGACTGGGAGCTAGGGACAGACACTTCCCAGCTTCCCTCAGGCTGCAAAAAAACTCCAGTGGGTGTGGACAAAGGCCATGGTTATAACAAGTCTGGATGAAATGATCGAGTGGAAAATTTTAGACATTTGTTGTTTCAGGTTTGTTTTAATAAAGTGGGGAAGGGGCATGGATGGTATATTACTGTACATTCCTGAAGCCTCTCCCTATTTCTGACCTGCCAAAGATGAGGTAGCTTTTCCAGGTTTGACTTGTATCCCTACGCAATGTGGAGGCGCCTGGGACAGAAATGAGGATTCAGTCATCTTCCAAATACGATGACAACCATGCAGATAAATGCAGTGATTGAAACCGTGTGTGACCCAGGGCTCCTTCCAATGCCCCAACCCCTCTTGGCTAAGAGCAGCCATCCCAAGGCGGGGGGAGTGCGGTGCGGGGATCCTCCTGTTGAGATTAGGGTGAAGTTTATCTGGGACCTTGGGAAGCTGGGACTGTGGGGATTGCAGCTTCTCTATATCCAACCAGTTGTCCTGTGTGACCTTAGCGGGAGCCAGCTACTGTCCTTGCTCTTTTGCGCTCTCTTCCTGGTTTGGCACATGTTTTTTGCCTTAGCTAACAACTTAGCTGATTCCCTCATCCCACGCCCCAGTGCTCCCCAGCCCTCCTCTCACATTCCACAGTGGTGCATATTGTGAGAAAAATTTCAGTACTGAGAATTAGAGAAAACTTGGAATCAGACCCCAGATCTGTCATTTACTAGTGCTTTGGGCATATGGCTTAATCTCACTGAACCTCAGTTCCTCATGCAAAAAGTCAGAATAATACTTTCCTTGCCAGCCTCTTTGAATTTGTAAACTGTGAATTGCTCTGCCAGTGTAACATTTTAGCCTAAGTTCAACATTTCAAAATATGACTGGAATCTAAAGTAGTCCCTACAATGGCATTATCATTGCCTCTCCCTCTGTTTTATTTTTCCTAACCCTTCTCATTGTATGAAATTTCATATTTATTTCTTGGTTTACTGTCTGTATTTCTTCCCTAAAGGGAGCAGGAGCCTCCATTTGTGTTACTCCTGAATCATCCTCAAGGCCCAGCGTAGCTCCTGACACTTAGGTGGAACTCAATAGCTGATTCAAATGAATGAATGAATTACTACAATTCAACCGCACCACAGCACTTGATCATACTTGAAAAGAAAAACCCCCATGGTTGTCTCTCAAAGCAGGACTGAGTCTCTTGTTCCAAGTGGAAATATCTTAACAGAGGGCAAATCAGTCTATCATAAAATCCTCTAACAACATAGGTTAGATCTCGATTTCCTCTGTTCAAAGCTATCAGAGGGCCCCTGTCTCTCTCAGAATTAGAGCCAAAGTCCTTACCTATAAGGTTCTATAGGATCATCCCTAACTGCCCCCCACACCTTGCCAGGCCCTTTTCAAGTTAGTTCCTGCCATGACTCTTTCCCTCCATCCCATTCTGCTCACTCTTCTCCAGCCAGGTTGATTTCCTTGCTATTTCTCAGGCATGCCAAACATGCACCTGCCACAGGGCCTTTGCACATGCTTGTCTCAGCCAGCATCCACATGACACTTTCTCACTTCTTCAAAGTCTCTTCTCAGATACCACCTTACAATTGAGGCCTTCTTTGACCACTCTAAATAAAATAGCAAACCCTCCCCCACTTTCCTATTCCCTCATCCTGCTTTATTTTCTTCCTTATCCCTAATCAACATCTGACATACTATATATTGACTGGTTAATTTATTATTTATTAGTTATATGTAGACTGTGAGCTTTATGAGGCAAGGACATGCTCTTTTTTGTTCCCTGCTATATTCCCAGCACCTACAACAGGACCCATCGCTAAAAAAGTACTATATTTGTTGAACTAAATAACTAATTTGATCCTATTGTTTGTAGGGCAAATAGAGAATATTCAGGGCTAGAGTTCTATTATATCAGAGGGAGAGAAAGAGAGAGCTAAAGCTATCCCAGTGACTCAAGACTTGCTTCATTTCCTTCCCCAGGCTGATCTAAAGACCCGAAACCATCATGGCACACATGAACCCCAGAAGATATCTTCGTCTCTGTCACTCATTCTGTAACCTTGAATGAGTCACCTCACCTTCTTAAACTTTGGATTCTCACTGGTAAAATCCAGACTAACTGTAGTATGATATATATTGTGGTCAGCTAGCATTGAGTTACTGTGACTCTCCAGTGAGAATAAATGGGTAATATACGTGAAAGCCCTTTGCTGTCCATAATGCACATAGCAAATGTAAGGTCTGATTGTCATACTGTTGGACAAATATGGACACAAGTGCATGAGATCATGTTTGCAAGTCAGCAGCATTACATACAAGAAATATCACCCACCAAACACCCAGCCGTTTCCAGATGCTTTACAGTGCAGACTCTGGAACGGTCATTGACTCTTGTCAGCAACCAGACGAAGGAAAGAAGGAAAACTCACCAATGGACAAAAAGCAAAGAAAATGTTTAATGCAGAAAGCTCCAAAGGCACGCATGCTTTTCAGGGGCCTACAACTGTATAATATTTCCGATAGGAAAAAATAATTGATTTATTCCAAAATGTGGAAACAAACTAAAGCATTGGAATTAATAAACATTTAAATTCCTTAAAATGTAACTTTAGGTCGACTGCAATCCAATCTTCATGAAGTTACGCAAGATTTTTATTGGATGTGGGCATCAAATAAAACATTTCAGTGTTTTGGTGATGTGTGATGGGGTCTCTAAAAGTAAGCATTCCTGGCTCCTGGAAAGGTTGGGAAACTCGTCTGGGTATATGCTGATTGGCTATAGAAGGTGGGAAAAGAAAAGGAGGCCAAAGAAAGTTGGGACATCATGGAGGATGGAGAGACTCCCACGGAGGATGGAGAGACTCCCAAGCAGGAAACAGAAGCCTGGTTTCCAGTTCCTTCTCTGTCAGAAAGTCAAGGAAACCTGGAACAGGTTGTTTCTGAAATGTCAGGCCTTGGGAGTTTCAATGAAAAAAATGCAGGGTGGGTCTTGGTGATACCGTGGAAACAGTCAAGGATGCCCTGTGTGGACCAAGGGGATAGAGGAGAGGAGCTTGGGAGGGAGGAAGAAGAAACCGCAGAGAAGGGAGGAAAACTGCAGTGGAAGTGAGAGCCTCTATTAGGCCCCTGCAGGGCAGCCAGGCAAGAAAGCTAATCAAGGGTGAAATGAGGGCAATTTGCCATGGATGTGTCAAATCCTGAGCCAGGTGCTTTATACACATTGTCTCTGTGACCCTCACAAGGTGCCTAGTTCCCAAATACTATCTGTATCCCATGTCACAAACTGAGAAACAGAAACTCAGTCCTGGGAAGGGGCTCCTGACCCTTCGTTCATTCATTCCTTGAACAAGTATTTACTGAGCAGATACCCTGCATAAGGCCTGGTACCAGACCCTGAGCGTATTTGTCCACAGTCTTTGTCATTTACAAAACACTTCCATGAGAAGAAATTTGCTTGCCTGTCGTCAGAGCCCTGTGAATGAGGAAGAGAATATTATCCGTATTTTACAAATGAGAAAATAAGGCTCAAATTAAGGCCCCAGGTCAGGTTTGCTGAGCCTGGGCCCCTTTGGCACTTGCTCAGCAGGGGGCTGTCCTATGCACCGTGGGATGTTTACATACCCCTGGCCTCTCCACATTAGGTGTCATAGCACTCCCCATTCCCACCTGCATCTCAGGTTGTGACATCAAAAATGTGTCCAGACATTGCTAAATGCCCCTAGGAGTTAAAATCACCCCCTGTTGAGACCCACTAATCCAGTTAAATGACTTACCCAAAGTCAGCTGATTTTCAAGTGGAAATTTTAGAACTTGACCCTCCTCTTTTGACTCCATGCCAGGGCCTTGCCACAACACTGCAGCTTCCTTTAGAGAATCTAATTTCTCTCTCTTCAACAAGGCATCTGATCAAAAAACCTCGTAGACATTAAGAAGATTAAGAACATAACATATGCAAGGCACGATTCTCGGCACTCAGGATCCATCGTATGAAAAATAGATGCCTGCTCTTGTTCTAATGGGGGAGGTAATAAACTAACAAGCAAGATAATTTCAGATAGTTTTATGGAGAAATTAAAGGGATGATAGCACAAATCAGGAGGAGGAGGATCAGGGAGTTCACTTTAAATAGGGTGGTCGGGCATGGTCTCTCTGAGGAGCTAAAATTTCACCTTATGTCTGATTGGTTGAGGGAAGAAGAGCTCTGGGAAGAGGGTACCAGGCAAAGGGTCTGGCCGCTAGGAAGGTGAGCTTGAAGAATGAGCACAGTGGTTTTTGAATTTCAGCAGGCATCAGAATCCGTAAATGGGTTGGTTAAAACACAGAATTCTGGGGCCCTCCGCCCGTGTATCTGGTGCAGCCATTTTGTGCGGGACCCAAGGATTTGCATTTCTCACTTCACAGGTGATGCCGGTCTGCAGATCCAGGGACCACACTTTGAGAACCACTGGGTTGGAGCATCACCCAAAGCTTAGTGTTTCTGGAGTGGGCTGAGTGCAAGGAAGAGGAGCAGATGAGGTCAAAGAAGCGCTAGGAACTTTAACACACCCTGGCTCTGCAGGCCAGGGAAAGTGGTGGGATTTGATTTCAGTGGGTGGATAGGCATTGTAGGATTCTAAGCGGGGGAGTGATAAGACTTTTTTTTTTTTTTTACAGCTCCTCTAGCTGATAGTAGGGCAAAAGTGGAAGCAGGGAGTCAAATTTACATATCTAGTACATATTTTTTAAAGTCTTTATTCCTTACATAAACAACCATTATAAGCCAGGAAAAGAAGAGAAACTTCGGGTTTTGCTTTCATGCTTATAGAAACTATGGCCATCAGAGTCAAGCCAATAAACCCTAGTTACTGGACAATTAGTCTCTGATTGCTAATTAGCCTTGTCTTAGTGCTTATCTTAGTATTTGTCAAAATTGAGAATCCTCTCTACCATCTTAACTCTGTTGGATATATTGACATTCTCCTTATGATGTTACTTCTAATACTTGCTATCACCCAAGTCATATATATAGATATAGATAGACATATACATTCCTATAATTATATATTTAGCTATGTCTTTCGTATGTGTTTATTACCTTGGCACCGGCTGCTTTGACACCCATTGCTGGTGTTTTCTAAGGGACAACCAGTGACTAACAAGTTGCCCTTAGCCAACTCTGAATGCCATCCTAGGAGTCTTATGAAAGTTTTACTGACCCCTGGTGGAAGATACAGATGCTCTCCCTTGTGTGCTTGTCTGGTAGCTTGTTTTCTCTAAAGACTTGCGTTCTTTCTTTTCTTCTTCTTTTTTTAAAAATTTTTATTTATTTTTTAGAAAGAGGGGAAGGGAGGGAGAAAGAGAGGAGAGAAACATGAATATGTGGTTGTCTCTTGCACACCCCCAATCAAGGACCCGGCCTGCAATCCAGGCATGTGCACGACTGGGAATCGAACCAGTGACCCTTTGGTTTGCAGGCCAGTACTCAGTCCACAGAGCCACACAAGCCAGGGCAAAGACTTGTGTTCTTTTAACAGTGCATGTGCCACACAGCCTCTGCCCTTTAGAGACTCAAACTCCAGGAAGAGAAACAGACATGGAAGGAAATAATAACAATAAAACTGACTCTGTGGTATAATTTAATAGAAGAGGAAATGGTTAAATTTGTTAAATGTGTGTGGGTCCCTATTATTTAGCACTTGTAGATCCACTTATAGATAAGTAACAGAGAAAAATGAGAAATGAAAGTGTCAGCTATTGAAGGTGATGAAGCCAGGCAGTCACCCACAAGGCGAGTCCATTTCTCCCATGGTAACACTTCTTATTATGCAAGTCTGTCAATGCTCCCTTGACCTTTTTTTTTTTTTTTTAACTTCTAATACCCAGCAGAATCAAATTTGTCTTATATTCTATCAACTGAACATTTTTCATTATCTGGCACTTCTAAGCTACTCTGGTACAATAATTATTGTCGCTCACAATGACAATCAGAGACCCTGTAGAACTCACTCCAACTCACTCGAGGAACGTTACATCACATAACGTTCTGTTTCAGCGATTCAAGTGTATTTTATGAATGTCAAAATCATTTAAAGTTGGTGATCCATGCATAGGATATGGGGTAACTTGTTATTAGCGCGATAATAAGATGGACTACAGAGCTAGTTATCCAAATGATCCCTGAATGCTCCAAGGCGGTTCCTTTGGTCAAATTTCTTCTGTTTCTAGGAATCCTGGATTCTTGAGGTCTTCAGAGGAAGGCTCCAGGTCAGTTTCAGAGGGACTATATCCTTTCTAAAGTGTAAAAGTGCACACATCTGCCTACAGGAATCTGAAGGGCTAGGGGCTCTCTTTGGCACACATAAGCCATCATTCTGAAAACCTGCAATCTAAACAAACAAAGCCATTCCTCAAATTATAAACTACATACAACTTTAGGTCCACCCTAGTATATCATCCTCCCAGCATTCTACCTCTACTTCTGTCTCTTCAGACACTTGTATTCATTCCCCAGAGAGACCAGTCCCTCTGCAGAAGTACAGACAGCTCAGGAACTCTAAGGGACAAGGTGTGAAGAAGGCTAACATTTAAATATATTTCAATATAGTTATATGTAAATTTCAGCATAGGCTCTGTTTCTCCGAAAATCTGAATATTAAAAAGTCACGAAAGCAGACTAAAAATATACATTCTGGCTTTAAGTAAGCCTTGAGAAGGAAATTGCCCACAGGAGCATAATTCTCAATTTCCCTAATTGTTCTCCTCTACTGGGGAGTAGCTCACCCTCACTACTGGCCCAGGAATTTCTCATCATATAGAAAAATGCAGACTTTAGTCCTGTTTTATGGCTGGATAAGCCTGGTTCCTCTCTTGTTCTTTTACACTTGTGGAGACTTGTTGTTAATGGGAACCCCCAGTCAAAGGTTGCTCTAGGGCACAATGCAGGCGGGCCCCACTGCTTTGTAAAATTCTAACCCCCACCCCATAACTTCTCCCTCTAAGGCTCAGATCTGACCTGTCACCTTCCTTGGCCCCTCTGATCTTGGAATGCCTTGCAACAGGAAATGCCAATTGCTGTAAATTACATGCTGCCTTGAGGAGAATGCTAATCCTTTGGGGTTTAGGAAGAGACCACTAGACGGGTTTTTGAGGGTGAGAGCCCTCCCATCACTTGGAGGTGGCGGGACACTGTACTGCAGTCCTGAGCAACTTTCTTTGGAACAACAGTCCTGGGGGAGGGGAAGGGGCCCCGTGAACGTGCTACCGCTTGTCCAGTTCCCACATTCATGGATGCGGTCTCCTAAGAAAGCTTGCTCGTATTTCCCCGTCTGATCTGACGTTAGAGTGTCATGTAGCTGTTCGACTGTGTACACTTCTATTCATGCAGGATATTTACTAAATGAACTTCATTCCACTGGGGGCAAGAGAGTGGAGTGGTTAAACACAGGAGCTTCGGAGTGTGACTGCCGAGGCCGGTCACGGTTCTACACCGGAATGCCTGTGATGTCAGGCACGTTAATTAAGGGCACCAAGCCTCAGTTTCCCCATCTGCTCCCCATAATGATAATAACTACTTCAGAGGCATATAAAACATTTAATGCAGTGCCCGGCACCTAGGAGGAGGTACTTTGTAAATGCTAACGAGTGTAATGGCCTCCCACTCTCTCCCATTCCCTTCCCAGTTCTCCAGCAGCTCCATAAAGTGACTTGGTTTCACATTCTGTTTATCAGCAGTTCTATCTCACAGAATTTGAATTAATCTCCTTCATGATAAAGATCGACATTTCAGCAAATCATGCTGAATTGTTACAGTGGCTGTGGAAGGACATGTTCCTTCATTCATTTATCCATCCAATCACCAGTGTTTATTAAATGCTTACTCTGTCCCAGGGAGGGCACTGGGCACTGGGTGTGCACCGTGTGTGTAAGACAGACCAGGCGTTAGCCCTTAGACATGACAAAGTCTACTCAGGGAGACGCGATGAGCAGGTGAATAAACAAATTAAGATCCGAATTCTAGTGCAGCTTAAGAAATAAAAAGTGCACTGAAATGGAGGTGTTATTTAGATGGAGTGATTAGGAAGATGTCCCCGAGGAAGCATTTAAGCAGAGACCTGAGGGATAAGCAGGAGCCTGCCTGCTGCAAGAGTGGGGAAGGGGAAGAAGTTTTCAGGGGAAGGAGGGACAGATGCGAGCACCTGAAAGTCAGATACACTAGGCTGCCTGATCCAGCAGCAGAACACAGGACAAGTAGCTAAAGCCCTGCGAATAAGACACCCAGGCCCTGTGTTCAAGCAGCCCTGGTCTGAAGAGGCTGCCAGTGATGATAGATTTGCCAGTTTTCCATCTAAAAAAGAAGCTATAGACACTCAAAAGAACTGTGAGGAGGTGTTTGAAGGAATGAAGCCCATGGTCTCCATTCTTTTTCAGCGCTCCAGTGCCGCCACTCAGTAAGCTCCTCCTAATGCCTTCATCTGCGGTGGAAGTGACATTGAGCTCTGAAGACAGTGTCAGCACTGGCACCCATTATTGTGTTTGTCCTTTTAGTGTCCATCTACCTTCCAGGAAAATAGGCCCGGGGGAAGCAGACTACGTCTTGTTAATCTTTGTAACTGCAGCATCTAGCACAATGCCTGGCTCTTAGTTGCTGCCTTCTTAATGGTTGTTGAATGAATGAATGATCACTAAATTTATTTACTTGCTGTTGTCAGGCAACCTGCTAAATGCTTTAAATATAGTAATTCAACGAATCCTCTTTTTCTTACCTAAAGGTATGTATTATTGTTAGTGACATTTTACAGAAGAAATGAAGGTACAGAGAAGTTAAGTACCCAGCTCAGGCTCTTAAAGCTGGGACGTAATTGAGCTAAGATTTGAACCCAGGCAATCTGGCTCTAAAGCCCCTGCTCTTACCTTAGTTACGACAGTGCTTCTCAAACTATGTGCATGAAAGTCACCGGGAGAACAGGTCAAAGACACATTCTAGGGCCCCACTTCGAGTTTCTGATTTAGTCATTGTGTTACTTCTCTACTGCTGCGTAACAAGTTAACCCAAAGTTAGAAACTCAAAGCAACAAACATTTATTCTCCCCCAGTTTCTGTGAGTTAGTAATGTGGGCACAGCTTAGATGGGTTCTCTGGCCCAGAGTTTCTCACAAGGCTCCGATCAAGATGCTGGGGGCTCCTGTTATTTCAAGGCTTCAGGGGAAGATCTCACCCATGCTCACGTGCGTGGCTGTTGGCCGACCTCTGGTCTTTGCTGGCTGTTGACCTGAGTGAGGCATCAGTGTCTTGCCACATGGACCTCCCCAAAGACTGCTTACAACGTGGCAGCTGGCTTCCCTCGTAGCAAGTGAGTGAGTGAGAGAAGAGAGTGCTCCAAGACGGCAGCCAAGTCCCTCTGTAGCCTCAGCTAGGAAGTGACATCCCATCACTTTTGCCTAGTCTTACAGATCACCTACCAAGGTCGCATGGAGTGGGGCTGAAGAACTTGTATTTCACTAAGCTCTCAAGGTGATGCTGTGGCCAGGAGAGGGTCAGGCTTTGAGTTGGCCTAGTGTACTGTATTGGAAAAAGGAAGAGGGGGAGGGAGGGAAGGAAGAAGGGAGGGAGAGGAAGGAGAGGGAGATGGGGGTCGTGGAGGAAGAGGGGGAAGGAGGGAAGGAAGGAAGGAAGGAAGGAAGGAAGGAAGGAAGGAAGGAAGGAAGGGAGGGAGGAAAGGAGTAAGGGAGGGAGGGAAGAAGGAAAGGAGGGAGGGGAAAAGGGGGGTGGGAGAGAGAGAGAGGAAGAAAGAAAAAAAGAAGGAAACCAGCAAACCCATGAGCACCTATCCTTGACTGGATCATATATTACATTTACATATGGCCTTTCTCCACTCTGACCAGTCCTCATGGCCAGCTGTACCCCCAAGGCTCCTGTAAAAAAAAAAAAAAAATGTCAAGGTGACTCTGAAGCTAGGAAACCAGACAGATGTTCATTGTGCCGCTCCTTAGAAAACAATGGCCTAACCTGAAGTGAATACTCTTGTCCGGTCTTTCACTTCCCCTAAGTCTCGCCTCCAGGGGACAGAAAACATTTCTGGGACAGTCAAAAACTTTGCCGAGTGAGTTACAGTCGCACAGAGCAAAGAGGCATAATTTTAAAAGATTCTCTTTCCCACACCCTGCTTGTAAGAAGGTATAGTAAGAGGAGTGAGCTGGAACTCCAATGGGGCCTTTAAGAACCTGACGGAAGAGTGACTGCCTAATGAAAGCAGATTTGCTCTTCCTGCCTGCATTAAACAGGACTCTCCAGTTGGTCTTCCCTGGGAGCAGCTCCTCTGCCTTGGCTTCTTGACCCATGGCTGTGTTTGACCCCCTGCCGCCTGGAGGGGAGAGGGTAGCTCTGGAATGCAGGCCCCCCTCTGCTGGCAGCTCCAGACACTCCGTGCAGCACACTGCGCTCCCGGCCTGGGAGGAGGAGTGTGTGCTGGAGCTGAACAGCTGCTCAGGGCGCAGGGAGGCGAATGTTACTAAATATATGTTCTTATTGTACATTGGTGTGTTAAGAAAAATTATATCTCCTTGTTCTCCACTTGGGTGTTGTTTAAAACAAATTTCTTACACAAGCACAGGGCACCTCTCAACTCCTGCCCCGAACCGCATCCAATTGCAGCCTGATTTATTTTTCTCCCCACACCCTTAAAATAAATGCCCTCTTGTCACATTCTGAGAGCTTCTGGTACGTACTACCACTTCCACTACACACACTGCTTCGGTCTCTGCGTTTCTAAGCCTTCCAGGCTTGCTTTCCACATCAGCCTTTCTCGGGCTGGAATTCAGGGTAATCTGCGTGAGGTTGCCAGGGAAGAAATCTCCCTGAAATGCTGCTGGTTATCTTTGACCTGTGTGGCTTAGCGGGTTGAGCGCTGTTCTGAGGACCCAAAAGGTCCTTGGTTCAATTCCTGGTCAGGGCACATGCCTGGGTTGTGGGCCAGATCCCAGTTGGAGTGTACGAGGCAAGATCAATGTATCTCTTATGTCAATGTTTCTCCTTTTTCTCTCTCCCTTCCCCTCTCTCTAAAAAATAAATAAGTAAAATCTTTAAAAAATTAAAAATGAAATGCAGCCAAGTTATCAAGGTATTAGGGCTTTCTATCTTGGCCATAACTCAATTTCCAGAAAACCATAAACATATTATCTATAACATCTGAGTGTATACAGAAATATGGCCTTAAATTTGATCATTAATATTAGGTTAATTGGGATATTTGTATTAGAAAGCTTAGTTACTGATTTGAAAGGAGCATGGAGATCTGAGATCTTTTTTATTGAAAAGAAAATGGCATGCACCATGTGGCCTCTTAATCAAAGGTGGGACATTGGTGATCAGATTCATGAGGCCCGGGGTCCTAAACATTCTCTTAGCCACCAATATGGAATTGACCCATCCCACAGCTGTTCCCTTCAAGCCTATCCTTACCTCTTCTTTCCTTTACTCAGACTGGGAACCAGAATCTTCCCATTTCCCCAGCACATAATAGAGTGCAGTGAATTTCTGAGTGAATGGTGCAGTAGATAAACCCATATTCTCAAGAAAAGCTAGTGAAAATAATAGAGTAGCCATATCGTCCAAGCCAAGTCCTGCTGCAAGACAAACTGGTTTTTTGAAATCTGACCCCAAATGGACCACGTCCACAATGCTTATTAATGCTGTGGAAGAAACCTGTATGGATCGAAAGGCTTCCTGTATTGAGTCTCCTTGTGAAGCGGATCATTTCACCTGGTGGGACTCTTCTTGTACCTTGTCCTTACACCTGTAGTAATGCTGCTCTCTTCTTATTTCAATTGTTGATGTACACACAGAAGTCTCAGCGGTACCACCGACTTCGTAAGGACAAGGATGATCTATTTTTAACCTCTGTGTTCGGGACACCCAGCACAGTGCACAAGACACTGTTGAATGAAGGAAGGAAGGAAGGAGTGTGTCAATTCCTAATGTAATGCAACATAATGTAAATTTACTAAGATGTTTGGGGAGAAAGAAACATTGAAGTTAAAAGATTAGAAACAAATACCACCTAAAAATTAATCAGCCTGATAAATCAACTTGGATGTGATCCAGGCCAATAGGATAATGGAATTTTCTTTACAATAAGTTGATTTTCACTCATTTCTCAGTGCTGCTTATAATCAGTGAAAGGAGGCACACATTTAGAACGGCTATGTTATTTCTCCAAGCCCACTCGCCTTGTTCTCAGGAGGTCTGTTACTGGCTGGGGCTCCTTTTCAAGTATTCAGTTTCTTTGGCTCTAACGTAAGGTCACTAACTGTCCCAGAATTAGTGTCCCTCCAGTCATAAAGCGGCCCCATGGCCAAGCAACCGTTGTCAAGTTCTGCATCCCAGCCACCTTCTGGGCCTGCCCCAGGTCTCCTGGGGTGGTAGGGGCTGGGGGACAAGCTGCCAAGGCCCAAGGCTGTGCGTGAGCGCCTGTCTCCTTGGGCTGCAGACAATGACATCAACAAACTTTCCCGGTTTAAACTTTTAAAAATAAAGGTTTCTCTTGTTAGAGACAAGAAAAGATAAAATTTACTATAAAGCCATCCTGCCAAAGAAAGCCAGTTTTACCCTTTAGAAGACAGATTGATTGCTTTTCCCAATAACTGAAGTCTAAAAGTGATTCAGCACATAAAAATTAATCAGCTGTCAACAGAAAAGAGAGCGCCTCCTCCCACCCACTCTTCCAAATACAAGTAAGTATGTAGTAACTACTAACCAACCACCATGTGAATGTAATTTCACATCAGAAGGGATCTACCTTTCTAGGTATCGCTTGTCCTCCTTCAAGCACTACTTTCAGTGTTCTACAGGCAAACAAACAAACAAAAATATATATTTTTTAAGTTTCTGATTTTGTGGCTGAAATGATTAGGAAGAGCAAACTTTTAAAAACAGATTAACAAACTATAATAATAGTGGAGAGTTATATGTTTTCTTTCTCTGGCTAGTTTCTGATGCAAGTCATAGCATACAAACTCCAAGTGGTTTAATAAAAGCCTAATCATCAGTTTCTTACTTAATGAGTGGTCCAGAGATTGGTGTTCGCTGGTGAAGCAGGTCAGTGATACTGGTCAGAATCCAGGGTTTTTCTCGCTTCTCATTTTGCCATCTCTCATGTATCAGTGATGTCTGCAATGATGCTACAGTATGTCTACCCCAGCTCCAGGCATCTTTTCACAACACCCCAGTCAAAAAGAAGCAGGGAGAAAGGAAAGGCACTGTGGCTTCGGTTTGTTTCACTCTTTTTCTTATTAAAGAAAAAAACTGTCCCAGAACACCCCTCCGTCCACCAGCGCTCCACCAGCGCTCCTCCTACGTTGCACACCAGAAGTGGGTCACAGGGCTACCAATCATCAGCAAAAGAGAAAACAATGACCAGTGACCATGATTGGCTTTACTAGTCTGGGTTCCCAGACAGACAGAACCAAGAGAAGATTTATTATAATGAGAGATTTATTATAAGGAATTGACTCAGATGCTAGTGAAGGTTGAGAAGTCTCAAGAGCCACACTCAGTAAGCTAGAGACCCAGGCGAGCCAATGGCGTAAGTTCTAGTCTGTATCTGAAAGCAGAAGACTGATGTCCCAGGTCAAAGACAGGTAGAGAGAAAGTTTTCTCTAACTCTGCCTCTTTGTTCTATCCAGGCCTTCAACAGATTGAATGAAGTCATCCACCTTGGGGAAGGCAATCTGCTTTACTAAATCTACTGATTCAAATATTAATCTTATCCAGAATCACCCTTACAGACTTACTGTAGTTTAACCAAATGTGTGGGCATCCCATGGCCCCGTCAAGCTGACACATGAAACTAACCATTGCATTGGCTTAGACCAAGACTGACTCATCAGAGCTGAGCCTATTTTCCCTTGCAGGTTACCGCTCAACCCAAACAAAATTTGGATTGTGTTAGCAAGGAAGAAAGGTGGGATACTGGATGGGTCACACAGTTTCTTCTGCAGTGATTTCTGGGTTTTTGAAAATTAAGCTTTTAGAAACTGGTTAATAGCAACCCCCAAACAAACGTGGATGCTACTCATACCGTCAACTCTCTGGGTCATAAAACAACAGTAAATGGAATTTCAGTATGGACCTGCTGAAGGACTCTTGGAAGATCTATTAGCCAGTGGGCTAGTTTCTGTTCAGGTTTTCAGAGGGTCTGACTTTTTTAGTATACCCTATTCCATCCCTCTTTAAAATAAAAGTATTTCTTTGAAGGCCATTTTAGTCTTTATACATCTCCCATTTGCCTTCACTTAGGAAAAGCTTTTTTTGGTGAAAGTGACATGAACTCTGGCATAGGCACGAGCAAGTATTTGTGTCTACATCTCTAGTTCTTTTCCTAGGCACACTCATATACCACTATCCTCTTCCCAAATCCCCCTCCTCTGATTGTATCGCCCGTTTCCCAAAAGAAGGCTGTAGATAGAAGTCTGGAAGAGCTGAATTTCCTGATGACTGAGGGTGGTAGAAAGAAATGAAACTCTACAATTAATGTTAACTTGTTTGCTTTGTCAGGGTAATAACTTCTCCCTTTAAAGAGCAACCTCATAATGCCATTATGAGGAGAAAATGATCTAACAAAGGTAACGCACTGTCTACAGTGGTAAGCTTTCAAAAAATATATTATTTATTATTATCCAGATAAGAAATACAATACTTGTACAGAAAAATTTGATTTTAAGTTATGTTACTATAGAATACTTAGAAACTGCAAATAAACAAAGAGATGATAAAATGATCTGTAATTCCATTATCAAGTGATAAAATGTTAAGATTTTCATATATATACTTCCACCATTTCCCATTCATATTTATACATTTTTAAATAAAAGTGAAATCATATTGAATATTACTGCTTTGAAACTGAAATTTTCTCCTACAATTTACTTCACACATTATTCCATATTGATATATACAATTTTACTGCATGACTCTTTTGTGTTCATACAGTTGTTCCACATTTGCTCAAGCTATCTTCTATTGGACATTTAAGTTAGGAGAGTATTTCTACCTAAAAAGAAATCCTGGGGGGTAGGGACTGGAAAAGATTAGCCAGAGAACCTACATGCATATATGCATAACCCAAGGACACAGAGACAACGTGGTGCAGGCCAGGGGGAAGGAAGTACAGGACTGGGTGGAGGAGAGCAAAGATGGGGGATGGGGACATCTCTAATGCTGTCAGCAATAAAAAAAAAGAAGAAGAAGAAGAAGAAGAAATCTTGCGGTTCAGAACTTCACAATATTCGGTTTTTCATACTCTGCTGAATGCCCCCATTTACAGCAGTGTTTCTAATTCCAGCCCTGGAGGAATGCACAATCCTTACATGTTCTTTTGATTTCTTAGAATCCCTTCTTTCTTAGTGTGAGCATTATAGCCGGGTATTGACCTGCCCCAGAGCGTCCAGAGCTCTGGAAAACTGGTTCCTCACAACTGCTGCACAGTAGGCCTCCGGAGGAGTGGCAGGCAAAATGTAACCCTCTTAGCAATGCTCACACAGTTTCTAGAACAAACACTTTTAGAAACCTGGATGGAGTGCCCTGGGCCACCAATCCAAGCGCCAGTCCAAATCCGCAGTAACACTGTGACATTCAGCAGCGCTTAGAAGCTACTTCCTGGAACTACGCTAAATTCCCCTTCTTCCACCACAGTCATTGGAGCCAAATGACGTTCTTTAGCTGTTTTTTGTTTTTTGCTTTTAATTATTTTATTTATTTATTTTTAGAGAGAGGAGAAGGGAGGGAGAAAGAGAGGGAGAGAAACATCGATGTGTGAGAGAAACTTATCAATTGGCTGTCGGTTGCCAATGCGCCCACAACCCAGACATGTACCCTGACCGGGAACGGAACCGGCAACCTTTTACTTTGCGGGATGACAACCAACTGAGACACACCAGTCAGGGCCAAATGGAGTTTTTAATCCTAGGAAGCTTAGTAGATAGATTCACTTAGCTGTATTTTCATTAACAAAATTATAGAATATGTTTGGGCAATTTCAGAATGTGACCACCTATTAGTCAACAAGTATTTATTGTGTGTTTTGGGGGTGAGAGAGGATACTTACAGGGCCTAGTACATCTCATATCAGTAAATCTGAGCCATACAGCTTATCTAAATAATTTCCACACCGAAAAAATTGGCATGTTTGTCACCATTTGTTATATTCTCTCCTTTTAATGTTTTTTTTCTCTCTAAGATTTATGATTATTAAAATATGATCTTATAGGTCAAGCACCTAGCTCAGTGTCTTATGTAGAAGGCATTCAATAAATGATAGTTTCCTTTCCTTTTCTGCTTTTATAGGGTGTTAAGCTTACAAAGCATTTTGATGTCTACCATTTATCTATTTTTTTTAACCTGAGAGGGAGGTGCCACATTCTATGCCCATTCTGTATATGAGACAGTATTTAAATGTAGCTGTGTCAGTCCTACTTCCTGTTTTAGATTATGAATTATTTCAGGACAAATGCCTTCCCTATGTTTCTTTCTAACAAATAGCTCAACAGGTCAGGGTTCCATAAAGAATATATATGACAACAGTGAGAGTTTCTTTTTCTATTGAAATTCACCATATAAGGGGGTAGTTATTTATTTATTTATTTATTTATTTATTTATTTTTGTTTCTCTTGATCGAGGTGATATATCAGAAAAAATATTGCTACAAGCAATGTCTGAGATTTTACTGCCTAGGTTTTCTTCTAGGATTTTTTTGGGTTTTGAGTCTAACATTTAAGTCTTTAATCCATTTTGAGTTTATTCTTGTGCATGGTGTAGGAAGGTGATCTAGTTTCTTTCTTTTTTTTTTTTTTTTTTTTGCATGCATCTGTCCAGCTTTTCCCATTTCACTTATTGAATAGACTATCTTTACCTCATTATATGTTTTTGCTTCCTTTGTCAAATATTAATTAACTATAAAGGCATGGGTTTATTTCTGGGCTCTCTATTCTGTTCCATTTATCTATATGTCTGTTTTTATGCCAACACAGTGCTGTTTTGATTACTATGGTTTTGTAGTGTAGTTTATAGTATCAGGTAGCATGATTCCTCCAACTTTGTTCTTTTTCTCAATATTGCTGTGGCTAGTCAGGGTCTTTGTGGTTCCATATACATTTTTGGAATATTTGTTCTAGTTCTGTGAAATATGCAATTAGTATCAAACTAAAAAGATTTTGCACAGAAAAGGAAATCATCAACAAAATGAAATACAACCACTGAATGGGAAAACATATTTGCTGATGACACATCTGATAAGGGGTAATATACAAAATTTATAAAGAACTTTTAAAACTCAACACCAAAAAAAAAAAAAAAAAAGGAAACCACCAAAAACCAAAACCAAAACCAAAAAAACCAATCCAATTAAAAACTGGGCAAAGTATCTGAATAGACACTTCTCCAAAGAGAACATACCCAGATGGCCAATAGACATATGAAAGGATGCTCAACTTCACTAATCATCAGAGAAATGCAAATTAAAACCACAGTGAGATATCATCAATATGTTAACAAACAAGTGTTGGCAAGGAGGAGAAAAGGGAACCTTCAGGCACTGTTGGTGGAAATGCAGACTGGTGTAGCCACTGTGAAAAGCATTATAGTTACCTCAAAAAATGAAAAATGGAACTGCCTTAGGACCTAGCAGTTCCACTTCTGGGAATTTATCCAAAGAAACCCAAACCACTAATTCATAAGAATATATGCACCCCTATGTTTACTGCAGTATTATTTACAACAGCCACAATTTGGAAGTAGCCCAAGTGCCCTCTAGTGACACGTGGATAAAAAAGCTGTGGTACATTTACACAATGGAATACTACTTGGCCATAAAAAGGACATCTTACTTTTTGTGACAGCATGGATGGACCTGCAAAGCATATGCTAAGTGAAATAAGCCAGTCAGAGAAAGACAAACATCATATGATCTCACTTATGTGTGGAATTTAGTGAACAAAATAAACTAACAAACAAAATATAAATAGAGCCATAGCTAGAGAACAGACTGACAGATGTCAGAGGGGAGGGGATTTTCTGGGTTGGTTGAAAAAGATGAAGGGATTAAGCAAACAAACAAACAAACAAGCAAATTCATAGACAGACAACAGTACTGTGATTTTCAGAGGGAAATCTGAAATCTAATTTTTAGGGGGAAGATATGAGAAGGTAAAGGGGGGTAAACAGTGATGGAAGGAGACTTGACTTGGGGTGGTGAGCACACAATACAGTATTCAGATGATGCATTGTAGAATTCTACACCTGAAACCTATATTATTTTTTTTTTTTTTTTTTTTTTTTTTTTAAATATATTTTATTGATTATGCTGTTACAGTAGTTCCAATTTTTTCCCCTTTACTCCCCTCCACCCAGTATCTCCCTCCCCCAGCATCCCCCCCTAAGTCCATACCCATGGTTCGTAAAAAATAACTATCCCTCCCTCTCAGATATAAAGACCCTTTGTAATCTTGTAAAGGACAATGGGCGAAGGTCTCACGCTCCTCTAGCTGCTTCAAGCTGGACATGGTCGTCGTCCTACCTACCCTTGGGTCCAGAAATCCCTAATAAGAGTGGGGGTGTGGAGGGGAGGGTGGCCTTCCCACATGGGGAAGGATCATGCAGACTCCAGGTCAGTTGGCTGTCTCCGGACAACGGCGTGCTTGGTTTAGCAGGCTGGCATCCTTGTTGTGTTCTGGGGGCAACAGATTTGGCAAAAAGGGTTAAAAAGCATCATTCAATCCATAACTACTAGGTGGCAAAAGGCAGGGATTAATTTTTCAATGTTCCACATTAGGAGAAAAAAAAAAAAAAAAAAAAAAAAAAGGGCTTCTTTGGAGGAAGGTGTGCTAGGCACATCTCTCCTGTCCAAAACCCTTTTGCCCATTTTATTTAGTTTGGGCTGAGGGAAATAGTTTATGTTTCCCCCCTCTCAGACCTCTGGGCCCTTTCTGTCCAAGCCATTAGGATAGAAAAGAGAATTCAGTTTTAAAGTGAAGCCCACAGACCACCCCATTCTTCACCAACTCAGCCATTTAGTTCAGCCAAACTGTTGAGTCTCCGGAGGCAGCGCTGCAGAGAGGATTAAGTGAGGCTTATGCGTACAGACAATCACTCAGGTAATGCGGTCATAGGCTTATGCCCTTTGAAAACAGAAAACACATGTTAATTTATGTAACATAACCAACAAAAAAGTCTCTAAATCTGTAAGACTGTCTTATTGGGAAGACATACAGTTGCAAGGCACTTGACATTCTACTTGCCTGCAACTTGAATCTCTTTGGTGATATCACAGATATGGTTTAATTTTCAAGTGACACCATTTTTTAAATGAGAAGAAACTTTTAAGACGGTTAGCTGCCCTACTTTACAGTCTGCCACTGATCATTGTGATTTTCCTTGAATACTGATTTTTCTCCCTAAGATTACCCTCCTTGTCTTTAAAGGGACTACATTAAGTCCATTTTTAATTTATCCTGTTCATTTGCATAAGCATAACAAGAGCAGCAAATGATCACTTATGATCTTTAGTTCTGTTTTGCTGGAACTTACCCAAGGAACATTTAGGGTGGCCCTCAGTCTGCTCTTCAGTGCACAGAAGCTGGGCCACATACCTGGCATTCATCCTTGCCTGTACACACCTGTCCTTTCCAAGTCTTTCTGGTTTTCCATTGTGCCTTAAGGTCCCTTCTAGCCATCTTTCAGGAAAACAACCTTCGTTCCTTCCCTGGAGAGATTGCTGTGGACCGCACAACCAACCATGGCAGCAGGCCTTTTATTTCGCGGGCTTTTATTACCTTTGAAAGTCATTCCCAGTTCCTTAGGGCTTTTTGGTAACAACATGAGCCCAAGCATGTCTCCTTTAGGCTTGACATTCCAGTCAAAGGCTTGTTCAGAAAAAGGAACCTCTATTAACAACTGGTCTTATTAGGTCTATGCAAAGAAACTTAAGTCATTACTTACTTGTTTAGAATGCCAAACTCTGGAGAGATCAAATAGGGAGAAAAATATACAACGTGAAGGAAAATATTTGTCCTAATATTCACTGAACTGGCATTTCCATTCTTCATATTTTCATTTTCCCCCACTAAAAAAAATTTTTTTGTTTGTTTTTCCATTACAGTTGTCTCTCTCTTTTTTTTTTTTTTCCCCTCTTGCTTCCCTGTATCCTGCCCCTCCCTTCCCCCACATTCAGTCCCCACTCAGTTGCCCATGTCTGTGGGTCATTTATACATGCTCTTTGATTTTACACTTCCCCTTCTTACCCCCTTTTCTCCCGCCCCCTCCCCCCTTGTTACTGTTAGTCTACTCCTTGTTTACATACCTCTGGTTCAATTTTGCTCATTTGTTTGTGTTGTTCATTAGTTTCCTGTAATAGGTGACAGCATAACGTATTTTTCTTTCGTTGCCTGGCTTATTTCGCTAAGCATAATTCTCTCTAGTTCCATCCATGTTGTTGCAAATGGTAGAAGTTCCTTCTTCCTTTCTGCTACATAGAACTCCATTGTGTAAATGTACCACAGTTTTTTGATCCACTCATCTACAGATGGGCATTTAGGTTGTTTCCAGCACTTGGCTATTGTAAATAGTGCTGCTATGAACATTGGAGTGCATAGGTTCTTTTGAATTGGTGTTTCAGGATTTTTCGGATATAATCCCAGTAATGGAATTGCTGGTTCAAAAGGCAGTTCCATTTTTAGTTTTTTGAGGAAATTCCAAACTGTTTTCCATAGTGGCTGCACCAGTCTGCATTCCCACCAGCAATGCACCAGGGTTCCCGTTTCTCCGCATCCTCTCCAGCACAAGTTGTTTGTTGATTTGTTGATTATGGCCATTCTGACTGGTGTGAGGTGGTATCTCATTGTGGTTTTTATTTGCATCTCTCTGATGGCTAGTGATGTTGAGCATATTTTCATATGTCTATGGGCCCTCTGTATGTCTTCTTTGGAGAAGTGTTTGTTCAGGTCCTTTGCCCATTTTTTAATTGGGTTGTCTGTCTTCTTGGTGTTGAGTCGTATGAGTTCTTTATATATTTTGGAGATCAATCCCTTGTCTGAGATGTCATTGGCGAATATATTTTCCCATATGGTTGGTTTCCTTTTCATCTTGCTGATGTTTTCTTTAGCTGAGCAGAAACTTTTTAGTTTGATGTAGTCCCATTTGTTTATTCTTTCCTTTATTTCCCTTGCCTTAGGAGATATATCAGTGAAAATGTTGCTACGTGGGATATCTGAAATTTTCCTGCCTATTTTTTCCTCTAGGACTTTTATGGTATCACGGCTTACATTTAAGTCTTTGATCCATTTTGAGTTTATTCTGGTGTATGGTGTAAGTTGGTGGTCTAGTTTCATTTTTTTGCATGTCCCTGTCCAGTTCTCCCAACACCATTTGTTGAAGAGACTGTTTTCATTCCATTTGATGTTCTTTCCCCCTTTGTCAAATATTAGTTGACCATATGAACCTGGGTTTATTTCTGGGCTCTCTATTCTGTTCCATTGATCTATATGTCTGTTTTTATGCCAGTACCAGACTGTTTTGATTACCGTGGCCTTGTAGTATAGTTTGATATCAGGTATTGTGATTCCTCCTACTGTGTTCTTCTTCCTCAAAATTGTTGTGGCTATTCGGGCTCTTTTTTGGTTCCATATAAATTTTTGAAGTATTTGTTCTAGGTCTGTGAAATATGTTGCTGGTATTTTAATAGGGATTGCATTGAATCTATAAATTGCTTTGGGTAGTATGGACATTTTAATGATGTTGATTCTTCCCATCCATGAGCATGGTATATGCTTCCATTTATTTGTATCTTCTTTAATTTCTTTCTTCAATGTTATGTAGTTTTCTGAGTATAGGTCTTTTACCTCCTTGGTTAAGTTTATTCCTAGGTATTTTATTTTTCTTGTTGCTATGGTAAATTGAATTTTTCTTTCAGTTTCTATCTCTGAGTTTTTATTGTTGGTGTATAAAAATGCCTTTGATTTCTTAATATTGACTTTGTATCCTGCTATTTTGCCGAATTCACTTATTAGGTCGAGTAGTTTTTTTGTGGAGTCTATAGGGTTTTCTATGTACACTATCATGTCATCTGCAAATAATGACAGTTTTACTTCCTCTTTTCCAATTTGGATGCCTTTTATTTCTCTTTCTTGTCTGATTGCGGTGGCTAGAACTTCCAAGACTATGTTGAATAGGAGTGGGGAGAGCGGACATCCTTGTCTTGTTCCTGATCTCAGGGGGAATGCTCTCAGTTTTTGCCCATTGAGTATGATGTTGGCTTCAGGTTTCTCATATATGGCCTTTATTATGTTGAGGTATGCTCCCTCTATTCCCATTTTGCTGAGAGTTTTTATCATAAATGGGTGTTGTACTTTATCAAATGCTTTTTCTGCATCTATTGATATTATCATGTGGTTTTTGTCTTTCATTTTGTTTATGTGGTGTATTACGTTTATTGATTTACGAATGTTAAACCATCCTTGCATCCCTGGGATGAATCCTACTTGATCGTGGTGTATGATCTTTCTAATGTGTTGCTGGATCCGGTTTGCCAATATTTTGTTGAGGATTTTAGCATCTATGTTCATCAGCGATATTGGCCTGTAGTTTTCTTTCTTTGTTGTGTCTTGACCTGGTTTTGGAATTAGGGTTATACTGGCTTCATAAAATGAGTTTGGCAGTCTTCCCTCTTCTTGTATCTTTTGGAATAGTCTGAGAAGGATAGGAGTTAGTTCTTTCCTAAATGTTTTGTAGAATTCACTTGTGAAGCCATCCGGTCCAGGGCTTTTGTGTGCTGGGAGTTTTTTGATTACTGCTTCAATTTCACTAGCTGTTATTGGTCTATTCAGACTTTCTGCTTCTTCTTGATTCAGTTTGGGAAGAGTATAGGTTTCCAGGAATCTGTCCATTTCCTCTAGGTTGTCAAATTTCTTGCCATACAGTTGTTCATAATAATTTCTTATAATCCTTTGTATTTCTGTGGTATCAGTTGTGATTTCTCCTCTTTCATTTCTGATTTTATTTATTTGGGTCCTCTCTCTTTTTTTCTTGATGAGCCTGCTTAAAGGCTTGTCAATTTTGTTTATTTTTTCAAAGAACCAGCTCCTACTTTTGTTGATCTTTTGAATTGTTAGTTTAGACTCTATGTCATTTAATTCTGCTCTGATCTTGATGATTTCCTTCCTTCTACTTGATCTGGGCTTTGCTTGTTGTTCTTCCTCTAGATCTTGTAGCTGTAGGGTTAAATTTTTTATTAGATATTCCTCTAGCTTTTTTAGGTAGGCCTGTATTGCTATGAACTTTCCTCTTAGGACTGCTTTCGCTGTATCCCATAGGTTTTGGGTTGTTGTGTGTTCATTATCATTAGTTTCCAGAAACTTTTTGATTTCTTCCTTGATGTCATTGTTAACCCATTCATTATTTAATAGCATGTTATTCATTCTCCATGAGTTTGAATGTTTTTGAGTTTTTTCCTTGAGGTTGATTTCCAATTTTAAGCCATTGTGATCTGAGAAGATGCTTGATATAATTTCAATTTTCTTGAATTTGTTAAGGCTTGTTTTGTGTCCTACCATGTGGTCTATCTTTGAAAATGTTCCATGTGCACTTGAGAAGTATGTATATTTTGCTTCTTTGGGGTGAAAACTTCTATATATATCGACTAAGTCCATTTGATCTAGAGTGTTGTTCAGTGCCTCCATATCTTTGGTGTTTCTTTGCTTCGAAGATCTGTCCATTGTTGACAATGGGGTGTTAAAGTCCCCTACTATGAGTGTGTTGTTGTCTATATCTTTCTTGGAGTCTTTCAAAAGTTTCCTTACATATTTGGGTGCTCCTAAGTTTGGTGCATATATATTTATAAGGGTTATATCTTCTTGATGGATTTTTCCCTTAAGTATTATGAAATGCCCTTCTTTGTCTCTTTTTATGGACTTTGCTGTGAAATCTGTTTTGTCTGATATAAGTATTGCTACCCCAGCTTTTTTTTCATGTCCATTTGCTTGGAATACATTTTTCCATCCCTTTACTTTCAGTCTGTGTAGATCTTTTGTTCTAAGGTGGGTCTCTTGTAAACAGCATATATGTGGGTCATTCTTTCTAATCCATTCAGCTGCCCTATGTCTTTTAATTGGAGCATTTAATCCATTTACATTTAAGGTTATTACCGATAAGTACTTATTCATTGTCATTTTTCCCCTTTGTACTCGTGTTCTTCTCTGTCTCTCTCTGTTTCTTTATCTTCTTAGAGCAGACCTTTTAGCATCTCTTGCATTGCTGGTTTGGTGGAGATGTATTCTTTTAGCCTTCTTTTGTCTTGGAAGCTCCTTATTTCACCCTCCATTTTGAATGAGAGCTTTGCTGGGTATAGTATTCTAGGTTGTAGGCCTTTGTTTTTCATTGCTTGGAATACTTTTTGCCATTCCCTTCTGGCTTGTAGTGTTTCTGCTGAGAAATCTGATGATAGCCTTATTGGAGTACCCTTGTATGTTATTAGTTGTTTTTCTCTTGCTGCTTTTAGGATCCTCTCTTTGTCTTTGAATGTTGCCATTTTAATTATGATGTGTCTTGAGGTGGGCCTGTTGGGGTTCATCTTCATTGGGACCCTCTGTGCTTCCTGGACTTGCGTGACTCTTTCTCTCGTCATGTTAGGAAAGTTTTCTGTCATTAGTTTTTCAAAGAGGTTTTCTATCCCTTGCTCTTCTTCTTCTCCTTCTGGAATTCCTATGATACGGATATTATTACGTTTCATGTTGTCCTGCAGCTGTCTTAGAACCTCTTCAGTCTTGTTCAGTCTTTTTTCATTTTGTTGCATTGTCTGGGAGTTTTTGTGTAGGTTGTCCTCCAGCTCGCTGATCCGATCTTCTGCTTCCTCTAGCCTGCTTTTAATTCCTTCTACTGTGTTCTTCAATTCAGAGATCGTATTTTTCATTTCCTCCTGGCTCTTATTGATAGCTTCTATGTCCTTTTTCATGCTCACGTAATTTTCTGTGAGTTCCTTGTAGTTTTTCTGGAGTTCTTTGAAGTTTCCGCTGAGCTCATTCAGCTTCTCCATAATCCATGTTTTGAATTCCATATCTGATAGTTCGCTCCCCTCTATTTCATTTAGCACTCTTTCTGGGGATTCTACCTTTCCTTTTGATGGGAGGTTGTTTCTCTGTCTCCCCATTTTTTTGACTCCTATTGTTTGTTGGTGCTTCTTGGAATGATCTGCACTTCCTGGATCTGCCTCTGGTGGCGTCAGATCATGTACCAGTCTGGCCCTAGGCAGCCTGTTGGAGACTTCCAGGGATCTACTGCTGTTGTCTGTCTTCTTTGATTGTTAATCTATTCAATCTGTGATTAGCTGTCAGGCTTAAGAACTGTGGGTGTGGCAGCTTAATTCCTGTAGGCAGGGCTTTTGCTTCCCCTCAGGCTGACGCCACTTGGAGGGGAATGGTCTACCCGCAGTACTGGGGATGAGTCAGCACTGGGACCCAGTCAGCTGCTCCTCCAGTTCTCCCCTCAAAGCCACCGTGCCAAATTCTCCCCAAGTGTCTCCAGTCCTCTCTGCCTTCCCTCTGCTTGAGCCCAGGGTAAGTGGTGGCCAAAATATTTTCGTATGTGATCCACTTAAGAGCTCTTTTTCTCCTGCTGTTTCTCTCCGGCTAGCAAGAAAGCCTGTGGCTTTTCGCTTTTCACAGCTGATACTATTTTACTTTCCACTCTGTCGCTGTAGGCTGGGAAGCCCAGCTGGGGGTTTAGACCCTGCCCTTCTCAGGGGGAATCCCCGGCTGCTGAGCTGTTTCTCAGTCCCTTCAGCAGCCACCCGTGTGAGCCCAGCCAGCCCTTCCGCGTCTCCGCACTCCCTACCGGTCACGTTGTGATGTAGCGGCCTTTTCTGTCTCTCCGTGGTTATAAGACTTCTTTCCAGCTAGTGTTCCGTTGGTTATTCCAGATGATTTCTCCAAAATTAAGTTGTAAATCCAGACTGGTCCTGGGAGGAGGTTAGTGTAGCTTCCACTTACTCCTCCGCCATCTTGGATCTCCTGAAACCTATATTATTTTATTAGCTAATGTCACCCCAAAACATTAAACCAAAAGGGGGTAGTCTTTTTTTTTTTTTTTGCCTCCAGAAGTTTTGCTACTGATAGAAAAAGACAAAGTATCCTTTCTAATGTGGATTTATGGAATGATTGTCTGCCCATTAAAAATTATACTCCAGCTTGGAGCAATTAAAGTGGTCTCTCTCTTCTCCAAATTAATATAATTAATACTATAGTCTTGGTTGTTTATCATGTCTTGATAATATTACAAGGGAATGAAAATATTGCCTCTTTTATCCTTTTAAATAGCTGAGATGAAACTGTTCGAGCTCTAATGTTACAACAGCTGTTTCTCATGTCCCAGAATATAATTGGTTGGTACTGAGGTTACTAAATTATAAGAAATTGACTTTGGTTTTATGGTTGCCTACTTTTGGTAGAAGGGAAGATGGGAAATGCTAGCTTTCTCTTATAATGAAAAGGCAAAACCATCCCCAATGAAATGGCAGTTTCTGGGTCTCATCTGTATAATTTTCTTCACCAACCCATTGTCCCGGGTTTGCTGGATAACAGGGCTGGGAAAGCAGGACCATGCTAGCTTCCCTCCTAATTAGCTCTCAGCCCAACACAGCTGGTGGAAATGCAGGAGGGCTTTCCCATGAGGGCCTCTTTCTGGAAGTCATTTTAAAGCGGTCTGGTCTCCAATGGCAAATGCAGTAGGGGATCTGAGACCATAATTGTCCCACAGAGTTTATAGAAGGAAGACTCTTTAATCTCAATATCTTTATTGCATAGGGTAGTTGTTCTCAAGGGTTGTCCCTGAGGCAGCACCATTAGCATCACCTAGGCACTGATTAGACATGCAGGTTCAGGCCCACCCTAGGCCTATTGAATCAGAAACTCTGGAAGGGGCGGATCCAGCCATCGCTGTGTGATTCTGACACACACTAAACTTTGAGACCTACCGGCTTAGGGTAGGACCGGGGTTTCCTGGTTTGAGCTGGAAACGACCAGCTCATCTACTGCTTACACTCCATTAGTCTTCCCAGCAGCAGAGCCAATGGCAAGTGCACACTCCTTTATACTAGCCTCCTCCCCCCATCCCTCCCTGTCCTCCCTTCCTTCTTCAGTTCTGGAGTTACCGGGCACTGCCTCTCAGTCTTTAATGTGCACGTGAATCATGTGGCAATCTTGTTACAATGCAGATTCTGATTCGGCCTGGCTAGAGCAAGGCCTGAGAGTCTGCAATATTTTTTTTTTTTTTGCATTTACATTTTATTTTTATTTTTAATTTTTTTAGCATGTGCCATTTCTTTTTTTTAATGTATTTTATTGATTATATTGTTACAATAGTTCCAATTTTCTCCCCTTTACTCCCCTCCACCCAGCATCTCCCTCCCCCAGCAATTCCCCCCCCAAGTCCATACCCCTGGTTCGTAAGAAATAACTATCCCTCCCTCTCAGATATTAAGACCCTTTATAATCTTGTAAAGGACAATGGGCGAAGGTCTCAAGCTCCTCTAGCTGCTTCAAGCTGGACATAGTCGTCGTCCTACCTACCCTTGGGTCCAGAAAACCCTAATAATAGTGGGGGTGTGGAGGGGAGGGTGGCCTTCCCACATGGGGAAGGATCGTGCAGGAGAGTCTGTATTTTTAGTAAGCACCCGGAGATGCTGTTGGCCCAAAGATCACAAAGAAATTACCGGAGGAGCGAGTGGAGGAGCCAGCAATCTAATTGTAAAGCCGAGTATACAGTAAGTCCTCACCTAACGTCCTCACTGGCTCCCTGTGACTTTCGGTGATACGACACATAATGAAACCAATGTTACCATAGGCTAATCGACATAAATCAAAGTTAAAGTTCCTTGCATCTCATCAATGTTACAATAAAATGATGGTGAACAAAACGATGTTATCTGTTATTCGAGGACATGGTGCACACACAGAAAAAACTACAAACAAAACTCAAGGACTTGTCGGCCGGCCAGCGCAACAGGAGTGATCCAAACAATGACTAGTGTCAGAGTTTTCAGGTTGGGTCTTGATGGCGCTAGGACAAGGATATTTCCATTGCAGAAATATTCTTTATCTCTAATTTCTTCCTCCTTGAGTTCCCTGTGACCCCCTACCCTTCCATCCCCCTCCTCCTCTCACGTGACACTCTCCTCCTCAGCCTCCCCACCCCATCCATGTACATTTCGTTCACCTTCCTGGTCCTTTCGACCTGCAGTTAGCTTCTTGGTTGGGGCTTACATGAATTCTCATGAACTGCACAGCCAATACCAGTACCAAAACTTTGCAACAGGGCTAGCAAGAAGTCACAAGGTGGAATTGAAGGAGAAGACCTCATTTTACCGCCTGGAGACGGTTTTCCTGTTGCAAATCTAGATGCCCCCTGGGTGTTCTAATGTCTTGGATGTCCTCCCAATGAGCTACAGTTTTTCCGTCGCTTCACCTCTTTCCTCAGAGCGGAAAGAAATCAAGTATGTGTTGGATTTTTCCCCGCAGCTTGCAGACTGGCAAGTTTTCTTTAACATTTGCAAATTACTTCGAAGTTTCTCTTTGAGGATGGCTGGTGGCGCGCACAGCTGATGTCTGCTTCTGGACCTGGCTCCCCTACCACAGCTGCAGATGTGTAAATCAGGGGAGAGGGAGTCACTCTGATGTCTGCTGTGAAATGTGTGATCACTCAGCAAGGAAGAAAACCCAGGGCCTCCTGTGTGGGCACATTTCTAGACTGATTCTTTCTGTCTCCTCTTCCTCCCCTATTTTTTTAGAAACAAGGGTTCTTCCTCCTTCAAAATGGGCCTCCTCCTCTCCCTGTAGTGCTTCTAATTGTCCTATAGACCTTGAGTTATGAGGATGGGAAAAGTATCAGCCTTAACTGAGGCACAGAGGCCTTCTGTGCTGTGTTCTTAGGTTCTACAAGTTAGCACAGTGCCATCCCACAAATATTAAGCCTTTCCATTTCCAGAAGAACTGTTTGTTTGTTTTGTTTTTGTTTTTTTTTTTCTTTTTGTGGAGCTAAGATTCGAGAGGAAATTAAATATTAATATTAGTCAGGATAGGTCAACAAAAAGAGGCGTGGGACTGACATCTGCTTGGAATGGAAGGATCAGAGCCAGGATGAGAATAGAGGTGAAACTTGATTTGGGCCTTAAAAGATAAGGAAGGAGGTGGCATGCATGGGGCAGTGATAAGAGTTTGGGTCTTAGAATATGTGTACTGACTACTTCTTAGTGAGTGTGTGACTTTGGACAGGCTGTAGTCAATGATTATACATGTGAGGTAGTGAATAGAAGCGCTGCGTAGACAAGGAAATAAGAAACCACTCTAGGTGTTTCATGCAGAATAGGATTTCAAATAGGGACATTAGTTCCAAAATGATAGGGGGGGTGGCAGGTACTGAACACAGAGGGTACCACTAGGCTTTAAGGCTTCTCTTGTAGCTGCTGCCCCCAGCTCAGGAAGCTGCAGGAAGCCACTTTCGCCATCCCAGCTGCCTCACAGCCTCAAGTCTGGTTCCCACACCTGCTTTCCTGGTCACTACCAAAGCTCCCGTTTGCTCAGAGTGTGCATCAGCCAACAGCAGCACTGAATTGGAATGGTCCTCTCTCTGTCCACTTTCTAATCTCATGAGAGTACATTTCATTGGTGGGCCCTATTTTGCCTCTAGACTTAACAGCAAAGAGAGACTGGGGAATGCAGTTTTTAGCTTTCTGGCCCATGTGATATAAAGCAAACTGGAGCTAGAGGTGGTGGAAATGGCTGCTAAGAAAATCTAGTATGAGAATCAAGGGCAGTGCAGAGAATCTAGAAAAGCTAGTTTGCATTAGAGGAGCAAGTCATGTTGGGTGACACCAGCCTACAGATTAGTGTCACGGTTTTGCAGATAATTAAAAATATATTTATTTTCAGCTGTAGAGATAAAAGGAAAAGACTATCACAAGAGAGTGGCAAAGAAGGAACCATCACTGCATATATTTCCCATTCATTTTATGAAAGCTAACAATGGCTTCCATTCCATCTGGTGAGGATAGTGAAGTCAATATCACAGCTTGCTCATACCCTGAAGCGGGATGCTGTATCTTCCTCCTGCTTACCCACCAGAAGGCCGAGGCCCCGTTACCATGAGCTCTCATTCAGACTCTATCAGCTGGGACCTTCCCCTTCCCGCTCAGCCCCCTAGGGTGATAAGCACATTTTCCAGCAGCTCAGAGTCACGGCTGCTTACTGACACTGTGCCAATCCAAACAGGTCCAGCTGGAAGCCTTCCTTCCCTCTTCCCTCCCCCCGGCTGAAACCACAGGGGCTTTTGAACCTCATGACCAACAGACATGAACTAAAACAGAAGAAGCAAGTCTCACTTCCCTGGGGAGGAGCACAGAGCTATTTAAATGGTCCCTGTCATATTCTTTCAAAAACTTGAACACCTTCCAAAATATCACAGTTGAAGTAGAACAAATAATCGAAGTGGAGGAATAGACAGTAGACAATACTGTAAAACCAGAGTGTGGCCAAAATGTTTTCACTCTTTCACCTCAATGCACCCTGCACAAAATCAAGGACTTTTTCTCTGTCACGTATTGCTGCATTTCTCTGTGCCTACCTCGCTATCCGGAATGCAATAGACAATGACTCTTGTTGAGGAGAGCTTTTGGTCACACAGAAGAAGTTGGTACTCAGCAAATGCTTTGACACGCAGCATTTGTTCCCCTATATTCTGTCACTTCTTCTGCAGCTCTGTTGTGCTGTATTCTTAGCTCTGACCATTAGGTGTGAGTGGAAATGGCATGCGTCATTTGTAGGGCAGTTAAAAGCTTTGAGCTTTCTCTCTCTTCTCCTCCTTCCCTGCAGCAACTTTGGAAACCATCTCTTGGCTCACAATACAGAAGAACCCTGGACCTCTGAGTCACTGGAGGCATCCCCTTGCCCCACTACTCTGTATCAGATTTCACATGAGTGTGAAAGTTTTGTTCGGCAACTCACTGAGACGTCAGGATTTATCTATTATTGCAGTATAGCCTAGGCTAGTCTGATTAATAAATACTGAGTAATTCATACATTTTTTTGACAGATGTTTATTGAGAACTCCAGAGTATGAGTCACAGGGGCAAGAGTAAATTTAGAACCTGGCATAAAAGATAAGAAGCTATAGAAGCAAATTCTAAGAGAATGTGATATGCAAGAGACATTGTCAACTCTTTCTTGACTCTGGTTTTATGAAAGTCTTGGGATTTCAGTAGCTGTTTGTACAATGAAACAGAATTAATTGGTAATTCGGAACTGCCATATGCTTAGAGATGACTCAAAAATGATAACTCCTTACATCTTTATTTACCTGTCACATGTATAATCTCACTAGATTCTTCTCCAGAATCTTGTGAGGATGACAAGTTAGATATTATTGTTCTCATTTTACCATGGTGGACAATAAAGCTTAGGCAAGTGATTGTCAGAGAGCTTAGTGACAGAATCCAGTCTTAAACCAAGGTCTTCAGTTTTGAAGCCAATGCATTATACACCCAGCTGCCTCCCAACAGACAGTCTAATGTTTAACATTCCATGATGCAAAAATACAAGTGCAGAAACTGAGAGGTAGGGTAAGGGGAAAGAAATGAGATAGACCAAAGAACTCTGGTGAATCATTTTGACATAAAGAGTAAGAATGTTAGTTCTTATTCAATGAGTGACAGAAGCCATATGGACCTTAAATAGGGTCTCTCCATATTTAATTTATCTTTGCTACACCACCTAACTCCGTGACAATCCCTAGGATGTGAGCAAGGAAGAAAAATCAATTATGGAGTTTCATATCTAGAGAATCAAACCCAAGGAGAAGAATAAAAAAGGGTTAGAAAGGGTCATGGTTATAAATATGTTCCTGCCCTCTCCTTGTGACTGTTTCTGGAAATTTTTTGAAATTTGCCTCTTCCTGGGGTAGTCCTTAATGGCATATGTACCAGAAATCTTATAGCCCCAACTAAAGATTCTCTCTATATATTTAGAGGTTTTAGAGACACATAAAATCCTTGGCACTTGATTAGGAAAGTTTTTTGAAGTCAGTCCCAGAGAGAGGCCATGCATGTCTCCCAGGTCCTTGAATCTTTTGTGTCCTCTGCCCAAATGAATGCATGTTGAAGCGGACTGGCTACTCAACAATGTGTAAGCCATAAAGTGAAATGATGTTAACCTTTTCAGAATCAATCTCAACATTAATTTTGCATCCAAATCTTACTTTTATCTCTATGCAGACTCTACTTCTGTAACTTTCCTTACATTCTCTCTAGAAGTTCCCTCCTGCCTTTTAGCATCTAATGTCTCTCAATCCTTCAAACCCTAACTCAAGTGTTATTTCTCCTGGGAACCCTCCCCTGAGCAACCTTACCCACTTCAGGCAACATGTTTACCCAATCAATTCATATCTATTGAGTGCTTGCTTTGTTGGACAAACTGTGCTAGGCACTGGGAACACAATGGTAAGTTGGACAGCTTGAATCCATGGGCTGGCTTCCAGTGTAACAGAGCAGAATGTTTGCTTCCTGCTCTCTGCTTCTACTAAAAATTCGGGTACCCCTGTATTGGCCCTGACAGTACGCTGCTGACATGAAGACTTGGCTGCTATTGCATAGGTGAGCTCTCTGATGACAGGGGCACCTCATGCCTTGTACATTTCTGATTCCTGCAGTGCCAGGCAAAGACGTAGGCTGCTTGATTAATATCTCTTGATGTATGTAAGTGGCTAATATTATCCTGTGTCATATAGAGACAGAAAGTGAGAGGTGAATGAGGTAAGAGGAGGCTTGTTGAGACTTGGTCTGCCTAGAGCACAGACCCAGAGATTTGTTAGAATGATGAATAACCCATCACGGGCATGGGCCAGGGCCTGTTCTTTGCCAATCTCATCAAGGAAGTATGATAGTGAATCTCTTCTAGTTGGATATTTTAGCTTATACCACTTGTTTAAGCATACTCATAAGTAGGACACTATGAAGTTCATGACATTAAAAAAAGTGAATTCTCAATGCTTGACTTGAGTGGTGTGACTTGGGGCCAAGTCAAGACCTGCAACTACCTGTATATCTGATATTGGGAATCATTTGGGTTGGGCAAAACAAACAGATACACAGTACCTGTGAGTTCAGACCCTCTCCCTTTTAGATAATGTGCTTTGTGGAACCTCTCGCTGACAGCATCAGTTGTATAGAACCTCAAGTCAACTTACATAAATTATTTTCCACCAGTGTAAAAACATTATGATTATTTTTAAAGCCAGAAGAGAACTTTACGGTAAAACCCATGCCAAACCCTCACTTCACACGTGAGAAAACCAAGCATAAATAACCTAAATGACCCACCAAGGATCATACAACCAATTGGCATTAGAGGCTGAATTAAAATGTAGAAATCATGATGCCCACCTGTGCCCTTTACATCGCCTCACGGAGCCCCGTGTCAGGGCGGAGCACCTGCAGGCAGAGTTCGTTTTAGCAGCCTCCCTCTATCTGTAATTAAAAGTACCCAGGCTGGTGGAGTTCAGAGGGGTTCTCCTAGAAATGCAGAGGATAGCTCAGAGAGTCTACAGCCAGGAGGGTTCAGATCAAACCTGTAAGAATTAATCTCCGCTCTGGCTGGTGTGGCTCCGTGAATTGAGTGCTGATCTGTGAACCAAAGGGTTGCCAGTTCAATTCCCAGTCAGGGCACATGCCTGGGTTGCGGGCCAGGTCCCCAGTTGGGGGCGTGTGAGAGGCAACCACACATTGATGTTTCTCTCCCTTTCTTTCTCCCTCTCTCCCCGTCTCTCTCTGAAAATAAAGAAATAAAATCTTTAAAAAAAAAAAAAATCTCCAACTTTCAGGGTAAGGAAAGGTGAAGAGTGTGCCAAACAGAAAGGAAAAAAATGTCGAGCCCAGGAAATGAAACATGATTCTAAAGGACTATGGGACACGGAAGGCAGGAAAACAAGGGGAGAACCAAGGTCGATGTACAGTTATTTCCCAGACACTTCCCTTCACCTCCCACCCCAGCACCTGGGCTGGCCTGGCTGCTGCCTAGGGGAGAGGACCTTGTTTACATGAGCCCCTTCTACTAGTTTCCTATGGCTGCTGTAATCATAGCTCTGGAGGCCAGAGATCCAAAACCAAAGTATTGGCTGGACCCATCTGGAGCCCACCTGGATAACCCAGTCTTATCTTTCCATCTCATGATCCTTAACTCAATGACATTTGCAAAGACCCCCTTTTCCCTCTCAAATAAAAAGGGTTCATTCACAGGCTGCTGGCATCTGACTGGCTATCTTTTGGAAGGGGGGCATTCTTGGCCCATCACAATTTTTCCCTTCTTACTTGATTGCACACATTTATTATTTGGGTGATTTTTTTTATAACACCCATCCTTACTATGAGGGTTCGGGAGGACATGAGCCTTGCCTGCTTTACCCACGGTTGCTTCCAGAGTACAGTATCCCCTCACGTATCGTGGGTATTACATTCTAGACCCACCCCCCCCTGTGAAGTAGGAACCTTACATTTATTCTACACTCTTAAACCTATGTAACTTTAACAACATACGTATACAGTACTGCAAAATCTGGCGATATAGCAAAAAATCCGCAATAAATAGCTAAATATAACATTTTTAAAAATCCCACGATGCAGTGAGGCCGCGATAAGTGAATCGCAATATAGTGAGGGACTACTAATACCTAGCAGAGTACCTGGGAGATAGCAAACAATTAACGAATGTTGGGGAATAAAAGAAAGGATGGGAAGAAGGGAAGGATAGAGGGAGGGAGGAGGGGAGACAGGAAGAAGGGAAAGAAGGAAGGAAAATCAGGGGAAAAAAAGGATGAGCAAAGAACGGAGGGAGGGAAGAACAAAGGTGGGGTGGGGAAGGAGGGAGTCAGAGGGAAACCAGAGCAGAGAGAGCAAGGCGAGGAAAGGGAATATCTCCAAATCTCGCTATTATTAATAATTCTTATAGGATGGGGTTCAAGGGGAGGAAAACACGGATGTGTTTTAGAAGGTGGTCACTATTAGATGGAGCTTTTATTTCAACTGAGGTTTTTGAGATCTATTGCTTCCCAGTACAGTGCAGGCCTTATAGACGCTGGGGTTCAGGTTAGGCTGGGAGGGATGGGGTACAGAGAAGTAGTTGGTATGCTTGCCCTCGAGCACTTCAGTCTACTTGGGGAGCCAGCTAGGTAGAAACTTCATACAGATGGTTGTGTGACAAGTGCCAAATGAATAGGGTCCAGATTCTTGTAGGATTTTTAATGCCTTCGGATTTTATTCTATAAAGCAACATTTAGATGAGATTTCCAGGCATAAGCAGTAATATTTAAAATTTGCTATTTGGGTAGTAAATAACAATTTTATAGCTATTGTGTAATTTCAAGTACAAATCTCTATTATGACTCATACTCAACTACATTAGCCCATGGGAGTATCCTAAGAGGTAAATTATATATTTGGCATAAATTTAACCATTGTAAAATACCTGCTTGAAAATGCACAATTATGTCATTCCCACAGTGCATTTCATAAGCAAATCTGAGTCTTCACATCAAAATCTTCTTGAATATTGACCAGCATCTGTGGATTACGTAAGATCAAGACACCAGTGTTGAAAACTATCTTGAACATGCATGCTTTTGTTGATTCCATACTTATTTATTGAGATCCTCCTGTGTGTTGTTCTGGGAGCTAAAGACACAATTTGAATAAGAAGGTGGCCCTTACCTCCAAAGAGCTCAGAGTCTGCGTTAATTGGGTTACCCAGAAAACAGATGCAGTGACCACTTTAGGAGTGCCAGAGTTTTTACTGGAGTGAAAGAGCAAGGAACCGGGATTGGGCAGGGGAACCCTTCATACCAAAAAGCAGATGCAACATCTGTGAAAGGAAAGCTGGGGGGGGGGGTAAGTGAGATGAGACAGAGGGAGCCTCAGATCACAACACAGATCTGACAAAATCTCAGCCAACCCCAAGATTTCCCACTAAAAGTTCTGAGTTAGCCTTTGTACCACTATTGTGGTCAGTCATTGGCTGGGGATGCCCCCAAAGACTGTGGCCTCAGATTGAAAGCTAAGGCCGATCTGAAGACATTAACAGCTGGAGGCTGTCAGCTAATTGCACTCCTTGCAGTTAAATAGCAAGTTCCTTCTTGAAGGGAGATCAAAGTGATGCAACCCCATGGCTGCCACATAGTGTGATCAGGAAGAAGGCAAATAAACAGGCCAATTTACATCCAGTGAGGTAATGACAGGGTGCCATGGAACTCAACCTTGGGGATAGGGAATACTTCCAAGCATTTAAGAGGAAGCCAGGGTTATGGGTAGAAGTTAGTCAAATGTATTGGGTAGGAATAGGAAGAGCACTCAAGGCAGGGAAATGTGACGCACAAAGCCTTGTGGGAGAGGAAGCCTGGCACATTTTGGGGAACAGCAAGATCTACAACATGCTTTTAGTATCACATTGGTGGGTAGCAAAAATTGAAGCTGGAGAAGTAAATAGGGGGTAAATAATGTGAGTCTCGTACACTGTGCTAAGGAATTCAGGCAGCATAACCACATACAAAGTGGTCTGCTATCTGAGCACACAATTACCAGCACACTTTTTTTCCATCACTAGAGAATCATGAAGACCCCATGTTCCAGTTCTCTGTATTTATAGAGACACTAGTGATCCTTATGAAAAGTCAGCTACTTTACCTATGAGCAAGAATGTGATTTATTATCACCCATTTTCCCTTTGCTCAGTATTTTTATCCAAGTCCACCTAATTCACCCCCTACTAGGAGAGAAATCACAGGATTGATGGATTTGGGTTGGAGAGACAGAGAAGTTTAGAGTCATGAAATCTCAGAGGTGTCAGATCAAAGCATGTAAGAATCTGAAGAACCACTCTGCGTTCCCAGTATCAGAAAATGAGGTGAAGAAGAGCCAAGAATCTGTTTTGCCTACTTCCAATTCAGAGAGCGATGTTTTTAAAAAATGACTCCTGAGATTTCACTTCTATGATTCCATTCTGAGGGATAATCATACATTTAAGTTTTATAATGATTGCTGTTGAGACTAATAATGACTAATATCCTGTTGGTGTCTGCCATTACCATATGTTAAGTGGTTCACAGTTGATTTCATATAGTGCTCAGAACAACCATATTGTATCTAAAAAGTAGAACTATTAACTATGCCCATTTTCTCCTCAGAAAATTAAAGCTGAGAGAGGTTAAATAACACATCTGAGGTCACATAGTTAATATGTACAAAGAGGTTAAACAAAACATTGTTTTAAAAGATCACGAACAATTGAAGGAAAACTATTAGGTAAAGTTTGAGTATGTACAAGGTCTGTCTGGAAAAGGTCTAGCCATTGTTGATGTAACAAGAAGTTTGCGTGACATTGATGTAACCTGGCAGCCAAGGAGAGTGGACTGGAATGCGCATGTGTGAACAATGATGACTTCACTGTACCAGTCAGTGGGGGTAGTAGATGCCATAGAGTGAGCATGGGTACTGTGTGGCCATCGCATTCAAATTACTGATCCAGAAGAGCAATGAATCTGCATTAAATTTTGCACTAAGATTGAACATTCGTCCACAGAAAGTATGCGGATGATGCAGAAGGTTGCAACTATGGGCAACTGGTGATTGGCAGCTTCATCATGACAATGTGTCCGCTCATGCATCACATCTCATGCAGAGTTTTTTTGTGAAACATCAAATCACCCAAGTGACTCAGCCCCTCCAAAGCCCAGATTTGGTGCTCTGTGACTTCTGGCTCTTCCCAAAACTAAAAGCATCTTTTAAAGGGAAGAGATTTCAGATTGTTGATGAGGTTCAGGAAAATATGACAGGGCAGCTTATGACTACTGAGAGAACTGTGTGAGGTCCCGAGGTCCCAAGGTACCTACTTTGAAGGGGACTGAGGCGTCATTGTTCTGTGTATGCTTCTTGTATCTTGTAACTTCTTCAATAAATATCTCTATTTTTCATGTTAGATGGCTGGATATCTTCTAGACAGACCTTGTATATATAAAAGAATAGTAAGTAGTTATTAGGAAGATGTTTTCAAATTATCTTTAGTGACATTAACAAATACTTATGGTATGATTTTAGGTGGAAAAAGTAGAATTCCAAATTGTACATACAGCATTATTTTCTTTTTAAAAAGAAGCTTCACTGAGGCATAAAATACATACCATAAAATTCATCACTTTAACTGTATAATTCAATTGATTTTTGGAAAATCTTGAGTTATTCAATCATTGCTACAATCTAGTTTTAGAATATTTCTATCATCTCTCCCCAACCCCCAATCTCTCATGCCTGTTTGAAGTTAATCCCCACTCCTATCTTTAGCCATAGTCAACTCTAATATACTTTCTCTAAAGATTTGCCTTTTCTGGACATTTCACATAGATGGAACAATAATACGTGACCATTTACATCTGGTTTCTTTTGTTTCGCATAACATTTTTGAGGTTTATCCACGTTGTTAACATGAATCACAGTTGTTACTTTTATGTACTAAGTAGTATCTCATTGTATGGTTATAACACCTTTTATTTATCCACTCACCAGTTGGTGTATACTTTTGGATTGTTTCTGTTTTGGGCAATTATAAATAATGCTGCTATGAACATTTGAACATTTGTGTGCAAGTCTGTGTGAACATTTTTTTTTTTTGAGTACATATCTTAGTGTAGAGTTGCTAGTAATATGGTAAACGAAGGTTTAACTCATTAAGGAAGCACAGGCTAGTTTTCAAAACGGGTGACCCATTTTACATTCCCACCTGCAATTCAAGAGTATTCCAGTTTCTCCACATTCTCACTGTGCATTTTTATTACAGCCATTCTAGCTGATGTGAAGTGATAGTTCCTTGTGGTTCTAATTTGCATTTACGTAAAGCCCAGTGATGGCCCTGGCTGGTGTGGCTCAGTGACAGCACCGGCCTGTGAACCAAAAGGTCACTGGTTGGATTCCCAGTCAGGATACATGTCTGGGTTGCTGGTCAGGTTCCAGTTGGGGGCGTGCAAGAGGCAACCACACATTGATGTTTCTCGCTCTCTCTTTCTCCCTCCCTTCCCCTCTCTCTAAAAATAAATAAAATCTCTCAAAAAAAGACCAATGATGGTGAACATTTTTAATAAGTTTATTTGCCATCTACATGTCTTCCAATCTTTTGCCCATTTTTATTGGGTTGTTTTGTTATAATTAAACTTTGAATATTCTGTATATCTTGTGGGTACAATTCTTTTATCAGGTACGTGATCTGCAATATTTTCTCTCAGTTTGTGGTTTGACTTTTCTTTCTCTTAGCAGAGTCTTTCAAAGAGTGTAAGTTCTTAATTTTAATAGAAGTACAACATAATAATTTTTTTCCTATAGACTGTGCTTTTGGTGCATTGTCTAAGAAATCAATTACTAATCCATGGTTCCAAAGATTTTCTTCTGTATTTTCTTACAAAAGTTCCACATTTTTAAGATTTTCATTTTTGCCCACGAGTTATTTTTAATTAACTAATTTTGGTACATATGAGCTATGGACTAAAATATTTATTTATTTTAGTTGCATACCAACAGCCAATTATTTCAGCATCATTTGTTAAAAAGACTTTGTACTTTTGTTGAATATCAATTGCCCATATATGTACAGGTCTGTTTCTGAACTCTCTGTTCTGTACTTCTGATCTCTTTGTCCATTTTGACACCAATACTACCCTGTCTTGATGACTCTATCTCAATAATTCTTAACTGAGATAAATTGCTCCCACTGGGGGACTTTGCCTGAAATTGCATACTTGCTTGACTTTTCCCCCTTACCTGTCCTGCTTTCTCCTTCTGTTCCTGGTTTGTCCTAGGAACACAATTTAAATAAATCATTCACATTAATTCCTTACCTATGAGTCTTTCTGTGGGGGTCCTGACCTAAAATATAAGAACAGTACAGTACTCAATAAATGTTAGCTATTATTACTACTGTTAATTTTCCTCACCTCACTTTTTTGGGGGGAATCCTCTTACAAAACTGAGAAATTTTATGTCACTTTTCAGTTTTCCTTTGGGCAGGCTAAACATTATGACAGTATTTAATTATCTTAGTATAATATTTATACTTAGTAATTAAGTATAATACTATCTTTGAGTAGTATTAGAAGAACAGTGTATATTCATTCTAATTACCTCATGTGGCTCTCTCTCTCTCCTTTTTTTTTTTTTTTCGTTATCACTTATCCTCCTTAATGTGGCTCTCTTTCCTTTAACTTTTGAAATCACAGAACTAGAATACACAGATCATAGTCCCAGCAGAAGAAACACAAACAAAATAAAGAATAATCATCCACAACCTGGAGTGATCATGGCAAGGACCAAACATAGATTAAAACTTTGAGGTATCAAAAATCAATGTCAAAGATTCAAGATGGGGAGGGAGGTTTGGGGAGCTTGGAAAATCTAAGATGAGCACAGACCCTCTACAATTTATGCAGTGGAAATTAATTCAACTTTAATGTGTTTGACCTGGTACCTTCTCAAAGACCCCAGAGTAAAGGGATTACACTTAGCACCAGTTCAGATGTAAAGATCATATCCACTGTTGGAAAGGGGTTTGGAAACGAGCAGAGAAACAGTGAAACAATCAGCAAATTGAACCTCTGAGGAAAGTTTAAATGAATTTGGGTTGTTTATCCAGAGAAAAAAAGGCCAAAGGTCTATTTAATAATTGTGTTCAAGAATTTGAACTTGAGATTGGACTAGACAGTCTACATAGCCAGAACACAAAATGAACTCCCCCCTGCCCCACCCAAATAAAGAATTTAAGGGTTAGAATGGAATAAGAAATTGAGAGTCAAAGTAGCAAGAATTTCTTGACTCAGGAGTAACTAAGGTTTGCAGAAGTCCACCACCGGTCATGGAGCTTCTATTCCTAGCGATCTATAAAACACAAGCACAATGCCATTTATGATCACAAGTGAATGTTTTTAACGTGGCTTCAAAACTCATAAAGGGTCACATCATTAATGCAAATGGATCTGTGTAACCTCAGCTGGCTCTATTTGCAGCTGCCGTTCAGACCAGGGCTTGATAAACTGAAAAGAAGCTGAGAGGATCACACCCATAACCATATTTCACTTATGGGCTGGGCTGTCTCAGTTAGTTTTCACTGCATAACAAAACACACCAAAAGTCAGTGGCATAAAATAATCCTATATTTCCTCTTGTGGGCTTGGGTGGCTTGGCTTCAAGCTGAAGCTGCTGGATTGGCTCATTTTAGAACTTGGGTCAAGGGGAAAGAGCAGCCCAGGGGAAAGTCTCTAGCAGTGATGAGTGAAGTGCAAAAGAGCGTGCCAGCCCCAGGGCCCAAGCACATTTCAGGCCCTTGCTGGCCTCACACCTATTAACATCGCGCAGGTCAAACCCAAAGCTAAGAGAAAGTGCACTCTGCCTTTGGTGGGAGGCACTGAAAAGTACACAACTAAGGCTGTGATTACAGAAAGGAGCGAAGAATCCGGGCCAATAATCCTATCTACTTCTTGTACAGAGAGAGAAAAGAGTTAATTCACACGGGTCACTCAGAACTGAAAGACTCAGCATCCTTACCAGAGCAGTTCATGCTCAGGTGTATTCTTACTTGGCATCAGCTGAATGGCCATTGACATGACCTTGGCCCTTGGTACTGCCAGACCAGGATCCAAGGATTACTCTAGGCTAGAGTAATATTTTCCTCCTTCTTCCATATCCCCTCAAAGCAAAAATTCATCCACCTCCTATATTTTTAATCTGAATTAATGATATCACAACCTCCTTAAGTCTCATCTCATTCAGAAAGCTAAACATAACCCTTATTCTTTTTTTCTTCAACCCTGCATACAATTTGTTTTTAAAATGATCTCTTAATTATGGTTGACATACAATGTTATATTAGTTTCAATTGTACAACATAGTGATTAGACACTTATATACTTTTAGAAGTTGTCAGCCTAAGTCTAGTAGCCACCTGGCACCATCCATTGTTATTTAAATATTATGGACAATATCTCCTGTACTGTACTTTACATCCCCGTGACTGTTTTTATAAGTGGCATTTTGTATTTCTTAATCCCTTTCACCTTTTCCACCCAGCTGCCCAACCCCCCTCCCATCTGATAACCATCAATTTGTCTTTATATCTATTAGTTGGTTTGGTTTGTTCGTTTATTTTGTTTTTCAGGTTCCACATGTAAGTGAAATCACATGGTATTTGCCTTTACAGTATTCCCTCACTTATTGCAGGTATAACGTTCTAGACTTCCCCCACCCCCCGTGTTAGGTGAAAATCCACGAAGTAGGAACCTTACATTTATTTTAGTATTTACATATATTTTAAGGCTTTATAAACCCTTCCCACACACTTATAAACCATTCCCAGCCCCTTATTAACCTTTCCCACTCCCTTTTTAACCTTTTCCACACTTTTATAAACACTACTTATGTTCTTAAACATATTCTACACTCTTAAGCCTACGTAACTTTAACAACCTATGTATACAGTACCGCAAAATCCTGCAATATAGTGAAAAATCTGTGATAAATAATTAAATATAATATTTTTTAAAATCCCATGATATAGTGAGGCCGTGATAACTGAAGCGTGATATAGAGAGGAACTACTGTACTTCTGAAATGACATAATCTCTCTGCTACCTTCTTCACTGAGACCCTCCTTGTCTCTCACGTAGATTCCTGCAGTGACCCTAAATTGGTCTGCCGGCCCCTGTCCCCTCACCTCCTCAATTCCTCCACTATACTGCAGTCAATTTCCTTTGATAAAAGCAAATTACAGTGAAATCTTGGTTTTCGAACTTACTTCATTTTGGAAGGCTGTTTAAGAAGGGATTTGTTCGAAAACCGAATCTCCTTTGCTTGTCATTTGAGAGACGTGTGACTCATCATGCAAGTACGAGCATGAAAGGGTGTTGGGTCAGAAACCAAAGTTTCATTCAGCAACCGATACATTTTTCCCATGATCAACTTGGTCAAGAACCAAACTGGTTGAAATGGGAGATGTTCGAGAACCGGAGTTTGACTGTAAATTGTGTCAAAAGCTGCTTAAACAAAACTCAAAGGATAGATTTTAGGACAAATCCTCAAATCTGTATCATGACATTCAAGGACCTCCAAAATCTTGCCCCCTTTCTAGCTTCATCTCCTCTCAACTCAGCTGTGCTCCAATCACACTGGCTACACGTTCTTTATGCGTGCCACTCACCTCAATCAATTATGTGCCCCTGCTGTTCCCTATGCTTGCAATGCCCTTCCCTACATCCTCCGCCAGACCAAAAATTCTAATTATTATCCTCGAGCATCACTCTCCTTTCAGAATTAATCATCCTCTCCTCTGCATTCTCATGGTGCTTTCTGAGTTGTGTTACCACAGCGCAGACCTCACATAAACATGCATGTATCGATCACTCACAGAAAGCTCAGGAAGACAAAGAGCATCAATAACTCCTGCACAACGCAGAAAATTTTCCAGAAAGTACTTAGCCTGAAGCTGTTCCTTCCCTCCCTAAGACCCGACGGTGTGCTAGAGAACTCCTCGCACCACAGAATTTCAGTGTAGACAAGGAATCTATGCGGCTGTAACAGATGGGAGTGTAGAGCTAGACCTGGAGGATTGCAAGCATCCTGCTGTCCAGCACTGCAGACATCTGGGCAACCGCACATTAGGAACGATAATAGCTTCGGGTAGAGTAAAATATCTAGTGAAGACCTCAAACCTGAATCTCAAGAGCAATGACAGAAAAAGAGAACAATAATTTTCTGTAAATATATGTGAGTCCCAGAACAGGAAAATAAGCAAATGGCTTAATATGAGACCAGTTTTGGACATCAAGACAGACATTGAGCCTGAAGATAAGCTGAGGAAAACTCACCCCACCAGGATGGTGACATCCATTTAGGTGACAATGTTAGTAAGTCGGCTCACACTATAATTAAATTTTAGTTAGCTCTGCATGTTAGTTATGGTTTGGTTATTAAACTTTAATATTGTATATATGTGTATAATCAACAGAAATATATTTATTGAATAATATCAATTTAGTGTATTACATCTAATATATTTTAAAGTTGTGGGTTCAATCAGACGATTTCATCTTTTTATTGTTTTTATTAAGTCCTGGGTAGAAAGCCCTGTTGGATTTTTACCAAAGGTAGACTAGACCCAACTTTATGTTAAAATAATAGTCTAACGGTCAGAGCATACAGACCCAATATATCATCATAGAAGGAGTTAGCTGAGTGTTTTTCCTTTTTGGGTGGGCCACGTGTAATTATAGTTCCTAATGCAGCATAAATTCTTTCTAGTTCCATTCAGTTGTGAGAGCTGCAAAGTCAGGCATCATATAGGATCCACTACAGAATCTAGGGCTGTCTGGCATTCAGTTAGGTATTCAATCAGGGCTCAGTGATCTATATTGCATGGGGACCAGAAAGATGCCCACTGGTGCACTCTGGTCCAGACTGAAAATGGTTGTGCTTCATGAGGGTGATGCTAGCCTGACCTTGGACAAGAGCTACGGGGTGTTCTTGTGTTGCTGCTCCTAGTGATTGGAGCAGAGGGCGGGAAGGGTACCTATGGCAGAGATTTCATTACCCTTTCACAACTCCACCTTAGCACATTTCTAGTTTGTCCAGCTTCCAGGAAGATGGATAATTAAAAGGAAATGGTACATGTCCGAATCAGCAGTGTTCGTACACACAGAGTTCAATAAAGGGAAGCAGCCTGGGATTCTTATTATATTTTTTCTTCTCATTCTTTAGTTAATCCTCCTAGCTGAATGAAATTATGTGTCATAAGCACAGATGTAAATCCAAGCATTTCTATCCAGCACCAAATTTTTTGTGTATCCTAAAGCACATATTTTTTCATAATGTGTAGCATTAATACATGATGTATTTTCAGCCTTCTGTACTGAATAATCTCCAAGTCATTATTCTGTTCTAGTTAAAGGCAGAGGGAACTCTAAAATGGGACTAAACTTGCATGGGATTACCTGGGGAACCTGCTGTCCTTTTTAGTGCAGCTCAAGCAGTTTGCTCTGCAGCTCAGAACCCACGAAAAGACCCATTGACAGCAATGCCTTTTAGCTCAGGGGCACTTTCCATGGCAATAACAATATAACATACAGTCACTCAAGCCACAAAGAATACAGCTGGGGTATATGACAATATTAGATTGTATCAGTATGAAAATTTGGACTAATAGAACTTGCTTGGATCCAAATGTCTTTCAGCTGACTTGATTTAAGATGTTAATGCCATTTCCTGTGGGCGAAGGACAGAGCTGAGATGTCCTTTGGTGTTTCAGAGGCTTGGTAGAGAAACATTGGCTACCAAGGCTCCCTGGGGACAGAACACTGGATGTTTTAAAAAGGCTCTATGTACACACTAACCTAAGAAACTCCTGGTGCCCAATAGTTTTTAAATAGCTGAAAGCAAATTAAAAACAAATACTACTACATTCATCAAGTTCCCTACATTTCCCAGGATATCCAGATTATGGGTGTACAATTCAATTTAAAAAGCATTTGCTGAGCACCCATTATGTACAAAGACACTGTGGTAGATATTTAGGGTAATACAGAGAGCAAGTTACCAGATAGAAGAAGGGAGGGCATGTATTAAAAATACTACAAAAGATGGCAAGATGCTGGGGGAAGGTATTTAAAGTGCTTTGCTAGCCCTGGCTGGTGTGGCTCAGTTGGTTGGAACGTTGGCTCCTGTACTGAAAGGTCACGAGTTCACATACCTGGGTTGAGGGTTGGTTGGGGTGTATGCAGGAGCAACCGATCCATGTTTCTCTCTCACATTGGTTTTCTCTCTCTCTCTCACTCTCTCTCAATATGTCCTCTGGTGAGAGCTAAAAAATAAAATAATAATAATAAATAAATAAAATGCTTTGCTATAGGGTTCTGAGTAGAGTGACAGAACACTCAGATGCAGGGAAGAAGCAAAGTCTCAAACAGCCATTGGTCATCTGCTCTTTGCAGTTATCTTATCAATATTTGACATGAATGAGTGAATAATTCAACGATGTGTTTTGTGAGGTCAACTATGAGTCATCCGTATGGATTTTGACCCCTGGAAATGGGAAGAGGTGTACACTTCAGATAGAGAAAAAAATATACGGGCCACGACACATCAGCAAGACAATCCATGGTAATCTTGGGGCAGCAAATGGTTCCTTATGGGTTGAAGAGTAAGAGGTTTACAAAGAGCAGGAGTCATGTTTTGCCAGGACTAGAAAGCCAAGATAAGAAACCTACTTTTAATTCAGGGGTAGCCATCAACTTGGGGAATGGTGTGATCTGAACAGGGCTTCAGGGAGATAAATGTATTTTTCTAGTGAAGTACATGGGTTGGACCAGAGAGGCTAGGACTCCCTAACTAGTTCCCACAGTTACAAACTGCATGACCTTGTGCATGTTACTTAATCTCTTGAAGCCTCAGATTCCTCATCAGTAAAGTGGAGATAACCAGCCTACTTTCAAAGTACAAGCCCCTGGACATGAAGAACACCAAAGCCAGAATAATGACTTCTGAAACAGAGAGAAAGCAAGAAATGGGTCTGGGGATGGAGGTTCAAAGGAAACTTCAGCTTTTGCTGAAGCAAATATGGCCAAAGGGTAGTACTGTCAATTCTAGGTGTTGAGAAACATTTATATTACTTTAAACTTTTCTAAATGTTTGAACTATTTCATAAATAAAGAAAAATAAGCCCAACTTGCAGTCATGGTTGCTGGACATATATTTATCAAGTGAGTGGCACAGGCCATTGCACTAGCAGGTTTCATAAATGAAAGCTATTTCATCATTGTTTTTATAATGTGACGATGAGGGCAGTGAAACAGAAAATATAGAACGAAAGAAAAATGGCAGAATAAAATTACAGGGCAGAAAGGACCTTCACTTATAGCCCAGATGGAATAACAGGGACTAGATTTGTCTTCTCACTTGAAACAGTGGAGGGGGAAAAAAAGGACACAAATATGAAACAAAGTTTTGCAAGACAGTGGACATCGGACGACGAAGAGCACTATTTCCCAGGAAGATGGGAAACAAATGAGGTGAAGCCTGTGATTGCCCCAGCTCACTGCTTGAAGGAAGTTTCCAGGCTTTGGAGCAGGAAAAGGAACTGGTGTGGATGCCAGTGGGTCTCCATGGGACGAGGAGACAGAGATGGGGTTCGAGGGAGGCCAACGTCCAGATTGCTAGAGTCTGCAATGGGAGAATGCCTGAGAAGGGAGATAGGTGGAGAGAGGATGCTGAGGGTCTGAGGCAGAGATCCCTTGCCCGTTCAGCTGAGTAATGATCAGCACCTGCAGGTAAGCAAACTACCCTCGACCAGGAAGAGAACCATCTGAAAGGATTAGAGGGAACAGCCCTTAAGATCTCACACAGGGCCAGGAAGATGGCATGCTCTCAGCAGCAAGATTGGAAGTGCTGTAATTCACAAGGCATAAAGCAGAGGGCTCAGAAGGGTTTTACTTCGCTAGTGGGGAAAAATTAATCCTGCACTAAGTGCTGCTCTGGTTGTGCCTGACAAAGCTTTATAGCAAGGCTCCGAAGAATCAAACTGTTTCCAATTTCAAAGTAACTCAACCATATTCTAGAATAAAGCTCACAAATATTTATAGGATTATAAAACTATACAGAACCTAACAAGGAAAAACTCATGGGATTAATCTAACTAAAGATAAATAATACCTATATACAGTAGTTCCCCCTAACTGAGGGGGATAAGGCCCCCAGTGGACGCCTGAACCCATGAATAGTACTATATATATATAATATCGTCGTCGTCGGCAGCCGTCCATCTCGAGAGACGATGGTGTAGCTTCTTAAGAGTCTATCTGCACCGCCGAGAATGGCTGTGCAGTCCAACTCTGGAGTGACACGGTATCTGTCTCCTCCCGTATTGAATCGACATCTTGCGATGACGCTGGAGTGTCCTCTCCAGTGAAGCTGAAGCTACAGAGCCTGGGCAGGGTGATATGGAGGGTCTGCTGTTGCCCATGCAGCAGACCCCCCCCTCTCTTCGCAGCTGAAGGGTCCGAGGGAAAGACGGAGTCAATACAGCTTGGGTTCAGGTGCGCCGCAGGAGTTGCCGGTGTTGACTACAACGTCAAACCGCCTTAGGGACTCCGGCTCCGGATTTTCTGTTGGGGTTTACTCCCTTAGCCTTTCCCCTGAAGAGGTATGCCGCAAGGCAGCGGAGGTTTTTTGGAGTCAGAGTTTTCCTTCTCTGATGTGCCCTGACTGGAAGATCGAACCAGCGACACTTAGCTCGCAGGCCGACGCTCAATCCACTGAGCCAAACCAGCCAGGGTATATATACACATATATTGTATATACTATATTTTTCCTATACATACATATCTGTGATAAAGTTTAACTTATAAATTAGGCACAGTAAGAGATTAGCAACAATAAATACTAATAAAATAGAACAATTACAATAAATTTACTTAAATAAGTTATTTACATAATAATGTGAAGAAGAATAATGATGTGGTCTCCGTCTCAAAATGCCTTACTGTACTGTACCCCCCCCCTTCCTGTGATGATGAGAGATGCTAAGACGCCAGGCCTATTCCCGAGTCTGTGCGCCACCCCTGACCTGCTGTGAACGGCGGGAGTCACGCACCCCAGCGGATCCCCTGCTGAAGCCTCCGTGCAGCTCCGTGCTCGTGGTGCAGCCCAGCGCTGTCAGCCAGGACACGGTCTCTGTCCGAGCCTTCCACCCGCAGGTGTGATGCCTTTTCCGTCTCAACGAACCCTTGCCACGCACTGCGGCCCTCACTGTTGCAGTGCGTGGTGCGGAGCAAAACCAGCACCGATTTCTTCTTCCTTCCTCACAGTTTCACGGGAGAAGAGCCTGTCTCACTGTAGTTCTTAGCAACTTCTGGCACATGTTTTTTTTGTCTTTCCTTATTACATTGAGAACTTCCACCTTTTCCCCTAAAGGAAGCACTTTACGGCCTCTCTTTGGAGCACCCGCTACTTTTGTGCCTTGGGGCGGTTATTAAGTAAAACAAGGACTGCGATGTCACAGCTAAATGACAGAGGGGCTGGACGGTCAATAGTGTAGAGACCCTGGGCCGAGGGCGGATGATCGCCAGACGGAGATGACATCACGAGATTGTGTGCCGTGCCTCAGAACCTTGTGCAACTTAAAACTTATGGCTTATTTCTGGATTTCTATTTAATATTTTCAGACCAAGGTTGACCCGGGATAACTGAAACCCCTGCAAGCAAAACCGTGAGTAAGGAATAACTCGTCGGCCGTCGGCAGTCGTCCGTCTTGAGAGACGATGGTGTAGCTTCTTAAGAGTCTATCTGCACCGCCGAGAATGGCTGTGCAGTCCGACTCGGGAGTGACACGGTATCTGTCTCCTCCCGTGTTGAATCGACATCTTGCGATGACGCTGGAGTGTCCTCTCCAGTGAAGCTGAAGCTACAGAGCCTGGGCAGGGTGATATGGAGGGTCCGCTGTTGCCCATGCAGCAGACCCCCCCTCTCTTCGCAGTTGAAGGGTCCAAGGGAAAGACGGAGTCAATACAGCTTGGCTTCAGGTGCGCCGCAGGAGTTGCCGGTGTTGACTACAACGTCAAACCGCCTTAGGGACTCCGGCTCCGGATTTTCTGTCGGGGTTTACTCCCTTAGCCTTTCCCCTGAAGAGGTATGCCGCAAGGCAGTGGAGGTTTTTTGGAGTCAGAGTTTTCCTTCTCTGATGTGCCCTGACTGGAAGATCGAACCAGCGACACTTAGCTCGCAGGCCGACGCTCAATCCACTGAGCCAAACCAGCCAGGGTTTAAGGAATAACTACTACACTGAAAACTACAAAGTGTTGCTGAGGTTAATCTAAGTAGATTTGAAAATGAAGTGATATACTATGCTCATAGTTCTGAAGGCTTGGTGTTCCTAATATATCAGTATTCTTCAACTTGTCCTATAGATTCAAGACAATCACAGACAAAATGAAAATTTTATGGAAAATAGAACAGCCAATATGACCTTCAAAAATGAAAAACAAAATGTACGCTTCTTCTCGAGATTTATCATGAGGGTATAGTAATCAAGACAGTGTCCTACTGACATTTTTTGCAACAGATTTAAACGGATGCTTTCCTAAAGAACGTATATGGCAAATAGTCACAGGAAATATCATCGTGAAAAGTGTAAAATAACACTTAGTGACAAAAAACAGTGGTTGGCTGGGATGGGGAGGATAGTAGAGAAAAAATAGTCTGAGGCAATTTTTAAGGGTTATGGTTATATTCACTATCTTGTGCATTTCATAAATACATACATGTCAGAATTTATCAAATTACATATTTTGGTGCATTTTATTATATGTCAATTGTACCTTAATAAAGGTGTTAGCATAATTATAGGGAATGTGCTTTTATTGGTTGGAAAAGAAGGAAGAAATCAGACATCAAGATCACATCAAGGCTTCATTTGGGTGACTGATGAATATGGTAATTCTACAGAAAAGAAGAGCGAGAAGAAACATATGAGTAGAGGATAATGATGAGTTTATTTTGGGACATGTTGACTTTGAGATCCTGATGGGATATTCCAAGACTGGTAAAGTCTAGGTCTAGAGTTTTCGAGGGGCATGGGCTTCAGGCAAGGATGGTGCAGACTTCTTTTTGAATTTGATTATGAATTTCCGTGAATGGATGAGATTGCCTGGGGGAAACGGAAGTGCATGGAACTTTGAAGAATTTCTACAGGTACAGGGTAGGGGATGAGAAAGGAAAATGATTGGAAGCAATGGCTGGTAAGGTGGAATGCAGTACTCAGTGAGGTCACAAATTCAAGGCACGAGAGGGTTTCAAAGATTAAATGGTCTCATATCAAATATGTCATTAAAATTGAGATTGGAACTATTGTAACAATATAATCAATAAAATATACTTAAAAAAAAGAAACAAAATGAGAAAATAAATAATAATAACCTAAAAAAAATAAGTAAAATGTGAATTTATTAAAACAAACAAACAACGGAAAAAAAAAAATGAGGAGGATGGAGGACCGAGAAAAAGGTAGGTTATGAGTTATCTGAAGTTAGTAAAGAAAAATGGAAAACCTTGCTTTCATAAGACAGTAGAGACTAAAGCCTGGTTCTGAAGGATTAAATATTGAATGGATTTAAATAAGTAGGCACATACAACCTCTTATTTTTTAAGAATGGAGGTGACAAGGTAATTTGTGGATATGTGGGGTCAATGAGAATTATGTTTTTTAGAGTTGGGATAATGTGTGTTTTTAGAGGGGGAGAAAGCAACAGAAGGAGGGACTGTAGATACAAGACAGGTTAGTACACGGTGGTTCTCACACATGGCTATATATTAGAATTCCCTCTGGGAGCTTGAAAGAAATACTGATGCCTTCATGAATCAAATCAGAATCTCTGGTTGGAGCAAAATCTGGGGGCTTGAATCTTCTCAAAGGAGGGAGCAAGAGATGTGAGAGGGGACAGTGTTTTCTCTTCCAATGTTATATAGCCACTCTTGCTATAGGCAACAGATGGCTCTTCTTCATGGAGGAGGAGGAGGATGATGAAGAGGAGGGGGAAGGAGAGGGAAAAAAGAGGGAGGAGGAGGGGAAAGAGGTGGAGGAGGTGGGGAGGGGGGAGGAGACTCTCCTTTCCCATTTTTTTCATGTTTGTTATGGTCAGTAGACACTTTCTATAGCTTTTACCCCCCTCAGCTCCCACTTATAATTATTGTTTGGGGTCAAGGTCAATGGGGGAAATGCAAGCCTTTCAAAGAGAAAATGTAATTTTGAAGCATCTTCTCTTGTTCCTTCTCTGGATTTTGAAGGCCATACCAGCCATCTTCAGCTGTGACAAAGTAAGAACTGTCAAGGGTCAGCCCAAGCAATGAAACTGTGCCAGGCTGTATTGTCTTGTCTGAAAGACCCCAGGTTGCTGTGAATTTTGGTTTTCTCTCTGGTTTTGGTTGATTTTCAAGTGTTATCAACACCATAAGCAGATACATAGTTTTTGCTATTAGCAGGTAACTGGCTGACTCGCAGAGAAGCAGAATGCTGTGGTGGAAAGAGCATAGGCTTTGAGACTGACCAGGGCTCCTGTCCGCGTTCTCCCTTTTACGTACTGTGAGCAAGTGTTTTGACTACTGTGAGCCTAGCTTTAGCTCTTTGTCTATAAAATAGAAATAAATAATGCCTATATTCATGTTTGTGCATACGTAAAAATTAGAGACTCTGTCTCTCCTTGTAAATCTCTTATCAGCTATCTATCTATCTGTGTATGTATTCATCTATCAGTTGAAGCATTGTGGTATTGTGGGCACACAGTAAATGCTAGCTATTATCAGTATCCTCTTTGGTGCTTTTAAATTTACTTACAATCTTTTAGATTAGTAGTTCTCAAAATGTGCTCCCTAGATCAAAAGTATTTGAATCACCTAGAAACAGGTTGGAAATGCAAATGACCCTGCTCAGACCTACTAAATCAGAGACTCTGTGTGTGGGACCCCGTGATGTGGGTTTTACCATGTTCCCCGGGTAATTCTGATGCCCACCAAAGTATGAGAACCACTGTTTTAGATTAGTAGTCTTGCTCAAGTAAATGGGTAATGAGGGAGGGCCCTTTCTTAGGCTTTGTCATTTTCAGCTGTTTGAGATAGCTAAGGTTTCCACTTTGTAGAACCAGCAAAAGGTGTGCCTTAGAGTACACATTACACTATACAATTCTTTATTATTTAGCTGACATTGATTGAGTGCTTGTTTTACGCCAGGCATAGGTTTTAAGTAATGGCTTTTAATGCCTTATGTTATTCTCCAATCATTTTATTTGCATTACCTGTATTTCCAAACTAATTTCTATGCACTCAGAGGGCAGGAACATAGGGTCTCACATAGTACTTGCATAGGCCATTGTGCCAAATTCATTATTGCCACTTGCTAATGAATTGATAGGGATTGTTGGACTTTTCTCCTTTCTCAGAAATGAGGACGTTCTGAAAAATGATTTTTCCTTTTTACTTTTATGGTTTGAAACATGATACTAAGTGACAGAGCCCACTTTTTTTTTTTAAACCTTTCATCCTCTCCAACCTCCCCCCACCCAACCCCCGAAATCCTTGCCTTCTACTTACCTTTGGATTTCTCCTTGAAATATGTCCGTTTGGGTAGTATCTTGGCTTCTGGGCTGGTATGTTAGGTTTCTCAGCTTGATCCGATTTCAGTTCCGTGCAATAAATAACAGCCATTTTAGCTGGAGTTTTAGCTATGAATAGCTTCTTTCCTCATAACTTCATCTTATATTTATTGCCTAAAATGATAGATTGAAAGTCATCACCTAGCCACTGGCACATTTTTCTCTTGTGGTCTAGTTACTTGTAACGACTGACTATTGCTATGGCCTCACTGGCTCATGCTGGTCGAAAATGGATATAACAGGTCTATAAATAGAGGTCCATTTACATACTCTTAAGGTTATCAGTGCAACTTACTGAAATGAGTTCATTTGTACAAACTCCTTGGTCTATCAATTTATTTCTCACATTCTGAAAAGGAGTAGCCGATTCTAGCTTATTTTAGATTTTATACTTACAGCACTTTATTAGTGCTGTTACATCTCAAACCCCAGCTCTCCTGTTGGAGACTGGCTTTTCTGTCTCTTTGAGGAAAGCGACTAAAAACTTAAAGCAAGAAAGAACACCAAAAAATTTTATATTGCTCATGTTCATTTCTCATATGATGCTCTGTCACAAAAAAAAAAAGAAAAAAAAATTAAAGCTTTGTACTTTAAAAGAACCTTTCATCCAAAAACCTCAAAGAACTTTATAAATAAATAAGCAGGATTATCCGCATTTACAGGTTGGGAACGAGGCACGAAGCTGTTGAAAGTGCGTTGTGCATCACTGCCAAACTCAAGAAGATCGTTTTAATTAAATGCCTATAAAATTAGTTTATTTGGTGTTTAAAAATATGTATACTATACTGGATTCTTATACATTTTGACAGACCAAGCATGTTAACTCAGGTATAATAATGGTAAGCTCTAATTTCTCTGGTTCTTCTTTCTCGTGTAATTCAAGACCTCAGCTTCCTGCCAAGGCCACTGTCTATATCTGGTGTCCCCAGCAGGCATCTCTTTTGTGCTCATGGACTATTTAGGCCTGCTGGGCCTCCTCTGCTTCCCTGAGCATCGGTTCCCAATCAGGCACTGGAATGCAGCTTCCCCTCATCACTCTGCCTGATGCCTTTCCAAAACTAACTGGGCCCCGTAGGTGCCTGAGCTGTACAGCCCCAAGTGACCGTCAGTGATGTGGGAGAGAAGGCCCTCTTCCCTTTGTGTCACCTCCTGTTAGGAGACAGTCCAAGGCAAAGCATCTTGAGCTGTAGTGTTTGTCAGCAACTTTCCTTTCTGAGAGTTCTGTCATTACTCTTCCCTGTGGAAAGCTGGGCACAAAGATATCAGCTGATGACAAACACACATTGGACTCAGAACTTTGCGTCTTTAGGGGTCTAATCCAATGTTGAGGTTCTGGGAAGATGTTATGTTCAATAGAAGAATCCCAATGCCAAGTTGATTGGATCAGGCTGGGTTCTGGAGAAGAGGGGCCACTTTACTCTTGCTCTGGGACCCGCGTCCCAGAGTACACACCAGCGTGGATGTGGAAAGGCAGAGCCTGTTATCTCCTCTAGCACAGAACTTGAACATCAGACAAGGCCACTTGGTGTGAGCAGGATGAATCAAGACAGCAAGCCCGCTCTATGATCACATGGGAACACAGACAAAAACATGAACATTGTCTAAGCCATAAAAACGGTTGACTGATTTATCCAGACAAGGGCGATGTTCTCAGGAAGTGGGGCAATCCTACCGTATGAAGACAATTGTAAGTTGAATGAACCCATTTTTACTATAAAGAAAATACAAAGAATATTAAGCAAATACATCAATTGCTCTAACCATGGGTTATTTAAGAGATCACCTTTAATTAACACATTTTGAAATGGTAAGCATTTTATTAACACATTTAGAAAATTTTATGAAATTTATTGCAGTGACATTGGTTAATAAAGCTACATAGCTTTCAGGTGTACGGTTCTACAATACATCACCTGCACACCGTGTTGTGTGCTCAACACCCCAAGTCAAGTCTCCTTCCATCACCATTTATCCCCCTTTACCCTCTGCTACCTCCCCCCACCCCCTTTCCCTCTGGTAATCCCTAGTGTAATCTGTGTCTATGAGTTTTTTTCCCTTTGCTTAATCCCTTCACCATTTTTTACCCAGCCCCCATTTTGTTTTTTCTTTTAAAGCCAGTAACAGGCTGATTATACAGCCCAGGGAACACAGCAGACAAATTTCCTTTTACGGACCCTACAAGGAAATGCCCATCCTGGCACAGCATTTGAAAGTCTTAGCGCACTGTTGGTTCTTCCTGTGACTTACTTTGGCTTTATTATTGTTTTATCAAAAATGATATACTTTCTTTTTAAATATGTGATTTTGAAAAGCTTTCCTGCAGATGCAATTGTTTCAAAATTATATGTTGGGGCTACGTTTCTTTGTTCCTGTGGGAATATTTGTATAATGTAAGTCAGTATGAAAATAAGATTTGCTTAAAGGAAATTGCTTCATCACCATGCCTCAGAAGCATGTGGAGTCCATCAGTCAGCTCATCAAAGTTACCAGCAGAACCCCGTGACCCCAAGGCTCTTTCAGAGAAACTCAGGGTAGTTCCAGAGGGTTTTAGAAGACGAAATATGTACAGTTTCTGAAATATCTAAATTGTGATTTAAAAAGAAAAGATGAGGAGGACAACAAAGGAATCCCCTACTTCTAATTGGTTACCCCCAGGAGCCAACTTTGTTTTAAATGAGCACATATATTATGGAGATGGCAATTTTGCATGATTTTAAAGATTAAACATGGGACTGCCAAGGAAGTTTTGGGTTTGTGGTGGGCTGCTCTGGGCTACGCTCTCAAACCTGGAGAGAGAATTTAGACCCTCACACCAGCTGTTAGGCAATACCTATGAGTTACACCCATACAGGGGGTGATCAGTTCCTTTGAGATTTGGAAATGCACAAGTGACTCACCACCTGTGTGAGGTAAGTTACTTAACCCTCTGAGCCTCAGTTCCTTATCTGGAGAACAACTGTTCCATGAACTCATAGAATTCTTGTCAAGGTTAAATGCTGTACATACTTACAGAGCTTAGCACAGTTCTAGGCTCAATATGTGCTAGCTATTATTATTATTATAATTACTGCAGATATAATAGTTTAATACTTTGATTTGAAAACTACTATTCCTTCTAAACTGTGGTGGGAGCTTAATGTGGTTTTTTTTATTTTTATTTTTGGATGGCTGTTAAAACTACAATATATATTTTTATTTAATTTAATCTTTATTGTATTTATTTACCATTTAGTCCCCACATCCCCCCTCCCCACATCAATCCCCACACTGTTGCCCGTGTCCATGAGTTCTTTTTTCTTTTTTGGTCAATATTTAATGTCACCTTTAAGATGTCATATTCTATGGGTTTATGTATACTTTGCAAATTTTCTAGGAAAAAAATCAAATATTTTCCAAACAAAAGAAATCAGTTTAATTAATTATAACTTTTAGAGGCATATGTAAGGCATGCTAATGTAAAAATAAGCCCAGCCCTTACATTTCTGGCTAATTGATCTTGACAAGGATACTAAGACAGTTTAATGGGGAAAGTAGTCTTTTAAACAAATAGTTTTGAGATAACTAAATTTCCACATGGAAAACAATGAAGTTGAATGAACTCAAAATGGATCATAGACTTAAATGTAGGGAATATAGTCAATAATATTCTAAGAACTATGCATAGTGCCAGATGGACACTAAACTTGTTGTGGCGATTATTTCATACAGTATATAAAGGTCTACTCACTGTGTTGTACATCTGAAATGAAAATAATGTTATTATCTATTAACATATTAAACATAACTTTTTAAAAATTAAAAATTTAAAGATAACATAGGATTAAATCTTCATTACCATGGCCAACAGTTTCTTGGATAAGACGGCTATAAAATAATAGAATGAATATAGGGTGGGGCAAAAGTAGGCTTACCATTGTTTGTATGAAAAATAATACAATAATTAATAAATAATAATAAAAGAATAAACTCTGTTTCGTGTACTCACAACTCTAAACCAACTTTTGCTGCACTCTGTGTGTGTGTGTGTGCATGTGTATAGTGGGTGTTCAAGACAAGTCACCCCAAGATGTGCCACTCTGACATGCAGATTATTTTGAGCTAAAAACAATCAAGCCCCAGAAGACTCAAGAAGAAACTTTGGCCTTTATTGCCTAAAAGAATTTAAAGTCAAGAACCTGCTCCTGGAAGGGAGGTATCATTATAGATAACCATAGTTTTATCTGAACTAGGTATGGTCCACAGGGGGAAACCTAGCCAAGTCTGTTTGATCGAAGTCCTCCTGGTGTCCCATTGTTTCAAGATGACCCAGCAAACATTTGTTTACTAAAGGTTAACTCTTTTTCATCCCCGTGTAAATTTGCCTTACTTCCCGTTGAAAGTGCTAGCTTCCCCATCCTTGGTCTGGAATGTCACGCATATCTCATTTTGCCTTGCTGTCTTTGGGATTGTCATGCACACGGGTTATAACTTGATTTTATCCTGTTAATCCGCCTCACATCATTTTAATAATTCTACCAGCCCGAAGAACCAGGAAGAAAGGGAGAAACTTTCCCCATCCTCAACAATATATATTGGTCTCTGTCTCTGTTTCCTGAGGCAGAACTTCTAAAACTTCTGTAGTTTCCTAACTGATAAAAACACTAAGAGCATCTTTTGTTCTAATGTTTGGTCTTTGACACTGGTTTCTGATACAGATCCTAAATCTCTTAGAATTTCTTGGGTGATAGGAGTGTCTTTTGTTCTAAAGAGGCAAAGCTTGATGGGCTCCTGAATGGTGGGCTGGTCAGCAGAAAGACCAAGCGATGATTAGAAGCTTGAAAGTTCCAGGCTTATCCCCTATTGTCCAGATAGGGGGAATGTGGCTGGAAATTGAGTGAATGATTGATCAGCCCTATGAGATAAAGCCTCCAGAAAAATCCCCAAAGTATAGAGTTTGAAGAGCTCCTGGGCTGGTCAACATCCACATGCCAGGAGAGTGACACGCACCAGCTCTAAAAGGACAGAAGTTCCTATGCTCAGGCATCTTACCGGAACTCACCCTATGGATCTCTTTATTTGGCTGTTCATCTGTATGATTTACCACATCCATTTATAATAAACCAGAAATGTAAGTAAATGTTTTTCTGAGCTCTGTGAGCTGCTCTAGAAAATCAATCGAATCCAAGGAGGGGATTATGGAAACCTCCGATTTATAGCCAGTTGGTCAGAGGGACAGGTGACACCCTGAACTTGATACTGGCGTTTGAGGTAGAGGCAGTCTTGTGGGACTGAGCCCTTGGCCAGGGGGATCTGCCACCATTTTTAGGAAGACAGTGTCAGAATTGAGTTGAATTGTAGGACACCCAGCTGGTGTCAGGGAATTGCTTGGTGTGAGAAAAACCCTACACATCTGGTTTCAAAAGTGTTGTGAGTAGGTGAAAAAAAAAAAAACACAGTGAAAGAGTAACATTTTCCGACTCAACGATGAAAACACAAGTGACAAAAGAAAAAATAGATCAGGCTACACCAACATTTAAAAATTTTGTGCTGCAAATGATACTATCAAGAAAGTGAAAAGGCAATGGACAGAATGAGAGAAAACATTTGCAAATCATATATCTGATAAGGCACTTGCATTGGAGATATATAAACAAATCTTACAGTTCCAAGAAAAGACAACCACATTAAAACATGGCCAAAAGATGTGAAAATACATTTCTACAAAGAAGATCTACATATGAACAATAAGCACATGAAAAGATGCTCAGTGTCACTAGTCAATGTGGAAATGCAAATCAAACCCACAAAGAGATACCACTTCATACCCACTAGGATGGGTATAGTAAAAAAATCTCATGAAAACAAGTGTCAATGAGGATGTTGAGAGATTGCAATTCTTATCCAATGCCAATGGGAATGTAAAATGGCTTAGCCACTTTGGAAAACAGTCTGGCAGGTCCTCAAAAAGTTAAACATGCGAGGTTTATCCAACCATGTAACAGAAAAAATAGACATTTATTGAAGAAGATACAAGATACAAGAAACATTGTACATAGGACAATGACACCTCAGTCCCCTTCAAAGTAGGCACGTTAAGACCTCACACGGTTCTCCCAGCACCTCTTCCACTGTTTAAAACACTCTGCAAAATCCTTTGTTGGGATCACCATCAGCTGCCCCATTGTATTTTCCTGAATCTAATCGATGGTTTGAAATCTCTTTCCTTTCAAAGGTGATTTTAGTTTTGGGAAAAGCCAGAAGTCACAGGACACCAAATCCAGGCTATAGCGGGGCTGAGTCACCTGGTTAATTTGATGTTTCACTAAAAAACTCTGCTCAAGACATGATGCATGAGCGGGCATGTCGTAGTGATGAAGCTGCCACTCACCAGTTGCCCATAACTGTGGCCGTTTTCATCATAGTGCATCTCTCAACCGATGAAGAACATTGAGGTCACTCCTTATTAATTGTTTGGCCTGGAGGGGTGTATTCGTGATGGACAACACCTTCCCAATTAATAAAAACACAGTTAACATGGTCTTGATCTTACTGTGATTTTGCCACACCTACTGTGGGCGTGAAGAACCAGCCAATTTCCTTGGGACAGCTGGGCCTTTGTTTCCGGATCATAGCTGTAGACCCCACCATTCATCTCTGATTATGACCTTCTTGAAGAACTCTGATTCATTGGTAGCGGTTTGAATTAAGTCATTAGCAACAGCAGCATGATGTTCCTTCTGCTCTGGTAGTAGAGGCCACGGTACAAATTTTGCCACAACATGCTTCAGGTTGAAATCCTGTGTCAAAATCTTGGACATAGTAGTACCTGTAATCCCCAGATCAGCTTCTAGTTCTCACACTGTCACTTACTGATCTTTGTTGATTGCAGCTTGTACACAACATTCTCAGGTGTTCTGCTTGTTGCAGGCCTTCCAGAACGTGGATCACATTTAACAGATTCTCAACCACCTTTGAAGTGTTTGTGCCACACTTTAATTTGTGCTGCACTCATTGCATTGTCTTCAAAAGCTTTCTGAATTTCTGAATAGCTTCTGTGGAGGACTGTTCAAGCTCAACGCAAAATTTGATGTTGATTCATTGTTCTACTCAATCACTCATTTCGAATGTGACAGCCACACAGTGCACATGCTCACTTGGTGCTGTCTACCACCTCCACTGACTAGTACAGTGAAGTCATCATTATTCATGCATGTGCATTCCAGTCCACTCTCCTTTGCTGCCAGGTTACACTGATGTCACACAAACGGTTCTCATTACAATATACTAACAATGGCTGGACTTTTTTCCGGACAGACCTATAGTTACCATGTGCCCCAATAATTCCAGTCCTGGTGTATACCCAAGTGAAATAAAAATATATATCCACACAAAAACTTGTAGATTAATGTTTATAACAGTGTTATTTATAATAGTCAAAAGCGTAAACAACTCAAATGTTTATCAGCTGATGAATGGATAAACAAAATGTTGTGTATTCAGACCATGGAATATTTGGCAGTAGAGAGGAATGAAGTACTGATGCATGCTACAACATGGATGAACCTTGAAAACATTATGCAAAGTAGAAGAAAGTCAGTCATGAAAGATGACATATTGTATGACTTCATTCACATTAACTGTTCAGTATAGGCAAAGCGATGGAGACAGAAAGTAGATGAGTGGCTGTGAGGGGCTGCGGGGAGAGAAGGCTTTAGGGAACAGGGAGTAACTCTTAACAGGCACAGCGTTTCAGAATGTAATTCTGAAAGTAGATTGTGGTAGATGGTTGCCTAACCCTGTAAATAATATCATCGTCGTCAGCCGTCCGTCTCGAGAGACGATGGTGTAGCTTCTTAAGAGTCTATCTGCACCGCCGAGAATGGCTGTGCAGTCCGACTCGGGAGTGACACGGTATCTGTCTCCTCCCGTGTTCAGTCGACATCTTACGATGACGCTGGAGTGTCCTCTCCAGTGAAGCTGAAGCTACAGAGCCTGGGCAGGGTGATATGGAGGGTCTGCTGTTGCCCGTGCAGCAGACCCCCCCCTCTCTTCGCAGCTGAAGGGTCCAAGGGAAAGACGGAGTCAATACAGCTTGGCTTCAGGTGTGCCGCAGGAGTTGCCGGTGTTGACTACAACGTCAAACCGCCTTAGGGACTCCGGCTCCGGATTTTCTGTCGGGGTTTACTCCCTTAGCCTTTCCCCTGAAGAGGTATGCCGCAAGGCAGCGGAGGTTTTTTGGAGTCAGAGCTTTCCTTCTCTGATGTGCCCTGACTGGAAGATCGAACCAGTGACACTTAGCTCGCAGGCCGACGCTCAATCCACTGAGCCAAACCAGCCAGGGCTTGTAAATATAATAAAACACACTGAATTGTCTACTTAAAGTGGCTGAATTACATGGTATACTAATTATATCTCAAAAACACTATTACGAAAAAAAAGAAAGAAACCCCAAACACATCTTGAATGTAGGCTTTATAATCAGTTTCCTCAGCATAGGTTTTTAAAATATAAAATATATATTTGAGCATTGTATTGCTTTAGTTTAACACTATGTTTTATAGCAGTCAAAGTATTGAAGTCTGTTTGAGCAAATCGGAGACCACTGGAAATTTGGATGGGTATCTGATTTACCTGAGTTGAACCTTGATGAAAAGGCATTCTAATCTAACTAGAAGGTACTATTGGATTTTTATTAAGTGCCACTTCTAGCAATCAGTCTTTCGGTTTCTTGCATAAGATAGGAAGGATACTTTTCCACCAGCCCTCTTTTTCTGTCAGCCAAGTTGTACAGTGTTGACTCATGGGTAAGAGCACAGCTTCCTGAGTGAACAATACCATTCCTTGTAATGCCTGAAATTTCTTTTCTGATTTTGCTTTCCATCCAAGTATTGATTGAGGCAGGGCTCTGTGCAGCTTACAAGGTGTTAGCATTGCCAGGGTGCGATGTTAAAGCTCTGAGGCCACCCACCATCTTTATGGAGGTGGAAGTGCAGAAGGGCAAGCTGGTGGATTAAGGAGCAGAAACACTTGCCTGAAGGGGCCCAGAGGCTTAGCTCAAAACCAGCCCATCTAGAACCTTCATCTCAGTGACAATGTCATTGTACATCATAAGGCTCTATCTTTTAGATAGGTAATCTCTCTTTTTTTAAATGTGAGAAACTATTTGGGGATGTGATTTTGACCACTATATATATCCCAAATAACATAATATACATGCATGTTATCTATATATGTGTATACATGAATATATAACTCATTTGGCAATTAAAATACTGCCTGTTAGTAATTGCAATATTTTGAAACAGTTCAATGTATAGTGAAAAGGGAAAATTATTCTGAGTCAGAAAACAGAGTTCGAGTCTTGGCTCTGCCAGCTGAAGTGCTGGACCTTGGGCAAGTCATGTGAACCTTTCTGTTCATTGGTCCCTTCCTCTGTCAGCCTGCCTTGTAGGTTGATCTGGGGGTTCATTGGGCCAAGGTTTGCTCAAGTGCCTATGCACTGTGAAAAGGGGCCTCACAGTCATCTTTGTTTTGTGTAGACCTGTCTAATGTCTCCATTGAGTCTGCTACTGCCCTGTCTTTGTAGCGAGACAGGGCTGAGCATGAACACTCAGATCAGACTTGCCAATCTGTTGGTCATTTGTAGAGCCTTTAGGATGTTGGAATCTGGGAGGTGTTCAAAGCATCTTTCCCTGCCTCATTCCTAACCAGGCTGGGATATGTCGTGGGTCAAGGGTATCTGAATGGGTCGTTCATTCATTCAACAACTACTAATTGAGTACAACTCTCTCATTCATATGTACTGTCCAGGACCGGCAAATCTACAGAGACAGAAAGTGGATTAGCGGTGGTGAGGGGTGGAGGGAGGGAAAGGTTGGAGGGAATGGGCAATGACTGCTAACGCGTACAGCGTTTCCCATTAGCAGTGGTCCAGGTGGTTGGGATAAAGGGGCTTACCAGACTGACAAAAGCTCTGTGCTCAGGAGTTTACATTCCAGTGGGAGAAGAAGAGGCAATAATCAGTGAAATAAGTAAATACATAATTTCAAAGAATTGTAGGTGCTCTGCAGAAAATAAAGCAAATTAAAGGGACAGAAAGTGGGGGTGGAAACTTTGTTTTTTCTCTTTTTCATTTTAACAATTTCAAATATACAGATAAGTTGAAATAACAGCATGCAATAGACACTCTCTTCTCTTCTCCTAAACCCACCAATTATTAACATTATGCCACTTTTGCTTTCTCTCCCTCCTCTGTGCATGCATATCTTTGTATGGTATATATGTACACATGTGTGTTTTCCTGTTGTTTGTTCAGCCATTTAGAGTAAGTTACAGACATCATGGAACTATCTCTAAATATTCCAGCAAATACTTCCCAACAGAACACCTATGCATATAACTGCAATGCCATTATATAGTATACAGTAATATTATTTAATATGGAATAAAATTCAAACTGTCCACACTTGTCCCCCCAAATACTTTAGTATTTTTCTTTGTTGTTATTGTTTGCTCATGTGGGAGAGTGTTTACCTGGGCAATGAAAAAAGGCTTCTCTACATACCTGGCATTTGAGAAAAACCCAGGGTGTTGTGAAGGAAACAGTCATGTGATGCTCTGGTTCCTGAGCCTCCCTGGCCTAAGACTAGCAAGACAGGAAGACCAGGTGGCAACTCCTCATGCTGGTCTATGTGCTCCCACTGGGTGTAACCACACTGCTGCACACTTTTCTCAAAACCCCTCAATTTATGTTTCTATGCTGAATTCATACTTTTATGAATCTGAAACCTTGAAGCCATGAGATGATGCCTGGCCTGTCAACCAGCAGTTCAGTTTGGGCAATTTAGGTGAATCCAGGCAATTCTACGACAGCCTGTTGTTGCCACTGAAGTTGAGAATTCAAATCGTGTGAAATGCTAAACTCACCAACACAACTCTCAACTCCAAAGCACAATTGCTTTGGAGGTTTAGCCCACTAGTTGGCAGCTGGAGGAGGCTCACTGTCAGCCGGACTCAGCTCTGAGAAGCTCTGCAGACTGGGCTGTAGCAACCAGTCTCTATGCCGGCCACTGTCTCTATGGCTCCCGAGGGGAAGTTGGGGGCTGAGGTGGCTCTTTGGACAGGGTGCCAGCCAACTTTGTAAGCTTGCTCTTTTCTGAATCTCTTCTCCTTTCCCCCAGGATCATTGGAGGAACTAGAATACCTGTCCCTTTCTCAATCTTGGCTGCTGAGGGCAAAGGCAGGCCAGAAAGTCTTGCTACTCACATTTGCTTCTGTGGCACTTGAGAATATGTGACTGAGGTAGAATAGAGAAGAGGCAAAGGTTTGGAGGCATACAGAGCTGCCTGCCATGGATAGTTAATACTCACAAATATCCACGTGGACCTCACAACCCCCCGCCCCAATCCAGAGTCACTTTCTAACTGTCTTGTGTTCATGCAGAGCCACATGCCATGGGACTCCTTCTGGCTAATGAGTGATGGCTATGAGCATTTCACGCGTCTCTCTGTTTCATAGGCTGGAATCCAAGTTTTCAAATGCTTAAACCTTTGCTGTCAGCCTGGGTCCCCAAGTTCTGCAGGGAGTCAGGAGTGGAAGGTAAGTAAGAATTGATATTCTGGTGCCCTAACCCACTGACATTTCAGGTTCTACTTCTGGTTACCACTGGATAACCTAACCAATGAGGACTAATGCGAGACTTACAACTACATCTTGGCTCTGCCATTGCTCTTTTGCCCCTCCCCTTTCTCATCTCTAAAATGGGGATAATAATATGTACTGCAGGGACTGTCTGGTATTTTTGTTTGCCATGCATCCATTCCTCCTGGGCAAAGTTCTTCCTTTTCTAACTCCAAAGAGAAAAGAGAGAGAAACACTGCCCCACTGCCCCACCTATCCATGCATTCATTGGTCATCCCTTGCACATGTCCTGACCAGAGATTGAACCCACAACCCTGGCATATCAGGATGATGCTCTAACCAACTGAGCTACCCAGCCAGGGCACTCCAGGAGATTCTTGCTGAGCTGTCAATCCAGGGACTCCTTTTTCCTTCCATTGGCCAGCCAGTTAGAGGGTCACATCCTTTGGACACCTGACTGGACCACAGGGTAGACAAGTGACCCAAAAATGGCTGATCAGATAAAACCCTCAGGTCTGGCTCGATGATGTAAGAGAGGGGCTCTTTCCTTGCAGACCTCGAGCTGTGTGATGTCACCTTATCCACCCACAGAAGAAAGTAGATACTGAGTGAAAAGTGGATAAAGTCACAAATTCTATCCGGTCCTAGACTTTCTATACATCACCCAGTCTCTCTCTGTCTCTCTTTCTCGCTTTCTCTGTCTCTCATTCTATCTCTCTCCGTCTGTCTCTCTCTCCTTAAGGTAGTTTGAGTTGGGCTTTTGTCACTTGCAACTTAAAGAGTCCTGATCAGTGCTCCTAACTGGAGAGTTATCATAGGGTTAAATAAAACAATATATTAAAGTGCCTGCCACATTGTGCAAATGCTCCAATTATGATTGCTCTTACAAGGCTGTTGCTAAGGGGCTCTAGCCATGAGCACACTATCTTGCTTATTCCTCATTCTCAGTCCTTTAGATAATCTTAAGATTTGACGAGCTCATAAACTGGGCCCACACGTCTGTGGGCCCCACTGAATTTTTTCTACCTGGCTGCACACAGTTGCTGTGCCCTTCGAGGGACATCCTACGAAGCAGTTACTTGCAGACTTTTATTGCACAGCCATGGGGACATTGTCTGCTGCTCACTCAGGGTCCCACCTAGAAAGAAGCATTAAGACATTTTTTCTCCGACTTAAGTGGGAAGGAAAGTTTGACTTCCCTCAAGGTGATACTGCTCTCACTTCTCCTCCTTTATCACCAGAGAAGACTGAACTCAGACTCCCAGGGGATGGAGGCCTAGCCCTCAGCACAGTGGGCACGACTCCTGTTTTACGGGAACATTTCATGGGATTTCAGTATTCTTCCCCACCAGACACCCGTGTTTATTTTTATGGATGTTGTAAATCCTGTGTCAGATCACTTTGACTGCCTCCAAGGTTGACATGAAATTTATGGCTCTTCTTTAACAAAGACAGCCAAATTACATAGGCTACAACCTACATCCTCGTCTTGATCTTCTAAGTGCTCTACATTTCTCTGATACTGATTTTAGTGTATTTATGGCTTTCTGTTTTATGGTATATTTTCTTGTGAATTGCCTCAACTACTTTGTGGGAATAAATGGGTTATGAATAAGTAAAAGCATTTATACAAACATTAAAAAAGAACTGACAAGCTTGAAATCCCATATGAAAGACACAGGATGTGTATGTACTTGGTTTCCTGTTAACAGACATCTTACCCCCAGCCTCAGCTGAATGGAGCAATGCATTGAACAAAAAACAGGAGTTTAAAACTTTAACAGAAATGGTACACACACCAAAAAGGCACAACTGATATTCTTGTTATCCACAGAAAATCGAACATCCTAATTCGAAGAGAGTACATGAATAGCAATTTTGGAGGCCAGAAGGTGGAATCAGCATTTGAAAGAGCGGGTCTATTTTTTCTCCCTTTTTAAACCAAAGGCAATAAAGAAAAATATTTTTGTTTGTAGAGATGCTCCTTATGTTTTCAACTTCACACATCGGGAGAGAAACTGCGCCATAGCTATGTCCCTACTGTGTTCATCCGGAAGTGAGAAAACTGATCTTTCAGACACCATTGGAAGGTCTGAGGAGCCCAAATATGCAGAACAAGGGCTACAAATCTAATGCCTGCTTACTCACCTGCCTCCTCTTCTGAACAACACGCTCCAAGAGAAGTGAACCCTGTCTGCATCCCCAGGGCCTCCCATGGTCCGTCCTGTGTATCTACTTGAGGAATGAGTCCTGACTATGCCCCCCTTCCTGTGAGAGCAACTTTACTAAGCATTGAGGGGTACATTATTGCTGGCTCCATTTCTTCTGCTGTCATTTCTTCTTCACCAATTAAATTCTTTGTTGTTACTTAAGGCAGGAATTATTAAAATGGGTAGGGGTGCAGAAGGTCCTAGAACCCAGTGAAAATGTATGTTGGTGTGTTGGGTACATTTTTTGATGCATTCATAGCTTTCAGGAGAGTTTCAAAAGTCCTTGTGTGTGTGTGTGTGTGTGTTTAACCAATCTTCCTCTTGGGATATTTGTCTCTGTCTTATTGATTTGTGGGAGTTGTTTACATCTTCCAGACACAAGTCTTCTGTGTAATAAATGCAATTGCAAATATATTTCTCTATTCTGCAGCTGACATTTTCATTTTCTTAATGGTCTCTTTTATGAACTGACTTTATCAATTTTAATGTGGTACAACTTATCATTTATTATTATTTTTAATTGTTTTAATTTAAAATTTCTTTTTCATATGGTTGAAGCTACGAAGGGGCCTCCAAGTATGAAGTGTCAGCTTGGAAATGGAACAGGAGTGAAAGGGCTCACAAACACTATTCTGCTGTGACAGGTGAGTACTTGTGACCTTGAAGGTTGTTTAGTCATCTTGCGTATAGTAGGTGCTTAATAAATGTGTATATAATAAATGGTTGAAGTTCTGTGTCTCCCAGTCAGAAACAGGTGAGTTAATCTGTGTGAGCTGGCCTAAGAATCTAAGCCCTGTAAACCTTAGTTTCTTCTGTGAAGTAGGAATAATATATCTAACAGAATATAGTGAGGATTAAATGAGGTAATGTCAAATGCTTGACCTATAGTAAGCACTCAGTTAATGTAGCTATTGTTTTTGTTAGAGCCAATTAGATGGCATTTCAGAGGCCATTATCACATACTCCTCAGGACTGATTCTCATTATAACAGCCATTGTTATTCAAAATGAAATAAACATATAAAAAAACTTGAAAATATTCTTTTTTACATTTAAGACCGAATTACTTATTTACTTATTTTTATTAATCTCTATTTTTGTTGTTGTTCCATTACAGTCGTTCCATTCTTCCCTGTTGCTCCCCCCCGCCCCGCCCACCTCTGCTCCTTCCTCATGGTCAATGCCCTCCCCGTTGTCCATGTCCATGGGTCCTTTATTCATGTTCCTTGACTAGACCCTTCCCCTTCTTTCCCCCTTCTCTCCCTCCCCCCTCTCCTCTAGTCATGGTCAATCTGTTCCTTATTTCCATGCCTCTAGTTCTATTTTGCTTGTTTGTTTTGTAAAAATATTATTCTATTTTCATGCAGCAGCATCACCGAATGATTTTGCAATGTGATAGAGACAAATGCAAAGGGAAAATAAAGGCAGGAATTTACCTGTTCTGTGCAGGATCAGAGTGGAAGTCAACCTAACTAAGGGAGAATCAAGTCTTTGTTTGAAACTTTTCCAGTCTTTTCCTCCTCCCCTTCCATCCCTCCCTTTCTTCATTCCTGTTCACACACTTACACACGTATGTATACACATGCACCAACACACCTTCAGAAATATCACCCTTGGGAGTTAGTGGGAATCTTTCTAAATCCTTTCAAATATAGTTCTGAGTTCAGCCTCTGTCTAACTCCCCTAATTTGACTTTTAAATAGATTATCATTCAAGGAATAATACCCAAAGTATCAAGTTTAATATCCGTTGTAATTTTTTTTTTCAAATTCTTTGAATGACTTCTTTTTTCCCTAGTTCCATTGCATTCAAGAATAACTTTTAAAGAGTTTTGGCTTAACTAGTATAAAATCAATACCTTTTTGTGTCAGCAAATATACCAGCTGTGGACCTCTGTGCTTGTATGATTGTTCAAATTGTGGTCCAAGTTCTCATTTCCTTTGAAAATCTGCCATAATGCTTGTGAGATAAAAGAAAACACGTGAAATTGAAAGTCTTCTTCAACCTGAAGAAGGCAAGGACGCTACAGTGGACTGGAGCTTCTAGATTTTTAAAAGTATGCTTCCTTCTCTTTGAAAACAAAATTGTAGATAAGGAGATAGAAAGTCATAACTGGGCTTAACATTTAGTTCTGCAAGGAGGTATTGGAGTCCATCTGTTCCAAACCCACAATATTCCAATGGAGGAAATGAAAGTCCAGAAGTACTTGAGCCTTGCTTGGCCAAAGCCTTGCTACTGTTACCTCCTCGCCCTTCCATGGCCGGTGGCCGAGCGATGATGTGACGGGCTCACAGGGTTGAGCTGTAGTCACTGCTCTGAACTTAGTTTTATTAGTAGAAATTAGCAAGTGGGTTTTAGCCCACTTTTTGGCCTGTGGGTCTCCGTCACCCTCCGAGGAGCCTGTGTTTTGCACGACTTCATCCCCAAGGGGCTTCATACTCACCTGGTTGAGATAGCATGTTGTCACCAAGTTAATGACCTCAGAACAGCATTTGTGAAAGTGCTTGTTCTATGGATTGTTAGCTGGTATTTTCTGGGGGAAAACAGTTGATGCTTCAATGAATTTGGAAAACACTGCGCTAAACAAATGGATATGATTACTTCTTGCAGGACTTCTCAGAGCCTTTAATATGCCAATGTGCATCGAGTTTCTCTAGGAGGAGGGGTAAGTACCTGCACCATGGTTTCAGAGCTTACTTGACATGGGACAATCTGGCATCTCTCCATGGTCCCAGGTCTGAGGGTGACTGGGGCTTAAGTTATTAGCATTCAGAGGTACTTACATTTTAAATAAGGATTCTTAAAGAAGAAATTATTTGTTGAACTCCTTATGTCTCTACCTTAGGATGCAAAGTCTTTAAGGGAAGGAAAAAATGTCCTTCATCTCTGAGTCACCAGCCCAGTACCTTGTACAGATCCTAGCACAAAGGACAAATAACACAAGATCCATTTGTGTTTGCTAAATGAATAAACAAAAAGCCTACAAGCCCCATAAGACTTCCTATGTGGATGTAGAATTTGAGCTATTGATGAAAATTACATCAACCTTCTGTTACTCTTCATTTTTTGATCATCTAGTTTTCAGTTTGGGGCAAGACCTATTAAAAATTGATGAATACAATTATTAAGAAAAAATATTGTATTACAACATGTTTTCTCTTTCCTAGCTCACTAAAGAAAAGCTAATATTTACCAGCTTTCGCAAGGCACAATGGGAGAAGCAAGATGGAAAAACTATGGGAACGGGCTGAGATTTAGAAGAGAAGGATTGTAATGGCGAGGGAGACAAGAACCAGGGAAGTCTGTTGGTTGTGACCATTCTTGCCTGGGAGTTGAGAGTGGCAGAGGGAGAAAGATGTGGGGGAAGGAAGGGAAGCAGCTGCTTTTGGATGGATGACGCAGGTGACACCGATGGAAAGAAGGATTTTAGAGATATTTTCTGTGTGACACGTACCAACACCCGTACATTCTGCTTTGGAAGTTTCATGAAGGACAAAGGAAAATCTGAAAATGTTTCCGTGTATTTTTATTTCCCTCTTGGATTTCTCCTAGAGACTGCACAGGGGGAGAATGTCATTGCATTTGGGTTACGCAATCAAAAGAAGAGGACCATAGTCAGTTCTCCATTTCTCATGACATTGTTGACACTGTCACTTGTAAAACCACCACACACAGTTTTCCTGACCCCCTCTGACCTTACGTTTCTCCAGTTGTACACAAAAACAGAAGAATGTGGTCGCCTTTGCTAAAGCTTATTTTTAGTTGATTTTTCGATATAGTTATAAAATCACGATAAGCTATTTCATGATGTACACCTATCTGTATGTCATAAAAATAGATTTACGTAAAAGAGAAAGTATTGACAATCCAAATGATTTTATGATCGCCATAAGAAACCTCCTCAATTGGGGACAGCATTTTCTGGCACAAACTGCCTTAGCACTACAATGTACAATTTACTAGGTTTCAAATTATTAGGTCAACAAATTATTTTGGTGGCCTCAACTGAGCTTCTCACAGACATCACTGTCTTTGATCCAAATAAGGCCGCCATGCTTACTCAGGCAAGTATGAGTTCCCAAAACACTGAACTGCCAGGAAAACTTTTCATTGTACCGGCAGAGTGGTTGCTTTCTAGAGGAACCTGCTTACTTCTAGCATGGGCTACCTAAAGCTACCCAGCTAACCGCCTACCTAAAGCTGCTTTCACGCACTTCGGAAGACACATCCAGCTTCAGCCTTTATTACTGTGAGTTAATTTGCTTAATGCAGTTAGTAGGGGTTGCTAGACTCCATAGAAGGAGGAAAATAAGCTGGGAAGCACATGGTACCAAGTTGAATTCAGTTCACATTTATCGAGCAATTATTATGTGCCAAGAGATGGAATTGAACACAAATAAGATGAGTGTCCTACCCGACAGAGAGGAGAAAGATAGAGAAGAGTAAAATGGGTTGGAGGAGAGAGATTGAGATGGAACAAATAAAGGCAGAAAGAAAGTCAAGAGACAGAGGGTGAGGAAGGTCAGGCAGAAAAAAGTTAGTAACAAGACAAGCACCAAGAAAGGCAGGCAGCAATGAGGTAAAGACAGAGAACTGATGGCAGGAAAAGAAAAAAATGGTAAGAGAAAGAGACAACAAGAGGAGAAGGAAGGGTCAGAAATGATCCAAGAAAAGTCCAGGCAAAGAGAATGTTGGGGGTTGGGCTCCAGTTTTACATCCTCTAAAGATGGTAACTGACTGAAAGCTTGTTCCATTTCTCCGTGTCCTTAGTCTCTATGAACTGACTGGGCGTAAACTGTGCTTTTAGAGTTAGAAGGTTGTGTGGACCGATTGAGAAGGTGTGTACATTACATCAGTAAGCTCACCTAAAAGATGATCATAGGTTTTGTTTTTGGAAACCTTTCCTGGGGGGAAAATAACTCCTCCCCCCCAAACTAGATTTACAGTAAACATGTAACAAAAAAAAGGATGGGTGTTTCCTTTCCTTTTCATGCAACTTATAAGTGCCTCTTCCTTTCCAGGAAAGGAGAGCGTCTCTAGTACAATTCATCACATTCAGTAAAGTTATAGCGGCTCTGAGCACTCATTACAATGTCTCCTTAAGAAGGGGAGGGTAAAATGGTATTTCAGAGCAGGCAAAATGGTTTTTCGTTTATACTTGGTGCACCACCTTTATCAGTGGATTATGTTTTGCAATTTGAGAAAAACATTTGACATCTTGAATACCCGGTTGAGAGTGGAGTGTATCCAGATGCTGCCTGAACTAGAGAACGAGCTGGGCCACACCTGTCTGGGAGAGCCGGTGTCTCATCCCAGATCTCCTGGGCAGGTGTGATTTGAAGAAGGTCAGTATCTCTTTTGAGAAAAACACAGATAGCTTAGACTTGGTCACCACCTAAGAGAGATGGAAATGGAGGTGCCGGCAAGTGCCATCAATCATGCGTCACACGCGCTTCAGACTCCGGAGGGGGAGAGCAAATCGGTGACGCAAGAGCTGCTGTCCCATCTCTTTCGAGGGTGTGACCGTATCTGGGGATGATGAGAACTGCGTTTTGCCCCGCTGTGCTCAACATGAAAGCATCCAACAGCAATAGCAATCACCCTGGTGGGATCTGGTGCTGGGGGAATTCTGTGCGCTGGGAGCTGGAGGGAGGCCACCGATTCATTTCACATATATTATTTCTCCAGGAAACACAGCGTAATTGAGGACAATTTTCCACCATGAATTGCATCATTAGCTAACGCAGGGAAAGTGAAATGCTGTTAACTTTTCTTTTTCTTTTGCAAAGCTGATGAGCTGAAGAAAATAGAAATAAAAAATTTAATGTAATTTTTTTTTCCCAAGGATGTATGTTGAAAATCAGAATCAAAACACTTTTACACAGTAATAGAAATCCCACATTTTAATACATTGCCATGCACATAAGGAATCAAGTAATGCGGAATACAAAATAGTCAAATGTACAAAATGAAAGCAGATTTTCAGGCCTGATAGGGATCATGCTCACAGATACAAGGGGGCAAAAACATGTACAGTTTCATTTCTATCAATTTAAAAAGAATCATGCCCCCCAATTCTTTTTAAGGACAACCGAAAACAGAAGGAAACATTATAAGAAAATATAAAGGAGACCCAAAGGAAATTGGCAAGTTGATAGCTGCTTAAGATATGGAAATCAGTGGTTCCAAATTGTGGTGCATAATAATTCTTATGTTTAGAGAAAAAATTTCTAAACATTGTATGTCCTGGAAATCCAGGGAACTAAAATGAACATCCAACAGAAAAGGCACTCTTATTTCACCACATAACATGTTTGTGTCTGCCTAAGTCCAGCCTCGGGAGTTATTCCAGGGTGCATAGAGAAAAAAAACCACAGTCGTGGGTAATGAATAAAGAAAACACTTATTTAATTAACCACTCTTAGGGGACTAAGAGAATTCAGACTGCTGGTTTAACTACTCACTCAAGGAAGCTAGAAAATTGTCTAACATCTACGCAGGCTTTTGTGCTCTGAAATGTGTTTTTAAAGCCACATTTGTTAGTGGTGGTAAAAAAGTGAACCTTTAAAAAATAAATCAGATTTTCCCTCTCATACACTATTGACAGCACTGGTCTTACATTCACCTCACATTATGTGATTTTTCTTCTTCTTTCTTTCCTGGAACAAATACTGATACACTATATAGCTCTTCAAGAAGTTAGATATGGCTTTCTGCCTCCTGTGACCCTTGATTCATCAGTTCCACGCCTGCATAGCTCTTCTCCAACCCTGGGGTCGTGGGTCCTGGCCGGCAGGGAGCCAAGCCCTTGGCTCTCTCCCTCGGCTAAGGGGCGGGGCTCTAACCCTGGGGCAGGAGGGAGAAGTGGAGATAAATGAATGCCTTGGCTGTGGGCCCTGCAGACTGGCCCCCAAATATTGGAAGAAACACGTGTGGGCAAAACGCTGATTGTTACTTTCTTGTCATTCTTTCTTTTATTTTTTAAATCCCCAAATGGAGCCTTAGTCATAACAGCTATGAGGAGAAGCAGAAAGTAAGGGAAAAGGCTCATTGACTCAAGCCCCGTAGCCCAGGCAGTGTGTGAGCTACAGAAATGGTGGTGGTTCAGGACAGCTTTTCCCCTCAGCTTGTTTTCGCCTCCAAACAACCCTGCCTGCTCTGGTGGGGCAGCTGGCGTCCCAACTAGAACAGCAGAGGTCCAGGGAGATGGACAATTTCGATCGAATTCAAGTATTCTTCCCCTTTATCAGAGCAATACCCATGTCCACAAAGTCCCAAGAATAACTCAAGTACATAAACCACAAGAGATCAATAGTTTTTTTCATTGGGCGCTTTTGACTGCTATTATGTAATTTTGTAACAACGTTGATCTTTTCTAAAAATTTGTGTGCAGATATTTCATTTAGGGCCTAATGATATTAACTAGTTGGATTAACTGGAGCTACAGTAGTATGATTTGGTGACATAAGAGTTCTGGTAGAATTAGTTTCAAAACGTTTGTGCTGGCTTGGCTTTCAGCAGACGGGTTGCTTCTGGGCCAGCCGTGACCGAGACGTACAGGGCAAGGTCGAGAACACGGCATTACTCAGCTCTCTGCAACGTGAGCTCCTTTCCCTGGCTCAGCCACGGCCTCCTCAAATGTGGCCTTGCAAGGATAGCATTTTCCTGTTGGTGGAGGAAAGGTTGTGGTGGAGAGATCATCCAGAGCCCCAGAGAGACTTCAAATTGCCTAAGTATGAGGTTAAACAGGTGGAACCCCAACTAATCCCAGTGGGGGCCAACCCTCCCCGAAGAGGGCACAGCTTCTCTTTCTGGTGATTGGAGGTGGGAGGTGAGTTACAATAAAAAAGGACAAAGGTGCCAGTGTTCAAACCCGAATTTTACCCCTCCATTCTCTTTAACTATTCATCTATGAACGGGGGCCTTTTGATGCAAACGCGGTTATGCTGGTACGGGGGGAAACGTACTCTTCATCTCCTTTTGAATGCGTTGTATAGGGACTAGGCATGGGAATTGCCAAAAGCAGCCACGGAGTGAGCAGGCAGTTTCTAATGCAAACACAAGTGCGGTTGATTATGGTTTAAAAAATAATGGAAATATATATATATAAATATATATATATATATATTTATATATATAAAGAATTAGAACATTTAGAGATCGGATGATCAAGAACCATGACCGTGTCAATCCAAATCATACTTTTGGAATGATGCTTGAATAGGGAGTCTGCTTAGAGCTACAAAAGGTGTCTTTGTGGTATTTGCATTACTTTAGAGGGAGGCCAGTCTCCCCTCTGGAAAGATAGAAGAAGGTCACCATTGGTTTGTGGACCAGGACAGGAGCAACCACCAGACGATTGAGGCATTTAATGGCAAGCAATTTCTTCTTCAGGGTTATATCACAAAATCAATTCCCTCACCCCCAAAGAAGTAATTATCTAGTAAGAATCTCTCATTTTACAATTTTTTAGAGAGTAAAGTATTTGGATACATGTTAATAGACTTTGGGTGGTAGTGGTGGTGGTAATTAAATTCAGGACACAGAACAAATTTGTGCGCTCTCAAACATCAACCCAGCTAGAATTCCACATTTGGTGGCTGTGAATGGACTCTAACATGGCAAAGCCACACGAAAGCAGCCTATTTATGTCCTCTGATCCAAATGATCAAAATCTAAAAGGCTATAAACAATGCAGAAGGCAACAAACAGAACTTGAGTGTGTTAAATGTTTTAGGTGTCAGTCCCCAGCTTTGGATTAATGCAACCGTCTCTTTGTTATTCCCGGAGAAACAGGAGAGCTGCGTCTGTCCCTCTGCACTTCAGGCATAGAGACCTGGGTTCAAAAGCCTTTCTAAGACTTCTGTAAATGTTTGAGGTTTGGAACCCAACAACAACAAAACAAGCAATTAAACAACGGAAACCTCCAAACCAGTGACTCCAAATATGAAAAGGATGTTGTGTAGTCAGAAATAACGTCCAGATATCTACAACACTTAATATTATGTCAGCCAGTCAACTGTAATTCAATGCAAGTCATATGGTTCCTTTGAAATTTTATTATTATTATGTGTATGTTGCTGGTGCCTTCCAGTGCTTGATGTAATTGGGGAAAGGTCTGAAATAAGAATGCTTGGAGCTCTTCAAGATTTATAAGAGCCCTATGTGGTTAATGAAACCCCAGATTTACAAAGCAAGTCATTTCTCAGTCTTTGTGCTGTTGGGCAGGCAGTTTCTAACCTGGATCCTTACTCAATGGCACTTCCCCTTTCTATTTGCCGTGGGTGAATTTCTCCCTAAAAACGTTAGGTCTCAGAAACAGTGCTTGCCCCCGGCCCAGAATAGCCCCTGCCGGGCCAAGATAATGGCCAGAAAAAAAGCAGTCTTGAGACGGTCCCTCTAGCCACCTTCACAAATGAGAATCCGTGGGGAAGTATGCGTTTTGCTCTTTCTGCAGCAGAGCCTCCCTGTGCACTCGGCCAGCGTTTTCTTAAGCTTCTGTTGACTTTCAAAAGAATGCCCCCTGTCTCCCCACTAGAGTAAGTCACCAGAGCAAAATAATGGAAACGCGGCCCTCTTTGACCTTGAAGTTGTGTCGTGGTGCCAGAAATCATGTATGTTGATAAAAGCAGAATTCCTCAGATAGGTTTCTGGCTACAGGATTAGATGTAGATCTAAGGAGACTGAGGGGCAGTGCTTCTCTTTGAAATCGGGGTCCCCCAGCTGTGCCCTGAGCAGATGCAGGTTTTGGTCTGTCCTCTTTCATGATCTCATGGGCCTCGTTTTGATTAGTATTGCAGACCAGTCATCCCCTGGAGATGAGATTCTATATCCCACTGGGGTTTGGGCCACAAGTTTAAGATCAAGCTTAAGATGGAAGTACAAGTCAGTATTGGGGGGTGGGGGAGGTGATGGCTATGTTTTTCTATTTGAGTTCTTTATAGAATATTTGAAACCTACCCACAAAACTATGTTAGAAGAAAAGACTTTTTAAAAAGAAATCACAAAACAAAGCAAAAAAGTGGGGTGGAGGAGGTTGTAAGAAAGGTGAATAAAAGCAGCCTTTAAGGCATAAAGAAATGTATGTCATTTTCAAAGATTAGATGTTCAAAAAGAGACCATGGCAGCCTTACGTCTAGTTGTCAAGTAAGAAAATTGCCCTAAAGAATGTAGAGAAAAACATCACAAAGACCGAAGCTGCTAATGCACTGGAAAGAGGAAATTTTGGTGAAACTGAAGTGCTAGGGGGTCTTGAAAACTTTTCTTCCATGAGATTTTTAGTGTTCCTATCGAAAAATCAATTGGATGACATATGCACACACAAAAAGCATTTGCAAGGACCGAGGGGGTAAATCCATTTGAGTTTATCCTGAGTTTATATTCTCATGTGACATTGACATTCCTTTCCCTCTTGAATGTTAAAGATGGCAGAATTCCCTCAGACCTAAGGACCACAAGCCTCTCTCTGGGCAACTGAGAAGTGATTCTGGAGGGACCCATGTGCTGTTTGCCCATATTTTGAAGGTTGCAGTCACAGCCTGAGCTGGGATCTGAAGATGCATCACTATCCAAAAAGAAAGCTCATGGGGTCTCTTTCCCTCTAGGTCTGCCCTAAACCACTGAAGTGATTCACTCCCACCCCAGCAGAACTTCGATGTTCTGCATATTTAAATTAAGTTCTGGAGCTGGAACAAGCTAATCCCCTTGGTACCCCAGGGCAGTCTGATAATTATTCATTTCTGTTCATTCCTGAGTGCCTTTCCAGTAAAGTGCGGGTGTCTGCATTTTAATAAAAGGTGTAGCACAGGTTTAAGGAAAAGTTAGGTGTCCACAGTTTCCAGTCCTTCGGAGTCAACATATTTATCCCAGACCTCCCTGTCTCCTGCTTTCAACTAAACAAAACTCACCCCAGCTGTTTCTCAACTTCTGGGAGGTCCAATTTCCTATACACATCTGGGGAAGAAGGCTCAGCCCAGCAGAAAGTCACTGTGGGTAACTGGATCGACACATGACAAAGAATCCCGAGCCTGCGAATGGTATCCTTGCTGGTCTAGCTTGCGACTGCTCAGATTTTATACTATCATGTTTTCAAAACTACCCCCCAAAATCATTTCAAACTGAGGTGGACAGTTTGGTGAACAGTAGTAGTTCATCTGCAAATATGCGGTACTTGCCAGGAATTAAGGCATTTTTAGGGAAGCCATCTTCAACTGGGCTCTCTCATTGTCTTCTTTTTTTCTTCTTTCCCATCTCCATCTTCACCTGCCGTCTTTTTTCGTAATTGTCCAGTACACTTTTGACTCAGAAAAAAGCTAGGAAATTCACCCTATTGAATTGTTCAGAACACATCTCGCAAAAGCCTAAGGAAGGATGACCCACCATCATTTAATGAACCATCAAGCATGTCTACCTTTCTGCAGGTGTTAGCGATGGTCTTAGAAAATCCCTGGCTAAACTAATTAGTTCCCAGCTACACTGTCTCAGCACCTGACAGTAGTTCTTTTGCTGCCTCAGGCCCAGGTGTGCGTCCCAGAGAATTCAGCATCATGATGTACAGTTGGGTCTCTATAAAGAAGGGGAATATAGATAACCAGGGTAGACATCAAGGAAAGCAACTGCAAGCTGCTTTGGGAAGCTCTTACCAGCTGTATCTGGACCCTGGGAGGGTTGGCTGTGCACAAAGGGTGCAAATACTTGGCCGGGTGCTGTCCACCGCCTCGTCCTCCTTTGTCCTCTTTTTTTCAGGCAAGAAAACTGCCTGCTACCATGTGCATTTTCCTAGGTGACTCTGGCAAAGGTGTGAATGCTGCCTGAATGCTCTTTCCATGACGGAAAAGGTGGGGTGGGGACAGTGTTTGGGAGGTGGAGATATTTCACAAGGGCAGGGAGAGTCTGCCTTGCACACTGCTGCTGCCCCAGGACGATGATTGGCACATAGTAGGTACTCAGCAAGTGCTTGCTGAATAAAGGAAGGAATGAAAGAAGCAGGAAAGCCTGCTGTTGGAATTGAAACAGAGGAGGCAGGCCGTGGAGGTTGGGTTGTTACCCGCAGGGGCCTTGGCAGCCAGGGTTTGGTCTGCTAATTCTGCATTTGTAACGAATTGTGGTCTGAGGTCCTGATGGTCCTGTTGTTAACCTGTTGAGGGGCCAGGTCTTGCTGGCATCTGAAACTCCACTGAGTTCCCTCTTGGAAGTCCCCTCCTTTGGCAGGACAGCCAGGCAGGCTTGTGGTGAGTCATCCTGCTGGGCGGTCACCCCAGTCACGTTTGGATCTCTCTCCCCTCCCTTATCAGGTTTCTGAATCTCAGTGTAAGCCCTTTTGTTTCCTGATGGGCTGTGATTTCCTGAGACCCCCTGGGGAGAGAAGATGTGGGAGCGTGTATGTGGAGACCCCCTCAAACGCAGAGCGTGCTTGTGCTGGCACGGTCCCAGAGGTGTCATGCATATTTATAGAAAAGTCTTCAATGCCTGACAGTTGCAGGCTGAGACCAAGGGCACGCAGATCATACTTTGCCGAGATTTTGATTCAGTCAAATTTAAAATCGCAGGAGAAAAATGCTAAAACATAATGTAGGGGTCAGTCAATATGGACATTTTTCTAATGCTTAAAGATAAGCAGTAAGGATTGACCTTTTCCCCAGGACTGTGCTTTGTTGTGACATAGTTAAAAAAATTAGCTGTGGCTATAATCCCAGAAAGGATTAACAGGGACTAGTAGGTTCTCTATCGAGGAAGGAACCTCGTGTGAGAGCAGACCCTCCTTTTCCTCTAAGCATGCAGGAGTCACTGTCTGTCTTCTCTCCAGAGATCTGTGGTTTGAACTTGACCTAGAAAGTCTTTCAAAGTTTTAAAGCCAGACCACACAGGAAAACTGCCTTCTGTTGCCCTTAACATCAACCCACCATGGTCTTTGATTAAAAGAAGGCCATTTTCTTTGAAAGAATTCTTGTATAAACTGAGAGAGTATGTGCATTGGTCAAGAGCCTCCTGTGTTTGAGTGGCTATATGTGCACGTGGTAAGTTGTGCCGAGGTGAGAGGAGCTAGGAGCTAAGGTATTACAATCGGCCTGCCTCTCCTTCCCTTTGGAATCCAGTTGTCTGGTAAAGTGTTAAGATGTTAAGTCTAACAGTATTGTGGCCATATTTACACCAATCTACCATAAACGACTGGGGATATGTTAGGCATGAAGTTTGTCTTGGACAGTCTGAGCCAAAAATAGGACAAGATTTATAAACGAAAAAGAAAACACTTGTTTTCTCACAGGTACTGCGCGTGCTGATTCATTTTGGTGTCATGTTCGCCTATAAAGTGCTTAAGAGCTGGACAGAATACCTTTAGGTGTCATAACTAACGTAACTGAGACACGTTGACATTCCTACCAGGACATAACATGGTAAACACTTCCACCAGGATTGCAGAACGGTTGTAACTTTTTTTCTAACACATCATGCCATCTGCACACATAATAAAAGAATCCAGTAGTTGCCATGCTAAAACAGGACTTCTAGTGAAGGGCACGGACAGCCCCCCCCCCCCCCAAAAGGGTGCTGGGGTTATGCACAGTGATGAAAACTGGAAGTGTTTTCCAGCTCATGGTCTGCCAATGACCGCTTGGAACGACTTGGCGCTGCCTATTATGCACCTCGTTTTCAAACCCACAGCAAACAAAGATCTTCCAAAGCCCATAATCTTGATGAAAGGGGTGTTTTCTTTTTTTTTTTTTTTTTTTCCAGTTCATCTGGTCAATCTGTCAAGACTCCAAGGGTATCTTCTGGCAGGGCCATGAGTTAGTCTTTCTGTGAGGAGCAGGTCATGTTCATATCAACTGGCAGGACAGCAGCTTGAAAGGCTCACCACGTTATGGAGAACCCTCGACTGAGGCTGCAAGAGGAAACAGGGGAGACAATCAGTTATTTCTTTATGTCCCCAGGCTCTGGCATGAAGCAGTTACACTATTGCAACAAATCCTAACATTCTTAGGCCAGAGAGAGAGTTGTAGCGAAGATACTGGTCACTCAGTTCCAGGACACATAATGGTGGCTTGGATTCTTGTAATGTCCTTTTACCTTTTGGTGGAGCGTGGAAGACAACCCATCTTAGGGATAGGCAAGGTTGCCTGTGTTAACCTAAAAATAAAAGGCTTTCAAAGTGAGAGGCAACCGGCATTTATTTGAGATTTAAAAATAAAGAATAGCTATTCAGGAGAGCACTGATTCGGGCAGAAGCCCAAATAGTGTTCCAATTAGCAGACAAAGGCAATGGGTATTTATGAGAAAGGGAAGGGGAGCAATTACATCAATAAAAGAAAGGCATTTCTATTGGTGCAGATAAGTTCACAGAGTGATGCTAATTTTAAACAATGATTTTAATGTGCAGTCCTGTAGTCATCAGTGAGTAGTTATCACATCTGCTTTCTTGTTACCCTTGCACACAGTTCTTTGGAGCACAGCGTTGTTTTCGGCCAGTCCAAAGTTTATTTCCCATTTTAAGATTCCAAGGTTTGAAGCATAAGATGTGCAAGGCAGTTCCTCTGACATGATGGCCCCGACTCTACAGTGACTCCATTTGTTCTTATTTTGTGACACCTGGAAGCAAGGGAAAACCAGATCTCTGGAATTGGCGTTCAGCCCTGATGGGGCTGTGGTTTGGGAAACCATTTCATATATGATACGGTTTGATGAATTTACTTAATCTGGCAAGAGATCAGATTGGGAAGAGTGTGAAGGCATTTTTGGGTGGGTGGGGGATTCATCCACCAGGGAGCTTTCCTGGCATGAAACCTAGAAGGAAATATTGGGAGCAGTGTAGCTGGAGCTCCTGAGTTTGCTGGTTGAAAAGTCAGGTTGCTGAGCAGGTTAGAGAGAGAAGTCATTATCATCTGGCCAGAGATTGAACTACTTGAATTGCAACTCTGCTTTTGACTTGGGGAATGCTGGTGTAGATCTTGATTTTATCGATTTTTCTAATTTTCTATTTTCCTATTATTTTAGCTGAGTTCTCCCTACAGTTCCTATATATAGGTCCTCATTTATTAGTTAATAGAGGCATAGGATCTAATGTTTTGCTCAGAAAACTATCAATATTAGCTTTGTTTAATGCATAAAACTATTGTGCAATGAGAGGGGAATTGCAAGAGTTCTTGATATTAAAAGTGAATCTACCTAGGTTTTCAAACTGGCTTTTCAAAACGTGAGAGAATGCACAATTTATAAGGACATGTTTGATTAGAACCCGCTCTTTTTGAAAAAAATGCAAAAACAAAAAGTCCTATTTAAGCATATTAAATATAATATAATACACACTACTGATAAGCCTGTAAAAGAAGTAGAATACTAATATATTGCTGGTGGCACTGTAAACTGGAGAAACAGTGCCAATTTATTTAACAACTATTAAAAATTCACATTCTTTGACTAAGTGATTCCATTCTACAAGTATATCCTAAGGAAATAATCTGAAAAATGAAAGAAGCTATACACATAAATATGCAGCCCAGAGGTTATTTATAATAGTGGAAAAACTGGAAAACAACAAGTCTGCTAAATTATGATGTGCTAACAAGATGGATGATTACATGGCCATTAAAGTAATAATTATGATGATTAGGTAGCAACATGGTAAACAGTTATGATATACTACAATACAAAACTGGCACATAGGCACAGAAAAGAACTGTAAGCGAAATAATGGAAACACTAGGGTTTTTATTATTGTCGTCACAGTATTTTGCAAAACAATCATAAAAATTGGGCTCTCAAGGGTGCAGATGTGACCCATGAACACTGATGAACTACAGCAACTTTGGTTGTTTTCACTCACTCGTAGTACCTTGCAGATAAATACTTCACAAGGGCGTTAGGAGATAACACTCAAGTATTACTGAAGGGGAGATAGAAAATGGCCAGAGTAAGTCTTCTGTCCAGGCCAACCTGCCAGGGAGCGGTACAGCCTGGACTGAGGAAGGTTTCCAGGAACCTGACACACTGTAGCATCCTTACGACTTGGGCTAAAGTCAGCTCTGGGAAATGAGTGACCCTGGAAAAGTGTTATTAAGAATATTCTATAAAATAAAATTGGAAACTGAATAGTGATAATTAAGAATGAACTCTACTTAACGACTATACTTTGGATCCCAAGTCGGGATCGGTTGACAGTTTATCATAGTTGCTGCTTCTCCAAATAGCCATGTTTTCCATGTGAACCTCTAATAGCTGATGAAAAGCAAACGTGTCTACTTTTAGCATATAATAATAGTTACATCCATGGACATAGGCTGAGCCCATTATACTTTAAAGCTTTTCCCACCTGTGGTTCCCCAATACATTTCTTAGGATAGGTAAAATTATCCCCGTTTAATTGATAAGAATATTGAAGCCCAGAGGTATTATTTGCCCATGATCACAGATTTGAGAAGATCGCAGCTGTCACAGACTTAGGTGTGTCCCACTCTAGTGTCATACAGGAGTGACAGGGGCACATATATGAAGTAGAAGTATCCATAGCCTTTCTAATTCTCCTAAGCAAAATTCTGTGCTTATCTATAAGCCCAATCAGCACAATATGGGTCCTGCTGGGTGAGGAAGAACATTGGAGGCTAAATTAATTAATATTAGAGAGACAGAGATATTAGAAAGAGCAGAGAGGTAGTCCTACAAGACATGAATACATACAGAAGCACAGGCCACAAAGAGACAGACTGGGGCTTTAGGGAGAGACAAAGGAGATTTGGGGTGATGGCTATCAAATGAGTGGGACCTTTAGAAGAGGGATGGCTGCAGAGAACAGAATGCTGTAGCATAATGCTCGGTAGCACACTCCTTGATAAGGAGGGTTCACATCAAAGGCAGGAATGGGCTGGCCTGGGAGGCAAGGGCCAGCTTGCAGAGGGCTCCAGAACAGATCTGGGATTGACTGTGTCCGGCTCTACTTCCCCCCACTCCAGCTGCAAGGGGCTAAAGGGATTGGTGTGTCTGGGGAAGAAGTAGAGATATGGGGTGTGGGCAAGGACACTTCTCATGGGCTGAAGGAAAGAAATAAGATTTCATATCTAAAAAGGTGGTGTTGTGTCTTCCATTCAAAAAGAAGAGCCCTATCTTCTATCTGTGTCTTTTATGTGACTCCGGTTTGAGGAATTTGGGGCGGACCTGGATTGCATATCAATGTGAGACTATTTATATAAGGTGTGCGATGCATGTTCCAAAGGAGTGACATCTACAGAGGCCCCCGCATAACAGCCAATAATAAGCAGAACTAACATTTATTGATCAGCTACCACTGAATCCTCACTGCCATCTTTGAGGCCTGAATTGGATTATTCTCGTAAAACACCTGGAAAAAATAAGGCCAAGTTCATTAACTTGTCATGGCCATACTGCTAGAATGCATAGAGCTGAGACTAGAACCCTGATCTGTTCTTGTCACAATGGTTTCCTAACTCAATAAGAAATGTGTTAGGAAAGCACATTCCTTAACTCCAACAAGAACATAGAAAAAGCAGGTAGCTGTGCTTGTATCTAAGAATGTTCATTGAATGTGAATCCTATACATAAAGTGCCTTAAATAAGAGGTATGACCTAGAGGAAGTATGTTTCTATTTAACGGTCTACAATCTTTCCTAAGTTTAGAGTTGTGGTTCTCAGATGAGTGCAGATTTGCTCCCTATGGCCCTTGTGGCACCATCAGGAGACATTTTTGGTTGTTGCAACTTGAGGGGTACTACTGGCATCTAATGGGTATAAGCCAGGGGTGTTGCTAAACATCCTAAAATGCATAGGACAGACCCCCCCAACACACACTTCAAACATTTATCAGGCTCAAAATGTCAGTAGCGCTGAGGTTGCTTTAGAGGATACAGGTCCTTGTTTATCTTCTTCTCCTGGTTGTGAGCCAAATATATCAGTCCTAAAATAGGCCAAGATAAAAACCAGCATAAGTGTGCCTCATGTGCACAGGAAGTGAGGCTAATTTCAAGCCTCACTCCCCTCTCCTATTCATCATTTGCTCATTCTATTTGATTTTTATATTCAATGTAATCAAAACCTCTAATACTAAATCATTTTTTAACTTTTAGAATGCTCACAGGCATGCCATCCTAAGAACCGAGATTGGATGATTTAAACAGGTATGTTCAATTAATTAATTAGCATGTATGAGAGAAGTTAGGAGATAAAAAAAGGACAAAGGAAGATTTATGTGGCAATAAAACTAAACTCTGCCACCAGCCCTTTGGTGGGAGAAGCCACATACATTCTCAGTTGTACTGGTTTCATTTGTCCCACTGCCTGCCCCCTGACAGCTTGGGGGGGGGGGTGTTGGGTGTTGGCCGATGAGAGTATGATTAAGAAATCAACCCTATCCCCCAACTGCATGAATACTGAGGTCAGAATCTCGGACATGACAGGTATTGGGCTAAGGGCGACAAAACAGATGATGCATACAAACCTGTGACTTCTTCTAACCCCTAGTAACTGGAAACCACAATGACTTTGTGGTGGTTAATTTTATGTGTCAACTTGCCTGGTCCAGGAGGGGCCCAGATGTTTAACTGAATGCTATTCTGAGTGTGTCTGTGAGGGTGTTCCTGGATGAGATTTACATTTGAATCAATAGACTGAGTAAAGCAGATTGTCTCCCTTAATGTGGGTGGTCGTCCAATCAACTGAAGGCCTGAGTAGAACAAAAGGCCAAGTCTGGGAGAATCAACTCTCTTGCCACTCTGAGTTGCGACATCAGTCTTTCGCCTTTGGATTGGAACTTACACCATCAGCTCGCCTGGGTCTCCACCTTACAGACTGCAGATCTCGGGCCTTCTTAGCTTCCACAAATGCGGGAACCAATTCCTCTCTCTCACTCTCTGGATATCTAGATACCTATCTATAGATATAGATACATAAATATATCTCCTATTGGAGAACCAATATCTCATATTGATGTTTCTCTGGAGAACACAATGAACACTGAGTCTAGAGACAAAAATGACCATAATAGTAAGCACTATTGTTAACCAACTTCTTACTTACCACATACCTAGCATCATGCTAAGAACCTATGTCCATTTTGCAGCCACCTGAGGGGTAAATACCATGACCTCCCTATAGGCATACTTCAGAGATACTGCGGGTTCATTCCAGATCACCGCAATAAAGTGAGTATTGCAATAAATAGAGTTACCTTCAATTTGTACAAAAAATGCAACATCTGTGAAGCACCATAAAATGAGGTGTACCTGCACACGGATGAAGAAAGTCAGGCTTGGAGAGATGAACAATCTAATACAGGCTGCAGGCTTTCGGCCAGTCTGTGACCCTTGATCTAGTTAGGACATGTCAGGAGCCTGTTGATTCGAGAAGTGCTAAGCAGGAAACCTGAGATCCTAAAGCCGCGTGGGAACGTTCTCAGGCAATCATTTAGACCTAGACAGGATAGGGAGGCCGTGGCCTCTATCCCCTTCTCTCTTAGTCCTCTGTTTTACTTTTCCATGAGAAAGTGATTGGCTCCTGATTCTAAGAGGAGTCCTTCTGCAGTTTTCTCTGCAGTACTCATTGGCTTGGGTTGACACCTGTGTCTAGGGAGTTTGAGAGGGTTCATGAGATGAGTGAAGGTGGACCCCCACCCCACGACACACACACTCAGAAAGATAAAGAATGCACTTGTGTGCAAACTGTGCCCCTCCGTAAACTCAGCCCTAGGAAAAACACCAAAAACACTGTATTTGGTCCCTTCTGTTCACCTGCAAGTAAAGCTGCTAGTTTACACCATGAGGCTCAAAAACCTCTTGGAAATGGATCCTGGTTCCTGTGAGTTAAGTCAAGTCTCTGAATTCCAGGGTTAAGAACTCCGAGGTCCTCACACTTCACTGTATCAGACTCATCTCAGAAAGGTTCTTGAAATTTTAATTCTGTCCAGGCTCTCTCCATTTCCATTGATTAAGAACATCCAGAGGGAGGTCTGGAAATCTCTATGTTTAACAAGCAGCTCAGTGATTTTTTATAAAACCAGCTTGGCACAAATCCATGGAAGAAACACCTATGCCTTTCCCCCAGTACTTAAATAGTAGTTATTTGTCCTTCAGACAGAGAAACATGTGTAGACACTGGGGAAATTGGGTTATAGTTCTTGTTCACTCCATGTAATAAAACTACTGAGAAACCTCGATATAATATAATGCAGTGATCCAAACACTGATTTTAGAGTGGTGCAGACAGGCATGACGAGACCTAAGCAAGCTATCCAAACCAGTACAAGTCCTGGGGACTTAGGTATGTTCCATCATCTCAGTACTGTTTAGTTACTACAGATCGCTTCATGCATCAGCTGCCCAAGCAAGGAAGCAACATATAATCTATCCCATTGAGCACTGACTAAAATGGCCAGTGTTGCCTTGGGGGCTGTAGGGCTCGGGGAGTTTCAATCTGTATCACTGCATCTATCATACCATATTCACTCAATGATGTTTATGTCCGTCTATAGACTAATGATTCACGAACTTCATTGTACGGAGAAATCCCCAGGAGAGCTTGATAAAGCACAGATTCTGGGCCCCAAATGGCAAGAATCTGATTCAGTAGGTCTGGAGTTGGTCTGTGATTTTGCATTTCTAACAAGCTTACAAGGACACCGATGTTGCTAGTCTGGGACCACTCTGTAAGCACCACTGCTCCTAACCCTAACCTTCTTCAGTAAAGAACATGCCTTATTCTTCTTTGTGAAGTGTGTGGTAGTACGCCTGGAATATCAAAGGTGTTCTGAAATGTTTGTTGAATGAATGAATGAATGTATAGCAAAAGCTACATGAGTGAGGTTAGCAGTTTCCTAAAGTAAGGGCAGAATTTGTGTAGGGGCCATAGCATTGTTCTCCAGTGAGAACTGGTTTAGGAATTTCAGGATGTGCAAGCATCTGAACTCTGTGAATTCTCAGTGATAATTTAGGACACCTATCAAACTCAGTCTCAGGGCTTGATTTCCCCAGGAAAATGGAAAAACCTCACTCATCTTATGGCCGTGTTGAACCAGAAGCCTGCTGACAATTGTAGCTCCCGCCTCACACCACGTGAATATGAGACGATGCCTCTCAGCAGGGAGACATTTGTACAGCCGATTAGAGGCAACCCCAGTGATTCAAATCTTTACGCTGGACAGAGGCAAGCATCTCAAGCCATTCAATTCCAACAGCCACTCCAAAAGCCCACAAAACCTTCCAGAAGAAAACTCCATTCACTGGCTCAAAGAACAATGACTCTCATGAGAAAGCATGAAAATACAAGTTGATGTTTAATATAAGGTGCCAGGAAAATTCCTCCCCAACTCCACAATGTCAGACCAATTGGACGATCACATTCCGAGGGACTGTGCCCTAATTTCTCGCCTTGCTCTACCCCACCTCACTCAGTCACAGAGCACGGTGCCTCCGTGTTTGTCAACTGCATGTGTAAGTCAAGTTCCTTTTCCCTCTTTTAAAAAAAGTTCTATCCCTCTCTTTGTCTTCCTAGTTAATCTTATTCTAATCTCAAAGGCCTCTCTGTTGACCAATCCAACTGCTTCTTCATGGAAAAACAAATGTTCTCTAAGTTTCACTTCTTTAGAAAAAAAATATAAAGAAAAATTCTCCACATCTTGCAGCTTTTCCAAGAGAAAGAGCACACTTTTTTAAAAAAATGCATATACAAGGTGTACTTAGTGTTTCTCCTTTTGCATGCCAAGTCTCAAGGGGCTAGAAGGATCTCTGAAACAATGCTACAAGCTAAAAAAGTGTGAACAAATAATGCTGATAACAATAAAGAAGGTTACCACACAGAATCTTAGAGTGGAAGGATATTTCAGAATAGTGCTTCTTACATTTTAATGTGGGTATCTTACTAAAATGCAGATTGGGCAGGTCTAACAAGCTCTCAGGTGACACAAATGCTGCTGGTCTCTGACCTGCACTGTGAGTGGCAGGGCCATGGCGTTCCTTAATCTAGAGCAGCTCTGTCCCATAGAGCCTTCTACTTTGTGCAGTATGGCAGCTGTTAGCCACATGTGGCTACTGAACACCAGACATGCGGCTAGTGCTTGATCAGATTTAATTTTACATTTTATTTAATTTTAATTCATTTAAATTTAAATGGTTACATGTGCCTCGTGACTACTGTATTGAACACCATAGCTTTGTAGAGTTGACAAATGAGACTGAAAGATTTGGTAAAAAGGTTTTAGAAAGAAGAAACCTTAAAAGCAAGGTGGAACCCCGAATTTTCTCACCCATGTAGTAAATATATTCTGGTTCCCACTTTCCCACATCCTGCTTTCTGTAGGGAGGGTTCTGTTCTCTATCATGTTCCCAGAATCACTCTATAAACAAAATAGTAATTAGGAAAGACTTTATTAACATTCTGAAGTGCAGAAGATTATCTTGTTTACATAAAACCTTTTGACTTGGCAAAACCAAACAAAAAATCTTATGAGAAATAGTTCTTTTGCGCCCTAGCCGGGTAGCTCAGTTGGTTAGAGCATCATCTCCATATGCTAAGGCTGTGGGTTCAATCCCCAGTCAGGGCACATACAAGAATCAAACAATAAATGCATAAATAAGGGGAATGACAAATCGATGTCTCTCTGTCTGTCTCTCCCTTCCTCTCTCTCTCTCTAATATAAATAAAAATAGTTCTTTTGTTATGAGTCCTTTTACCTTAGGGGGTATATCTAGCAGGATTCTGAAGACAGGCTCCTAGGTTATTTCTTTACTGTCGGTTTTGGCCCTTTGGCCTGGAACATAGAAGAAAATGCAAATAGTCCAGACATTTTAGAAAAACTTAAAAAAAAGAAAGAAAAGGAAAAAAAGGAAGAGTCAGTTCAAGTTGAGTTTCCCCAAATGAGAAAATTCTGAGGATGGGGAAAGGGTAGGCTTTGGTTCTGTCTAAACTGAATTTGTCAGCTCTCAGCACGCTATAGTATCTTTTACAGCTAACAGGGTTTGGGGATCTTCCCTGGGCTGGTGAGTATTAATTTCCATTGAGGAGAAAGTTATGAGGCTTGGATGTCTTGATGATAACAGATAATTTCTCAGTGCTGGCAGAGCTACAAAGCACGTTGCTAAGAAAACTGCATGAATTGGGCTGTTTCTTCTGTGTACACAGTTTTGCCTTAAAGAACCCACTTGGGATGAGTTGCAAACCTGCTTGGGGACCCTTGTTATTAATCGCTTGAACTGGCTGGTGGCCATCAGCATGATTGTGCAATTTACAGGGTTCTACACGGAATTATGGAACTGAAGGTTTAATGGGATTTCAGGTAATAGAGCCCAGATGTCCAAGCCTATGATGTTTGAAATTATACTGCTTGCAAGGCTGCAGGGCTTAAACCTTATTTATTTCTTGCTTAGTAGATGTTCCTGTTCTCATCTTTATGTCATCTTGGACCAGTCAAATACTAAGGCCCTCAGCTTGACATATGAGAGGCCATTCATAGACCGCACCTGTGACCAATAGCCCGGAGATACTCAACTCTCCACCTTCCTGCCCAGGCCCTTGGGATTACTTTTCAGCCAAGGATATGGTAATCAACAGCCACCTTGCCGCTACGCAGCACTTAACTTCCAAATTGCTTTCACACGTATAATTGCATTTTATTTTGTCAGGGTCCAGGAGAAATGGGCTCAGACAGGTACTATTATCTCCATTTGGATGAGGAAACCAAGACACGCAGAAGAGGAGGGATAATAATAGTTAACATTTGTGGAACCCGTATGTGCCAAGAAGCACTGTTCCCATGGGGTTTCTGTGCCTCATTGTCTTTAAGCCTCATAAGAGCTCTGAGGTCGGTATGATTATCAACTCGACTTTGAGGCTGAGGAAACTTCGGCACACAGACGGTGATCCCCCTGCTAATAACTGATGGATCCAAGATGGGAGCTGGTCCTCCAGCTCTCAGTTACTACGAGCTGCCACCTCGCTATGGAAGTCTGTTGTTGCTAACACAGCATTTATTTTCCACCATTTGTAAGACGGAAGAAAAATCCCAGGCACATTTTCTAATGAGACGACCCTGAATCCCTATTGCCTGCCCTCCAGAGCAACACCATCTCCTGAATGTCTGAGAAGAGGGGGTTCTGCTTAATGACATCCCATTTGATAAGAATACAGTACTTGGCCTGATATTCCAGGACCTTGATGACCATGCTTCAGCCTACCATTCCAGCGTTCTGCACTCCAGACACAGTAATTGATGAAATTCATCCCATGCTGCCTGTCCTTTGTGTGCATGGTTCCTCCTTCCTTCCTCACCATCCTGCCCAAATTCTCTGCTTCCTACAAGGCCGGCTCACAGGCCATTTCAAGAAGGCTTCCCGTAGTCACACAAAGCCTCTTTCCCTGTTCTAAAATTCCAGACGTATGAGTTTGTTGCATGAACGGGTGAACAGTGGAATAAATAAAATCATTTCTCGACCATTGTGCCAAGCACTATGGAAGCACTGGGGATATGAAGATGAATAACAAATAGCCCTTCTCATTGTCCTGAGGAAGTTCCCAGTCTAAAGAGAGATACGGACACAGGAGAACCACTCCTACATAAGGCCCTGAATGCTCTCCCACAAGGGTAAGGTGCCAGCGGAGCAGCAAGAAGAGGGGGCTGCTCACTGGTGTTTACAGATGTGCCTGGGAATTCTGCCCACGTCCATGCGCCCTCTTAGTTTGGGAAACTGTGTTTGTATTTTATGCATCTTTGTATAGCTCCTGAGCAATCACCATAGTCTCTAAACTGAACAACTATATATTGAATGAATATTGACCATGGTGGCCAGACAAAGGGGGAGAGGAAGCCCCTTGTGTTTCCTTTGGGTCAGTGTGCAGCCGCTTCTGTAAGGGGCCAAGAAGGGTTCAACGGGTCGCTTCAAGTTATAGTTCAGGCCAGTCTTCCCCAAACCTACTCCAGTTCTCAGGGGTTCGGAAATAGTTCTTATCTAAAATGATACCTATTTCAGAGCAGTTACTCTGATCACTTAGGATTATGTGGCCCCTCGTAAAATGTTGCACAAATAAGCCTTTTTATTAGTTATTCTTTTCAATAGGATTGTGAGGGAATCTTGGGCAGTGGCCCAGCCCCATGAAAAGCTCTCTCTCTAGAGAGTTTGAGTTTGGTTTTGGGACAGCGCACCAGCATTTTGTTCATGTTTGTGAGGTTTGCTGGGGATGGTAGGTGGAATAGCTGTCACCACACACCGTTTGCATCTTGCCAGAACCACCAACCTGTGTCACCCTATAATTTTAAGGAATCAGTGTGGGATAATGAAAATAACAGGTTCCCCAATTGTTAGTTTTGAGACCGGTCAAGTTATTGGATCTCTCCAAGCCACAGCTTCCTAATCTTAGAAGAGGAAATTCATGTGTGTTTTGCAGATGATTTTGTAAGAACCACTATTTTTCATTGTATCCAAGATGCATTTTTTTTTTTTTGTTTAATGTACCACTCAGAAAGAAAAATAAAAACTCACTGCTGATTAAACTATGACACAAGGATTTCTTGATGGACAAAGCATGATAATAATTTTTTGTTGCTTTATTCCTTTCATCCATTCAGAAGAACCTGGCAATGTCTCTGTACAAGCTTGTGTATAATAGGCAACCCTTTTTCATGCATCCCAATAATAAAACTCAATGCACCTCCATCTACCCGTGATATCTTAAGTAATGCAAAGCTCGCAATGGCTGCTTTGCAAAAATATAGGAAATTGAGGTCATGCCTCCAATGTTACCCATTTGCCTCACTAATGGTGCTCTACTTTTATGACTTTTGGCATACAAGATAAATTTTTGTTTCAACATCAAATTATAGAGTAATACTTCTCAAGCATTTTTGAATAGCAATTAAACTCAACAGGTGAGGTTCTAATAGCATACATAGTTTGAATGAAGTGATGAAAACATAAATAGTCACAGCCAAATTCATGCATGCAGGACTGTACATGACCTACAGTGATTATAAGGCTGCTCAGATTGTCAAATGTACAATTCAAAAATGTTAAAATATGAAAACAGTGCATCTCAGATGCAGTGAAATACACTAAATGGAAGAGCATATACTATGCATCTTGCCCAACAAATCTCAAATCCCTTCCCATTAAATAAAGGAGAATAGTAAACCTCAAAAGAGTGTGTGTGTTTGTTTGAGGGGAGGCTGACATACTTTTTCAAAGAGATAAAGTACTGGATTAAAATATAATTCTTGCTGGATAAAATGTACATTTCAGAAACTATAAAACCACGAACAATCTCCAGAGAAATCAATGCATTTGTTTTCAAACACTATGTGAGAGAGGGCTACAGATTTTTCTTTTGCAGCCCCTCTCCCTACATCCCATTGAGAAATGGGGTCTTTTCCCCCACCGCCTTGAATCTGGGCCAGGGCTGGGACTGCTTTGTCTGACAGAATATGGCAGGAATGGCATTGGGTCAGTTTGGGGTCTAATCCTCAGAAGAAATGGGAACTTTAGCTTCCTCATTCTTAGAACTCAGTTGTTACACTCTGAATAAACCAAGGAGCTACATGGAGAGGCTCACACGGAGGAGAACTGAGGCTCTCAGCTGATGTTCCAGCTGAGGAGCCAGCCATGAGCTCAGAGGAAGTCTACAGCCATATGAGGGTGCCATTTGGGATGTGGCTCTCCCAGCCCCAAGAGGTAGGATGAAGTGATAAGAGAAGAGGTCCTTGCTGGGCCTTGCCCAACTTGCAAAATCACAACCAAATAATGGCTATTGTTGTTTTAAGCCTCTAAAGTTTGGGGTAGTTTGTTATGCATCAGTAGATAATTGAAATTCACTACCTTGTTAATTTTCTTTTTTTAAAAAAGATGTTTATTTAGTTGTTTTTTAAGAGAGAGGGTAAGAGAGGAAGAGGAGAGAAACATTGATGTGCGAGAGAAACAGCGCTCAATTACCTCACAGGTGTTCTAAGCAAGACCTATTCCAGAACCTCGAGGAGCAGAACCTGGAAGTGAATCTACATCTCCTGATTCCTGGACTGAACCCCCTGCATAATTATTCTACACACTGGAGTTAGTAGGGGACAAGTGTGGCTTATAGGGCTCCAACTGCCTATTCCTTAGCTCTCATCTGACTATATTATGAGAGGGGTCTAGGCCAATTTTAGGAAAAAAATAGGGAAGAATTAAAAAATACTCAAGATGGGCCCTGGCTGGTGTGGCTCAGTGGATTGAGCACTGGCCTGCAAACCAAAGGGTAACTGGTGCAATTCCCAGTCAGGGCACATTCCTGAGTTGCAGGTCAGCTCCCCAGCTGGGGGTGCATGACAGGCAACCACTGACATCGATGTTTCTCTCCCTCTCTCTAAAAATAAAGAAATAAAGTCTTTAAAATATACTCAAGATGGGAAAAGTGTCCGTATAACACACACACACACATGATCTTAACCTACCTTAAAATTTGGGAGCAGAGTTCATGAATGAGATACAAATGTGTCTGTCATACTCCCAAGCATTTAAAGAGATCCTGTGGTGGCCTCGAGGAGTAATAGCCCCATGGAAATAAGCAAGAGTCATTGGGATCCAGTCATCTCAGTCACGGGTTATTCGGAACAGGATCCCAGGGACACAGAGGTTACTTGTCGACAGAATACAACACAGGGAGTGGAATCAGTCATGTCCTTGTGACACAAAGGCTCAACGTGGGGACAGAAGTCTGGTTCACCACAATGTCACTTTCAACAGCAACTAAGTATCCTTCACAGAGCTGCTCACTTTCTACACCAGGATGTCTAGATCTTTTGTCTGACGTTGAGCAGCGGCGGTGCGGAGGTCATGGCCCCTGCAGCAGGTTAGAGCTGGTGGTTGGTAGCAGCATCGATGTCTAAAGAGGCAACATGGTCAGGCATTTCATCTGAAATGCACATCGTGGCAGCACATTGGTCACCTAAGGGGGCTTCAGGAGATAGAGCTTCTTTGTCTCAGAGAAAGTCCAAATGCCACCGAAGCAGGAAGCAATTTTTCTCACTAATCTCTCTCTATCTATTTATTAATTATCGTATATTTTCCCATGGATAACAGTATGGTGATAGTGTGGGAAGGAGTGGTTATAAGGGGACTAAAATGGTAAAGGAAGCATTTTAATAGGTATACTCATATATACAGGAGGCTGTCTACCACAGGGATGGATGTTAGGAGCTTGGTGTTCAATTTATTCTGGGGATCAAAAGGGAGAGGGAAAGTACAGAAGAAAAAACAATGGCGTGCAGAAGTCCAGATCATTTAGTGTAGGGGCATATGTACTGTAGTGTAATAAATAAACTGATGCGCACGAGAGATTTAAAAATTTCAATTAGGTACTTAAAAGAGTAAGTTTCGGTAAGCTGGAAAACTCTTAAGTATTGGAGGTTATTCTAAATGTTTCTTGATAATAATCAGCCACGCATAAATATGGAGTGAGACTTTAAGAAACCACTGATATGACTTCATATAACACACACACAGTATTCTTCACTATTCACTCCCATACAGTCATTTTTCCTTCCCAGCCCCTGGTCCCAGCTTTCAGCTCTTAGGTCCTTGCATGGTCTCTTATCTAATCTCTAACCCTCTATTCTTCTGCTCTAATGTATACAGAACACTCTTACCAGATTAGCCTCCCTCAAAAACTACCTGCCTTGTTCATCAGCACATACCAGTCTATATCCACTGTGGGCAAGAGATTGAGCTAGATTCCCAGGGAGACTCAGAGCTGGATAAGGGAGTGCCCAGGAAGTGCCTGAAGTACTAGGAAGGAACAACAGTATACTCAGAGTTGATGCAGGAAAAAAAGATTTATTGGATTTCACAGACAGGAGTGACTGCTGCTGCACAGATTGCCCTGGAGAGGGTGGGATGGGATTTGGACCTTGAAAAAAGGAGGAAAGAGGGAAAGGGCATTCTAGGAAGTCAGTGAGGTCAGTCTCCATTCAAAGACCTCCTAAGGCTGCACACCCCTCACCAGATCAATTCCACTGCACAGCACTGTATCAGAGGCTTATGCTGTGACCACCCACCCATCCCCTTCTGGGTCATGCATGGTCCTACAGAGCAGGACGATCATGCAGCTCACACCAAATCAAGCTTGGAGTCCACATTCTGCAACACCAGAGTTGGTCTGTATCCAAAAGACAAGTGCACCAATGACAGGCTTGGATATTAAATTGTTATCAGGGCCTAACTCCTTATTCTCAACTTAGTTGTTACTCTCCCCATTGTGGGTCAGTACTAAATGGTTCACAGCCTGGCCCTGGTCTGCAAGCCCGTACCTTAGACAGCACTGCTCTAGTCTAACTGCATTTCCTCATCCCATGAATCGTTGAAGAACTTACTGTCCATTTTGGGGGCTAAAAACTGGCGGCCTACTTGAATCAATGAATTTGCTCTAATTGTCAACATTTGAAACTGGGAGATTTAGACTCTGAAAAAACTGGCAATGGTGGCATCATTGTCCCCTGTTCTCAAGTGGCAACACTGGCTACAGCCCATGAGAGCTGTCTCTTTAGATGACACGCACGCTCCAGCTCTCAGCAGTGGCTCCTGCACTTCCTGCTGCGCCCAGGTCAGCTCACCTCACTCTGTTTGTGCTTCTCTGACACTTGCAGGCGTTCCTGTGCGCCACACCAGTCTATGATGTGCATTTTGCTGCTCTGATTACATTGTTACACATTCTAATTGCTTGTGGTGCACTTGTCTTGTGTTCACATCTAGATGCACACCCCTGGAGGGGAAAGACTGTGCCTACATGCCTTCTCAGCCTCTCTCCGAAGATAGCACAGTGCTATGCACACAACAAGCAAGTGCTTAATAAATACTTTTTAAATAACTGAATGAACAAATGATATATTCTGCTAGGTTGTACATCCGAACTACAAATCCTAAAGCAAATGTACCAAGTAATTGTAACACTCTCTGGTGGATTAAAAATAGCTACAAATTCTTTGACAGCACCTTCTGGTGAGAAATGAGGGTCTATTTCTCCTCCCTGTGAATCTAGGCTGGCCTCTGGCTGCTTTGACCAGTGGAGGGTCCTGGAATGATGCCACACCCATTCTAGAGCTGGGCCTGGAAGGACTAGGCCTACCGCTCAGTTGAGAAGTCTGACCCCCTACGCTGCAGGAGAGACGATGCAGAGAAGTTTTGGGAACCTATGGAGATGGGAAGGACCCCACTGAGCCATCCCTGCCGAAGCACCAGGAATGTGGGGAAAGCCATCTTGGACCAGTGCCGTCACCAGCCGAATACCACATAGGAACCACATTCAATGCCATGTGAGGATGCGAAGTCACCCTGCTGAGACCTGCCGCGATTCTCAACCCTCGGTATTGTGATATGGACATAACAGTTGTTGTTTTAAGACATTAAGTCTTGGGGGTAGCGTTACATGGCAATGAATAAATGAGATGGGGAGCAGTGAAGAAGTGAAACAATTTATCCCAGAGTTTCCACTGTTTACCTGAATGGCACCCTTATAATCATTTTCGAGTCCTTGTTTATCTTTAATGTTGAGGTATACATTGAAAATGATGATGCTTGTCTGGCATTCTGGGTAAATGGTTTAGGCTGCTCAGGGATGGAGGGATCGTCGTGAGAATTCTGCCTCCAAGACTGAGAGAAACAGCCTCCTTTGGCACACGCTCTGGTGTGACTGAGCCCTGTGGTTATGCGTAATTCCCTTGTCATGTCCTTCAGGGTGGAAACGCTGAATAATAATTCTTGTTCCCTACAGCAGTTCTGCTGGGCTATTAATTTTTTATTTTACATTTTACAAAGGTATCTATGTGTTATTTTGATACACATAAATAATCTGGCCATGATCCTGTACTTTGTGGCTTTGTTTCTGTGACTATTAGGCTGTGGAATATGAAACTGGATAGTCTCTAAGAAATGTTTCATCTCAGTTGCCAGATCCGTGACGTCCTTAAGAAGTGTACATTTTTAATAAAAACTTGTCTCCTTCCCAAGAGTCTGTTTTTAGTTAATCACTACATTTTTTTCTTCTATCCTTATCAAGTTGTAAAAGCAGTTTCTCAAAAAACTGTTCTCAACTCTTCTCATGTGTTTCTCCATTTCCTGCTGCAAACCCTGGGACCCAATGGACAGGAATCATGATTCAAGCTCTTTTAGCACAGAAACAAGACCTAGACTTGGCCAAGGGTGGAAAGGTAATGGAAACATAGCCAACAGGTACTTCGTCCATTCCCAGTGCCTTACCCCCATTAAACAAACAGGTCAAAGCCCCCCAAAGACCACCCTTCCCATTTTTTGTTGTGGCCACTTCGTAATCATTTAACCAATGATTGTGCCGATATGTAAGACCTGTCCTTTCGCCAGAGGTTGAAAAAACAGGAAGGGTGAGGGACATATTGTGCACAGAAAAGAGAAGACACATAGTAGAACATGATCGTATAAAGACCTCTTGGAATAATAGGAGAGAAAACTTCTTAAAGTTAAATGTGGGGGGGGGGCAGGGAAGGCACACTCATGACAAATTAGAGACTCGTGATAAAAGGAAATGACACAGGAACAAAATATTTTTGTCTCCTCTATTGTGAATTTATGGTTCTGCTCCATGTAGCAGAATAAATATACATTCAAACCTATATTGATTAAAACCATCTCTGCCTACATGTGGTTCACAATCTGATGGGGAGGTAGAAAGAAAGTAATTACCTATATTCCACGGGAGAAGTGCTGTATGTGTGGTGTGAAAAACGTGTTAGAAACCATTAGGAAATATTAACTACATGCAGGGATGGAGAAAGGGGCATTTAAGCTGAGCTGAAGAGTAAGAAGCTATCTCCTTCTGTAGCTAGAGCAGCGATTTTCAACCGTTTTTAGCTCATGGCACACATCAAATGACTAAAATTCCCAAGTATTCTGGTTGAAAACAGCTGAGTGAGAGCAACAGCATTTCTGGAAGAGAGTTTTGCTGAAGCCAAGATATGGAAGAAAGGAGGAGCAGAGCTGTTTCTGGAATGACAAGATGTGAAAAAAGATCAGATGTGGCTTAGTCATAGGATGAGTTTATTGTGCGAGGGGTGGGGGAGAAAGTAGCTTGCGGTGGCTTGCAGCCGAATCTGGTGTTCGGAGCCAGATCATGAAGAGACATGTCTACCAGGCTAATGAGTTTGGATTTTTATCATGTAGGCAATGGGCAGTTAGGAACCTTTTAAAGCAGAGGGTGTGACATGATCATACTTATGCTTTAGAAAGACCACTCTAAAAAGGGGACTGCTGTATTTGCTTTGGGGGCAATTGTCATAATTGCCCTTTTATATCTGTTGGAGTGATTATTTGATTACTACTAATTGGAGAACAGAGGGCCATGAAAACAAGGTCCGTGTTTCCTTTTGCTCAGAGCAGACTCCCTAGCTAGACCAAGCACAGCGCCTGGCCCATAGCAGAGGTTCAACAATGAACTGTCGAATGAATCAAACGATTAATTAGTGTGGGCCAAGCAAGAGGTGATGAAGGCCTGAACTGGGGCAGTACCAGTGACAGCAGAAAAGAGGGAAGAGCTCTGACTTACATTTCAAAAGTGAAAATCCTGGGTTAACTCTAAGAAGTGTGGCAGTATTCAAGGGGCACTCTAAAGCTTGCAGGGTGGGTGATTGGGGAACAGGCAGCAATTAAATAAGCAGGGGGAAGATGGGTGTTTTTTTTTATGTGTGTTTTCGTTTGAGAGGGGAAGATAATAATGAATTTGAGTTTTGATATGTACTTGAGAAGCCTACCAGACATCAGGTGGAGACATCATGTGGGCAGGAGGCAGAATGTCATAATCAAAAGAATTAAGAAGCCAGAGGACATTGGATTTGAGCTTTGCCATTTACCAGCTATATGATTAGTGTCTCTTAACTCAGGGCATGTCATTAGCTTCTCTTAACTCAGGTTTCTAACTTATAAAATGTAGATGATAAGACTCTCTGCCACAACTAACTCTGGATGGTTTTATAATAATCTAAAGTTTAAAAATGTATGAGAAAGTGCTTTTTAAAAGTGAACAGAGCTTTATGAGAACTCACAGTTATTATTATTAACATTGCCTTGAAAGACTGCAGGGTATCCCTCAAAAGTGCATGGTACTAGTCAGTTCAAGGTCACAGGTTTAATGCACATGGGTCTCCTGACTTGTTAAAGCTACAAACAGGTCCCTCACTTTTGGCCAGCAGCCTTGTGATGAGTGTAACAGCAGAGTGGGTGAGGCACAGCAGCAGCAGAAAGCTCTCTCTCCACGTGTCTTCTACTGAGAGTGATATATTCCATTTTAAGCAGAGTGAGGAGATATCAATACGAGGATTAGGAGGTGTGTTCTGTTGCTGGTGACAAGAAAACAACTAGTGCTCAAATAAATGTCTTCTCTTGACAGGCTCAGAAGCCTTTCCTCTGTTCAGAAAAGTCAAATACAAATCCCTTATTTTAACACACCCTTACTTTTAAGGTTGTCACTTTCTTCTGCAGGCACCACCTGGGACTTCACCCCAGCAGGTTATGCCCATGGATTTGAGGCCCGGTTCCATCAGGGGTGAGCTCCTCCCATGCTATTTCCTGTAGCACCTGGATTTTTCCTGGAAGACACACTTGCTGAAAACATCTCAGCATTCTGACTTGAGGTCAGTGGTATAGTTCTGTAAGAGTCTGGCTCATAGGAACAGAAAAGGGTCCTCAACTCAGAGGACTGATTTCTAGATTCCTAAAACCAGACATTGCGGCAGCCGCACCCCGAGGTGGAGGTACACTTGTTGAAGACAGTCTTCTGTTGGAGATGTGTTCCCATCCTCAGAATGAGCCTCAAGCGCAGATTCCTCATGGTATGGAAAAGTTGAGTTTCTGAGAACAACCAATAGAGCTATATCTTTTGCCTGTCTCAAGTTCTTTGATGCAATATAAAAGCAATAATGTGCCTGGGAATGAACTCATAAACAGTTACTCATTTTATAGCATAATAAAAGTGCGGCAAGATTGAACTGGGATTTAGGCAAAGAATTGGGCTGGTGGTATGGAGATCTGTTTTTTTTTTTTTTTTTTTTCTCTTGTCAACTTGATCACTGTGTCATCTTTAGTAAATCACCAGGTGGCTCTTGACCTTCATTTTTCCACCAGTGAAACACAGATAGAAGTGGAATGGTATAGTAGGTAAACAGGAAATGATAAGAACTGCAACTTGCAGTAATGGCTTACTAGGCTCTGTTCTTGAGTGTGGGATACATTAGTGAACAGAACAGGAAAGAGTAATTCTTGCATGTGTGAAACTTGCATTCTAGTGAGGGAAGAGACCATAAACAATACACAGAACAGGCAAATTATTTCACATGTTGGAAGTTGATAAAAGCTATATTAAAGGAAAACACACAGAACGGATAAAGTGATTTTAGAGCATGAGTGTGGGTGGGCAGGTCTGGATTCTAACTTTGGCTAATGACTCCCCTCATTCGTAACAAATAATATAATAATTTACTCAAGTCATTGGTTGTTGTGATGGCTCAATGAGGGGAAGTGAAAGTGTTTAGCATGCAAATGTTACTATTATTATCATCTTTATTTTCTAACCTCAAATACTTTGACTCCAAAATCATGATTCTCAGAAAACAGGCACTACAGTGACAAAGGGAAATATTTTAAAATCACAGAGAAACCAAGGATATAGTTTAGTACAGGTGGTTTGCTTCACGATATGGCCAATTATGGGAACAACAGTGATGCTTGCTGAAATAGAAGTACCTTTAAGATTCACATAGGATAGACATTTGCAGGTTACAGTTTCAGTCGAGAGAGAGATAAATAAATGGGTTTATTAAATTAAAAAAAAAGTTTCAATTTTACAACAAGTCTAACAAGCCTCTAGAGGCTGGCTCTTTGGAGAATGACACACCTGGGCAATAATCAGAAAGGCAAAATGGAGCCCCTGCCCCCACCCCCAGGCCCCAGTATTGGCATTAACAGATTTGATTTTTTTTCTTTTTCGTGCAGGAACAGAGCACATTGGCAGAGGCATGGATTTCAGTGAATCACTGCAGAACTGCTGACCTCTGTGGGAATTGCTGAAGTCCTTTGATGTAACTTATTGTTGCGCAAACAGTATTGCTGGCACTAAAAACATTTGGGGTTTATATCTGTTTCCATCAATCTTTATTCAATGACATTATCATTGCTCACCTATTACAGCTATTTCTCAACTGGGACTTCTCGAAAGGGCACCGGGTTGGAGTGAGCGTATATTAAAATGACCAGAGGGTTTTGTTCCTTCCCCCTTTGCCCTTTGCTGATAGAGATCATAAAATCACTTGTGGAAGAAGACTTTGTATTAGAAAATGGTCAAAGTGGCTCTCCCTCATCTTCTTCCTGTATCAGGTAACTGCTACACACCTTGAGGCTGATACTAGTAAAAAACGATGCCTCATTCATTAGTCTATTCATTCATTCATGTATGTTGAGTGTTTGTTATGTTCCAGGTGCTATGCTAGGTGCACACAGACATAAAATCTCTGAAAGGCTCATGACTCAGGAAGAAGCTTCTGACTCTGAATGGGAAGCTGAATTGTCCAGAACCCAAGACAAGGTCCTTCCATGAACTCTACAGAGAGCGCGGCCTAGCCTCCCAAGCGCTGCTGGGAAAGTGGGGCTGCCCGAGCTTTTGGAGGCCTCTGGCTACCGAGGGGGTCCAGGAGCAGCCTGCGAGGCCACGGGCTCAGTGCCAGGCCAGTCCCGCAGACTCACCACGTTCACTAACTGCTTGCAGGGGAACAGGGTAAATGGGCCAGAATCCTTCGGGGGCTTAGTGTTCAGTTCAAGTAAGTCCCCAAAAGAGCATGTTAAGTGATTTTGGCAAGTTTATTTCAACTCAGCAAAACTTCATGATGGGACCCCTGAGGCACAAGTTGGGACCGGATGTGTAAGGATGAAGGTTAAAGGGTCCCTGCCTCCAAAGAGTTGTGACACTCTGGTGCAATGGGGTACTCAGAGCTTCATCTCAAGCTCACTAACATCTCAAAGTAACTCTGTAATTAATTACATGATGAGATTGAGGTCAGAGAAGGGAAGAACCTTGGCTAAGGATGCAGAGAATTATAGCCCATTTAGTCCGGAGAGTAGCTTTTTAGCAAATGGGTCTCCAGATACAGACTGGACTCAGCCAGCTTTTTGGATCTCAGGGTTCATATGTGCACAGTAGGAAGACGGCTGAGTTCACACCTAGTGAGCGCTTTGTGTCAGGCGCTGTCCAAAGTGCTGATAGTTCACATTTATGAACATATTTAGTTATCACAAACCATTTGTACAGAAGGCACTATTACTGTTCCCCTTTAACATATGGTGAAATTGAGGAATAAGGATTGTAATTTACTCACAAGAATATATCTACTCAATACCTCAATGAACCACAATTCAAATCCTGGCTGTTGGAGACCGCTATTCTTATGGCACTGCTGCCTTGAACAAGCTCTTCCCCTTTGGGGCCCACTGAAGATTGACACTAAATAAATGTTTCAGCAGTAGAAATCCTAGCAGAATATGGTTAAGAAATTATGGCAGACAATCTAAAACCAAAAGCATCAGAGGGTTCCACCTCTTTCAAAAACTCAAGACAGCCCTCCCTTGATAGCAATCTGGCTCCTCAAATATTTCTTTAAATCTCAACTTTGAAAGATACTCTACCCATTTATCCATCTGCCCATCTATCCATCTATCCATCCAGCCATTTAATAAACATTTATAGAGGGCTCACTATATACTGTGCACCATGTTAGATGCTGGGGATACAAAGATAAGTATACACACAGTCCCTGCTCTCAAGAAAACCAGCATGAGAGGTGGGAAAGTCTTACAAAGTAATAGAATCCAGTGATATCCATACTGTAACTGAGGTAGAAGTAGATTCCATGAGTGCACAGAGGAAGAAGGCAGTAAATCAGCTCAGGGTAGTGTAGAACTCCCAGAGTGGGTGACATTTAAGGTGACGCATATGCTTCTTAGAGGAACATGACGGCTTCGAGTGTGTGTATGTGCGTGTGAAAACTGAGGAATAGTAAGAGGGCGAGTGGAACACTGCGGAAACCACTGGAAGCACCAGCAGGGAAGGACGCTGGGGTAGGAATCAGGTGATTTGGGTTTTCCTGCCGGGCCTGGCACAGCATGGGAGCATGACCCTCACTTTTTTCACTTATTCGGGAAGAATATTGATACACAGTTTACCTCTCATTCATAAGGATGTCGCTGAACATTTCTGGAGCTTCAGAAAAAACATTTTATTAATACAAATTATTACTGTATAATTACAATTGAATATATCCTCTCTGAGCCCTGGCTGGTTTGGCTCAGTGGATTGAGCATCGGCCTGCGAGCTAAGTGTCGCTGGTTCGATCTTCCAGTCAGGGTACATCAGAGAAGGAAAACTCTGACTCCAAAAAACCTCCGCTGCCTTGCGGCATACCTCTTCAGGGGAAAGGCTAAGGGAGTAAACCCCGACAGAAAATCCGGAGCCGGAGTCCCTAAGGCGGTTTGACATTGTAGTCAACACCGGCAACTCCTGCGGCGCACCTGAAGCCAAGCTGTATTGACTCCGTCTTTCCCTTGGACCCTTCAGCTGCGAAGAGAGGGGGGGTCTGCTGCATGGGCAACAGCAGACCCTCCATATCACCCTGCCCAGGCTCTGTAGCTTCAGCTTCACTGGAGAGGACACTCCAGCGTCATCACAAGATGTCGATTCAACACGGGAGGATACAGATACCATGTCACTCCCGAGTCGGACTGCACAGCCATTCTCGGCGGTGCAGATAGACTCTTAAGAAGCTACACCATCGTCTCTCGAGACGGACGGCTGCCGACGATATCCTCTCTATTCCCTAGCTGTCTCGAACCATAAAAGGACAAGTCTAAACCTTAAGGGAAAGAAAAGTGACCCATGACTAATGAATAAGACAGGAAAAATGCATCTCCTGTATAATGTCTCCAAGTCCACACCACACCTTATCATTAACTGGTGCTCACTTTTCTTTTTATACTTGGCCTTTCTCCCCCTCATTTCTAAATTTACACTGGACTTTTAGACCTGCCCTTCCTGCTTCCCCAGGCACCGTTTTCATTATTTTTGTTCCTACGGTGTTCACTATAATGACTAAAGGCTGAAAATCTACAACAAATTGGTAACTTAATGAGTTAACTTGGGCTGGGCTCTCACTCTCAACTAAGCCTATCAGGATGAAAGCATTCAGAAAATGAACTCCCATGTCCTGTCTCAGATTTCCCCCTTCATTACAGACACTGCACATCCCAGGTGCCCCTATGTGCAGACTTCCCGGAATAAGACCGTATGCACACTGCCCTGCTATGACCAGTAATGGCTGCTGTCTGAAGTCCAGAGCAGAAGCCCAATTATATATCTTTATTGTACCAGATGCTTCAATCCTGACTAGTTCTGGGGTGCAGAAATATGATAACCCCTTCTGGGATGTAATCTGTCTGTGAGAGGAGAAATATGAATCTTCCATGTGGGAAAACGATTAAAAAAGAAGTAAAGAAAACTGAGGGTAATTGGCCTGGCAGAGCAGTGTTTCATGATGGTTGGCTTGACATACCTGGAAAGCTGCTAAGGAGGCTGAGGAGAAGTAAATGGGATAGGAGGGTACCGAGGACAATGGCGGCTATGTTTAATGAGGGTTTTCTGTGGGCCAAGCACTATGCTAAGAGCTTCATGTGGAATGCTCATTCAGTCCCCACAACAGCCCTATGACTCAGATACTATTCTTGTCACAGTTTTCGAGATGACAATAAAAAGGCTAAATGACTTGCCCAAGGGACGGACGCTAATAAGTGACAGAAGCAGGACTCTAACCCAGAGAGAACCATCAGACACATGCTTTCCTAGATGGGCTACATAGAAGGATCATTCTGGATAGCTTCTCAAACTACTGATGCCTGAATAACCCAAAGGCTATACAGAACCAGAATTTCTAGCGATGCCACCCGAACAAGGTAGTTTCCTAAAAGCTTCCTCTGTAGTTCGGATGGACAGCCAGGCTTGAGTACCTCTGGAGGACACATGCTTGTCTGACCTGAAGGGACAGATCCAGTACCCATATGGGGATAGTGCAGGCAGTCAATTCAATGGAAGAGAAGAGTTCCTAACAGGGATATTCACATCAAGATGTCAGGTGGTACTTTGGATGTGAGTGTGCTTCCTAAGAAGTGGGGACTGGAGGTCATTTAGCCAGTGCAATATAAACACGGTGATGTTTAGGTCACTTCTAATCTCCATGGTCTTATGATTTCCAGTCACTCATTTATTTTACTGATATTCATTGAGCATAAACTATATGATGGGTCCCGTGCTAGGCACTGCCACTCAGCCAGTGAATATTGAAGATGGCTAAGGTAATTGAGATTTTCACCTGCCTCTGACTATTGGGAGTTCGCAGATTTTTAATTTGAAGTAGCTGTGGGAAGGTGGGCCTATACCACACAGCTTAGAGTATGTTAAAAGGATGTCTTTTACCCTAAGGGTTTTCACTCACTGATTAATTTACTTATTTAGCAACTATTTATTGATAGGCTACTGTGTGTTAGATGGCCACCTATCTACCAAAATTTGTACTCTTCCTTTCATATAAATTTTACTAGGAGGAGCTGCCTAGCTACAGACTACATGTCCCAGCATTCCTTGCAATTAGGTGTGGCCAGAAAACCTAGTTCCTGGCAATAGGATGTGAACAATGGTGAGTACACATCTTTAGTCCTGAAAAGCCTCTCTTGAGGCACTCCTTCATTCTTTTTCCTTTTGGCTAGATCAAATGGAGAAAACCTCTGAAGACTTTGAAAGTCACTTATTAATGATGGCAGGGCCTCTGTTTACCTGTGTTTCTGAATGATTGCATGAATGAAGACCATCTTCCTTATCAAACTTGCCTAGTGCTGTTATCCATGCAAGAAATAAAAGTCAACCATGTTTGCGCTTTTATATATTTCTTTGGTCAATTTGTTACAGCAATTAGCCTACCTTTCTAGAGATCTGTGAATAAGACAGACCTTGTTCTCTGTCTCAGAACTTGCAACTGCATCAGAGAGAAAAATTACATTCAAGTTTGTGACAAGATTAGCTATCCACAGTAGCACATAACAGGGCATCTAAACCATCATCCTGGGGGACCACAGAAATGTCATCAAAATCAAGCCCTAAGGGGAAAACTGGAGTTCATCAGGAGGGGACAGAGGAAGGGCGCTCCCATCAGCCTGGGGCAAGAAAGAGCACGGGGTGTTTGAGAAACAGGTTCAGTAGGGCCAGAGTGAGGGTGAGGGCAAAGTTGGGGAGTGGTAAGAGGTGTTGCTGGGGGGATCAGATCATTTGCTAGACCAGCAGAAGGAAAGAAGAGTCTCATGTCCCTTTTAGAATAGCAGCTCAGAGGCCCCAACTTCACTGGAGGAATACCTTCAGAGACATGCTGTTTTGTATGGCTCCCCTTTCTCATTCCTGCAGCACAAAATAGAGAGAGAGAGAGAGAGAGAGAGAGAGAGAGAGAGAGAGAGGGAGAGAGAGAGAGAGAATTGCATACATTGCATGTTGGGGTAAGAAAGGGAGGTAAAGACAGAGGAGGAAGAAAGTTGATTCAGTCATTTTTGAACTGAGTCATATCAAAGAGCCAACAGAGGGTGTTGGCTGTCAGGGTGTCGCTGGATGAAGGCCATAGCGCCGGGAGATTGTGCGGTGGGATCACCAGCATTGGCAGGATTAGCAGAAATGAAGAATACCAGCCCAATTCTAGTTTAAACAGACAACATTGAAACCCTGCCAGGAAGAATCTCAGTAACATTTTGCAAACTTTAATAACAGCTCAGAGAAACTGATTAGAGCATTTGGCTTTGCCGTGCATTACTGCTTAGCTGGACACATGCAATAGCACAGAGGAATGAATCTATTTTTTTTTCCATTCCCAGAGAATAATATTTTTCTTCCTCCTACATGGAGAGGATTCCAGTCAAGTCTAAACGTATTTTTGTTCCTTATTTGAACTTTCCTACAAACTGCCCATTGGGTTTTGGTACCCACTGTTAAGGTAGTCAGTTTACTGCCTGAAATATCTTTTCTTATTGAAAACTGTATTCTAGAAACATTGGTTGAAACCTTCATTTGTAACTTTGATGTCCCGTTTTCTAGGCACTGACCACGAAAATGAGGTAGCAGGGTACTGGGCAGGCTGAGCAGTGGGGGAGTTCCATACTCATTTCCCTCGGGGACAGAATGCTGGAAACTTCCTGAGTCCATGTAGTAGAAAGAGTACAGGGTGGTTTTGGAATCAAATGGGACCAAGTCCCAGATCTACCACTTATAAACTGGGTGACTTTGAAGAAGTGGTTTAAACATGGTGGGCCTCAATTTTCTCTCACCTGGGACGTGAGGACAGCCATGGTAAGTCGCAAAGATTAGATAAGGTAAGGTGTGCCAAGTGCCTGCGATGCCCACCTTTCAGGAGAATCCTGGCAAGAGGCATTGTCCCCCCTCTCCCCCCTCTTCCTAAGGGCGGAGGGGAGAGGCCCTGAAGCCCTAGACAGCAGCACAAGGATGTGTTTCCGGTTTGCACGCGGTCCATGAGAATAATTCCTTACTCCCAGCTCCATGAAATGGAAAGCTCCATAGTGCCCCCTTATTCGGGGCTTTGCTTTCTGCAGTTTCAGTTACCCGTGGGTCCAAAATATTAACTGGAAATTTCCATAAATACACAATTCAGAAGTTTTCAATTGAGCGCTGTTCTGTGTAGCGTGATGAAGCCTCACGCATCTCCCCCTGTCTGGCCCCGGCGTGAATCCCCGCTTCGTGCAGCGTCTGCACACCGTGCACACGCCCTGCCCGTCAGTCACTCGGCAGCCCACTCGGTTATCAGATCCGTCGTGACGTTATCTCAGTGCTGCTGTTCCGGTCACCTTACTTCACTTAATATCGCCCCAAAGCACAAGAGGAGGGATGGAGGCAATTGGGATGTGCCAACGAGAAGCCATGAAGTGCTTCTTTAAGTGATACGGCAGGATGTGTAGGAAAAAACACAGTGTATTTAGGGTTCAGAACTATCCTTGGATTCAGTCACTCACTGGGGATCTTGGACCGTATACCCCTGGGATATGAGGGACAACTGTAATGCTATCGGACCTGGCAAACGAGCAGATGGGGGGTGTAATGTTAAATGCTAAGGTGCTTCCTGCAGGGAGAGGGGTACCTGAAGAGTCCTCGGGATAAAGCAGACCCAAGCCAATAGGAGGTTTCAAATAGTCACAGGAAAGTACAGTACAGGCAACAGGCAATACTACTGCATGGTTTCAGGGGGATCCTGGAAATCTCAAGGGGGAAGGTCTCTTTGTAAAGCATATGACTGTCTAACCACTATGCTCTGTACCTGAAACTAATACAATATTGAATGCAAACTGTAATTGAAAAATAAAATAAAAAAGAGATGCTGAAAGCTAGTTATTTAGGAGAACTGGGTCACTTGGCAGAGGTGCTCAAATTTGGTTCAACTTCAGGGCAAGAGAAATGCTTTGGCCTCACTTAGGAAATAACGTTAAATAAGGGATGGACTGAGATTTTTTCTTCTTAGACAGATAAATATTTTCCAAACAAAGGAGAACTAGGAAAAAAGCGGCAGTGAAGAAGGTAGGAGAGTATTATTTTTCTTTAGGAAGGACTGGTAGTTCCCCAATTGTTTTTGGTGAATAGCTTGTACAAAAAAAGGGACTAAAACATTTTTTCTCATTCATACATCTTCACTGGGATTACATCTTCTTCAAAAGACTTCCCTGACTACCCTGCTCCCCAAAGAAAGCATTGTCTACCTTCCATCCTTGCTTTATGTTCATCATAACACTTATCATTATCGAAATTACACATACCGATTTGGTTTTGTGTTCATAACTTGTCTCCCCAGTAGAATGCACCTGTGACAGCAGATGCTGCATCCTGATTGCTACTGCATCCCTAGAGCGCAATGCCTGATACAGAAACACTTATTGAATGAAACTATGAACAAAATAATATATATTTGTACATAGTGATTGCTGTTTTTATTTTTAGAGGTTAGGATGATGATTAAGTGAAACAAAACTTAATTATTGCTATAAAGTAAGACATTAAAAATAGATAATTTCCCAGGAAATAGAGCCACTTTTTCTCGATTTATAAGTGCTTTTATTTGGTTGGCTAAAAAGTCCGTTTAGTTTTTTTCTGTAAAATAAAAGACACATTTTTAATTTTCATGAATAACTTTATTGATTTGGATATTTTGAGTATGCTGGCTCTCTTCCGTATGGTATAATGTTGATTGTTCTCAATTAATGTCTTGATTTGATCGCTATCAGCTTCAACTGGTCTACGCCACTGTGGAGCATTGTCCAGCGAGAATTCTCTAGCACAAAACTTCGCAAACCACTTCTGACACGTTCGATCAGTCACGGCACCTTCTCCACACACTGAACAATTCTTTCTTTTTGTGTTTCAGTTGCATTTTGACCTTTCTTGAAATAATAAAGCATAATATGTCAAAAATGTGTTTTCTCCATCTTTAATAGTTAAATAGCTACACAAAAATTTACCAATTTTGATAAGTTTTTTTTAAAAAGCACGTTGATATGACAGCTGTGATACTACAATCTAACAAAATTGTTTTGAATGAAGTTAAAGACAGCTAAGTACTCCTAGAGCCATCGTACAGAAAAAACCAAACGAACTTTTTGGCCGACCCAGTAGAAGCAGAATTGATTTTCCACCACTTTTTCTTGCATAAGTATCCTCAAAACATTCAATATTAGGTCAATGAATTGCAACTTACATCTAGGTAAATATGCTTACATTTTAGAATTTCATTCCATTTCTTGTTAATCAGAAGGTATTACTCAGAGAAGCTGTCACTTCTACCACCATTTATCTTAAAATCTGCCCCACTGTCTCAGATGTAAGATGTCATCTCAGTCTACTAACAAATAATGTATGTACCACAAACACTTTAAATAAATGTGATTACCATGAACCTATATTTTTCACACATGTGCTGGTGTGCACAGGGTTTATACAGTTTGATAAAGAAAGAATTGTTTTTCATCAGGCAATCAAAGGTGAGTCTCACTACAAAGGGAAAGGGACCTCAGCAGTGGGAATTCCTACTTTACACTTCAGAGGAAAATGCACTCAGCTCTCAGTGGCTGGGTCACATCTGAAGGGCGGATGGGGGGAGACAGACAGAGATGAGGACAACACTGAGTGGCATTCAGAGCCACGACCAGTCCATCCGGGAACCAGGCAAACAAACCTCCAGGACTTACAACTCCCTGGGGACCCTCTCCATTCCTGGTAAGGTGTTAGGTGTTGCGTTTTCTGTCTCTGACTCTCATTCCCTCTTTAATGCTTTGCAAAAATAACTGCAAGCAGCCTGTTTTGGGAAGACAATGCAACTGAAATTGCAGACTTTGGACCCTGGAGCAGGCATTTTCTGCTGTAGACTATGTGACCAACCATAAACGAATCCCTTTCAGCAGCTGGAAGTGGGATGGTAACAGGAGCCACCTTCTAGGGTTTGAGATGAGACAAGCTGATGGCACAGGGCCAGGCCCTTAGTGAGACCTCAAGCAATGTCGACGGCAGTCATAAAAAGCCCTGTCTGGTGACTTCTTCACACCCTTAACCAACTCCTCCACAAATTCCACAGTGCAATGTTGTTTGCTTTATTCACGTGTTGAAGCAGAACAGCCCCACGAAGCAGCAGCGTCCCATTTTTAAGAGAATCCTAGCAACGAGGAGGGACATCGGTGGCCAGGCACCTCCTCAGCGTTGAGGCAATCATACCCTGCGTTATTAAACTCCATGGTATCCAGTTCAACAGGTGACCAGGAAGTATTAAATGCAGCCCCAATAGTAGCACTTTCCCGCAGCCATGGGAGAGTGGCACTCAACAATGTCGCTCTCGAGCTAAATTACCAAGCGTTAGGCCTAAATTTAGGACATGGCAATTCTGAAACCGTTGATTACTGCATCTAAGATTATGGGTGTTCTTGTGAATTGTTGAAACTGATGAAATAAATATAAAATGGTGGATTATTACAGACACAATTATGGGAAAAACGTCGCCTGGGCTGCCTGGAATCATTCTGCATTGCTCCACAGAAAGATTATTAAAAAGTAATTGCAACTCGTGCCTACAAAAGGCACTGCTAACAATATCCATTTTCTATAAGGAATTTGACATAGTGATTATATAGAACAAATTTGACCCTTAAGAAGAAAAGACCTGTTTTAGGAGATTGAAACCCTCCCCTATGCTTCATTCAGATTAAGAAAAAAACCAACCAACCAACCAACCAACAAAATACCAATCAACAACAGAAAAACTTAACAGTGCTTCACAGCACAGAACCACGAGGGAGACCGGGCAAAGTTTTGTGCTAAACACAGTCAGAAATTTCCCTTCTTGGTTTGTCATCAGGTTTTGCTAAGGCCAGAGGTGAGGGCAGATCAGCATTCGTGCTCTGGCATAAGACAGACCTCACAGCTCTGCCACGCTGGAGCTGTGCATTTTCAGCCAGTTTCTTGCCTTCCCTGAGCTGTGCTATCCCCATTGGTAAATCGAGGATGGAAGTCATAGGACCTTTTGCATAGGGTTCATGTGAGGGTCTAGGTTAAATGTTTATGTGAATTATTCCATTCAATCCTCACAACAACTCCGCTGTAAGTGCTTTGTAAATGGTAGCCAGTTTCCACCATTCTGTTCTGCATCTTAAAGACTTTATGACTTAAGGCAACTTACATAAGTCCTAGGTGCAGCCATTTCCTCATGGAAAAAAATGGTGACTAATGATTACACCCACCTAACTGAAGTGTTGGGAGAAATGAATGAGGTGTGTACAGCGTGCTTATCAGACATATGGTAAGCCTCCTACGTGTTAGCTGCTATTATTATTATTACTACAACTACTACAACTATTAAGAATCAATCGAGTCCATAAGAGTAGATTGTGGGGAGCAACCCTTCTTGACTGGGGTTAATAGCTATGTCTTGTCAAACTGATGACATGAGCGAAGCCCTGGACTTGCTGTCCCCTCTCTAGCTGTGGTGTCCTAGAAGCCTGCCCATGGTCTAAGGCTGTGCCAGGAGGAGTGACCTGAGGTTCCACCACACTGCCACGCATTCCCTCTCCATGGGAGGAACGAGAACGTGGGAGGGAAGAGACAGGGGCTGGAAACTGTTCGTTCAGGCCTCCCAATCTTGTAAGGCCTTGCTTGGGAAGTTCGATATTGTTGCTCGATAAGCTATTTTTGGTTATTATTAAAACCACATAATTATAACAAATGTAAAGATTTAAAAAACCCAGCTTTTCCTTTTTTTCCTCTATCTGTATCTTTCTTCCTCCTTCCCCTGCTTTCCTCTCTCCCTCTGTTTCAATATCTTAGGAGCTTCAAAGAACGAGAGTGGCCAAGGTCTTTCTCCAACTCTGACAAGCCTCTGTATTGCCTTCTCTACCAAAGTTCTCCTAGACCAAGGCTTGGGCTATCTGCACCTGCGGTTGGGTGATTTGTTCAAAAGAGCATCAGAAAAAAGTGGTAAACACTGGATTCTTCAGTGAGACACACGTTGGTTCCAAGCCCAATTCTAGAAATCCTAGCTTGAGCTTCTCTGTCCTCATCTGTAAAATGAGGTAACAATAGTACCTCGCTCATGCTTCCACGGAGAGGGTTACATGAGACCAGGCCCCTGACATTTCAGTAGTGCTTGGCCTGCAGTAACGGACCATCCACGCTGCTAACACTATTTATCTCAAGCTTTAGGATTCCAGCATCAGAAAGCTAGGACTCTTGCCAGCCAGAAATTTCCTCTTTAAAAAAAACTTTTCATTGTGGTAAAATATACATAACATAAATTTACTATTTGAACCATTTTTAAGTGTACAGGTTTGGTGACATTAAGTACATTCATGTCATTGTACAGTCATTTCCTCTTACTTTGGGGATAAGGTCCATGAGACTCAGAAGTGTATCTTATGAGCTGCCCAGGTCGCACTGACTCGGGGAACCTCTACCTTCCATCCCTTCAGAGTTCCCTAGTGTTGGGAAGCATCTCTTCTTCCTCTCATGCAAACTCAAATTTTGGAATGAGTAGCAAAGTTGGGAATAAAATTACAGCCTTAGTTTAGTCAACACATTTATTCCATAAATATTTATTGAGCATTGGCCATGAAAATGACAAACACAAGAAATCTCGCAAAGATAATCTCAGTTATTCCTTATAACGGCCTTAATGGTATTTGGTTGGTATTATTTTTTTACTTTGTAAATGAAGCCATGGAGGTGCAGAGAGGGTTGGTAAGTGGCCTAAGGCTACATAGTAAATAGTGGAGATGGGATTCAATACTAGGGGAATATGACTTCAAGAGATTTTGGGTGACTCGGGACAGAGCTTGTTAAGGTGTTTTTTTTTTTTTTTTTTTTTTAGGGATAAAACAATTTTTCCCCTGAGCCACAAGAATATAGTACCGATATGGTGGAGCAGATCATTTGTGACCATGGGTAAAAAGAAACAGACTCATCTGTGAATTAAGGGTGCCTGAAGCGGAAGAGCAATTAGGTCTCATGGTCATAGACTGAGAACATAGTTGTGTAAACACGCCAGGGTATTCTTATGCCCTGGAGGTGAGAATGATGATGGTGGTGAGGATGATGATCATGTTGGTGCTGATGGCAATGCTGATAACTATCAATCACAGAGTACCTACTACATTACAGGGCCTGTATTGGATATGCTCATTCATGTAATATTTGCTGGGCATCTTCTCTGTTTTAGGTACTGGGAATACAGTAGTAAGGTACACGAGATTTGTATTCTCAATTAATTTACGACCTACAGGACAAAAGGATATTAAATTAATGATTGAATGTTATTCTTATCCTCAAAATGACCATATGAGGTGGGAATGTGGACAATAATAACAAAACTAAACTACACTTCTATAATATTTACTGAGCTCCTATGCCATGCCAGACACTCTTCTGGGTGCTTTACATACAAAGTGTATTGTTCTACAGCTACCAGAACAATGAACCTTAGTTTCCTCATAACGAATATGGACACAGATGGGTTTATCTTACGCCAAAGAATTTCCAACATAGTCTGCTCTCTTACGCTAAGCTCCGACTTCATCTTCTATCCAGACTATTTCTTATTTCCATCCTGGGTTTAGACCCAAGTATCTGGGGCTAGACCACAAAGGATTTGTGTGCTCATTTTCTAGCAGCCACCAGGCCTATGTGGGTGAGAATATTTTTCTTTCCCCTTCTCTCCAGCATAACGAGAAGCAGAGAATCCAAGGAGAAGCAGGGAACCCAAGTGGGACTACTGAATATGAACTGTCTCATGGGGGCTGTTTGCAGAAACCAGGTGTCTGCATCTTCATTGTAAAGGGCCCTGGATGAAATGTCACCTTCATAGGGGCTGGGCTTTCCCAGGGGCATGGAGTTAATTAGGCATGCCCCTGGTCATTCTTTTGCAGGAGTATTATCTCCACTTCCCAGAATAATGTATACAAGATGACGATAAGTTCATATAACAATAATATCTAACATTCGGGCAGCGCATTTCAGCTTACATACCACTTTCTCACACATTGTCTCCGCTGATCCTCATAAAGACCCCAAAGGATATTTTTATTTTATGCTGGGAGCAGATTTTCCAGCTGTGGTCAAGTCAGATGACTACAGCTCTGGTGGCCACCTCAACTTGGAGCTAGAAATGCCCAACTAAGCCACTTCTGGATTTGTGACCCTCATAAGCGATTATAGTGTTTGTTATTTTAACAGCTAAACTTTGGGTAACCTGTTATGCAGTGATGAATAACTAATACATATTTTAGGAGCCCAAAAATTCCTCTTGGAATCAGACAGTTCTGGATTTGCATTCCAGTTCTGCCAATCATTGAGTTTTAATTTTGGGCAATGCATTCCACCTTTCTATACCTTAATGTCCTTATTTGCAAAATGCAGATACTAATACTACTTAAGCCCTAGGTCTCCCCCTCTCAGAGTAAATGAAACAATGCTTATTAAACACAGTGCTTGGCACACAGTACGCAGTACTTGGAAGATATAGTTAGTATTGTAATTACAACCTCTTGCACTCATTTGGCAAATATCTGAAATATTGATTCTTCTTAAAGTATCAACTATAAGGCTGGCTCAGTTGGATTATGCAAAATAACGCTTTCTACGAGGACACTGGTTTTGCCTGCTATTGCCTATGGTGCTGAAGGACATGGCAAGATGAACAAAATGCTGATTAACAGCATTTTGTAATGCAATTAAGATTACATTGCAGAATGAGTCCTCCATCACTCCATCATTCAGTCACTTTCCCTTCACTGGTGGGAGGCAAAGGCTTGACTTTCCTTTCCTCTTCCCCTTCCCCTAAAATCCCCTGACTGCCAGCTATCAGCCCTATCCCTGGGATAGTACTCCTTGAATTTAGAGCCCAGAGTCAATGTTCTTTCACATCTTTCTTTTTATGGTCTGCACTAAGGTCAAAATGAATTACATACTCATTTTCTGAAGGAACATGTTATTCTGATGTGAGGGTGATTAGAAACATTTCCTACTTCCTATTCTTCATATCCAAGTTTCTATTCCTCTCGGCCCACTGGTTCATTTCATCTCTGTCATCTGAGGGCAGAATCAGAAGACAGCTCACCTTGAAAACCATAATTTATCTGCAGTCACCACCTTCCGAACAGGACTCATTAAGGACTTCCCACTCTGGCACCTCTGCCTTTTTTGAGAAGAAGACCCTTTGGCTCACTTCGGAGACCAAAATGATGGTCAATCCAGACTTATTAAAATGTATGTTTGATGTGACTATCTCATCAAGTGGTGAATGACATTCTTACTGAGAAGTTTAAGATGAATGTACCTTGTTGGAAACAATCCTGACTCTTAATAAGCCCCATAGGGATATTGCTGGGAGACAGACTTGACTGTTGACCTTGGCTTGGCTGCCGATTAACTGTGTGAACTTGGGCAGGTCACTACATCTTTCAGAGTCAAATCAGTTTCCTCATCTATAAAATGCTGGAATAATACCTGCTTTATCTAGTTTTCAGGGTTTTTATAAAGATCACATGAGATGTATAAACAAAAGTACTCTGAAAATAAAAATTGTAGGAACCTTCAAGTTGTATAAACTTTCCAGTTATAACAAGAAACTCTACAAACCAGGTTTAACCAGCGTATCCCCCCAACACAAAACATAACAATATTATAGGAAAGATATGTACGAGTGTAAACAAAACTAGATTAAAAAAGAATTTGTGTTTGGCAATAAAACCCAAAACTATAGAAAGTAACTTAGCATAAAGATAACAGACTATCCAAATATAGGCAATATCAAAAACCCTAAAGTAGGTATTATCTTGAATCTATAAAAAGGACATCTCTAAAATCAGAGAAGGAAAACTCTGACCCCAAAAAACCTCCGCTGCCTTGCGGCATACCTCTTCAGGGGAAAGGCTAAGGGAGTAAACCCCGACAGAAAATCCGGAGCCAGAGTCCCTAAGGCGGTTTGACATTGTAGTCAACACCGGCAACTCCTGCGGCGCACCTGAAGCCAAGCTGTATTGACTTTGTCTTTCCCTTGGACCCTTCAGCTGCGAAGAGAGGGGGGGTCTGCTGCATGGGCAACAGCAGACCCTCCATATCACCCTGCCCAGGCTCTGTAGCTTCAGTTTCACTTGAGAGGACACTCCAGCGTCATCGCAAGATGTCGACTCAACACGGGAGGAGACAGATACCGGTTATAAGCTCATCCGATTGGCGAAGGAAACGAGCGCCAGGGGTCTCCTCTGACGGTGGGAGAGGTCATCGCACCTCACTGGACAGCTACCGTCTCGCCATGGCTCGCCTGCCCCACTGGGTGCGTGGGGATCAGAGAGGCGCCTCTCGAAAAGTGGGCCACAAAACACCCGCACCAGTTAATTCCAAGCAAACAACAAGAAAGAAGCCTCCGGCTCTTCGCCTCGCTAGCTGGAACATCAGGACCATGTGCCCCGGACTTACTGCAGACCTTCCGTGGATCAAGGGTGCCAGGAAAACCGCTGTCATCGATAGGGAACTGGCACGACTAAACATCGACATTGCGGCTCTACAGGAGACCCGGTTGGCCGACAACGGAACTATCAGAGAAACCAACTACACCTTCTACTGGCAAGGGAAGTCTCCGGACCAACCAAGACAGCACGGTGTTGGGTTCGCTGTGAAGAACACGCTTGTTAACTCCATAGAGCCACCCACAGGAGGCACAGAGAGATTACTTACCCTCCGATTGTCAACAACTTTCGGCCCAGTCAGCATTCTTAGCGCATATGCCCCAACCCTCTGCGCCACCACCGAAGAGAAAGAACAGTTCTACCATGCACTGGACGAAGCGTTATCCAAGATTCCCAGAAGTAACGCTCTCTATCTCCTTGGAGACTTCAACGCAAGAGTAGGAGCCGACCACATGGCCTGGCCCACCTGCCTCGGAAACTTTGGGAGAGGAAAGATCAATGAGAATGGTCAGCGACTGCTTGAGCTTTTGTGTCACCACGGCCTGTGCGTGACAAACACATTCTTCAAGTGCAAAGAGATCCACCAGGTGTCATGGAGGCACCCCCGCTCCCGTCATTGGCACCAGCTTGACCTCGTCATCACCAGAAGAACGGATATTGGCAGCACCCTCCTCACCCGCAGCTACCACAGTGCAGACTGCGACACGGACCATGCCCTCGTGGTAAGCAAGGTGCGCATAATGCCGAAGAGGTTGCACCACTCCAAGATGAAGGGTCGCCCACGCATCAACACCAGTTGTGCCAGCAACCCAGTTAAGACCCAGCAATTCATCAACAAGATGGAAGATGCACTCGGCGAGGGAGTGGCGGCAGATGACATTATCGAATCCAATTGGCCACGTCTCCGCGATGCCATATACAACTCCGCCATTATTGCTTACGGGAAGAAAGAGCGGAAGAACGCTGACTGGTACGAGGCTCACTGGGAAGAAATGGAACCCGTGATCGAGGCTAAGAGGAAGGCCCTACTGGCTTACAAGGTCACGCCCACTCCCAGTACACTTCAAGCTCTACGGGCTGCCAGGAACAAAGTCCAGAAGACCGCCCGCCACTGTGCCAACACCTATTGGCTAAACCTGTGCAGAAGCATTCAGGAAGCCGCCGATATAGGCAACGCACGAGGAATGTATGAGGGTATCAAGAAGGCAACAGGCCCAATCCCCTCCAAGATCGCCCCCCTTAAGTCCAAGACAGGTGAGGTCATCACTGACCAGGAACAGCAAATGCGGCGGTGGACCGAGCACTACCTCGAGCTGTACGCAACGAGGAACACCGTAACAGACACTGCTCTTAACGCCATCCCAGACCTACCAGTCATGGAGGAGCTAGACACCCCACCTACTGCGGCAGAGCTCGGCAAAGCCATCGACCGCCTCACTTGCGGGAAAGCACCAGGAAGCGACGGAATCCCTCCAGAAATCCTAAAGAGCGGGAAACCAGTCCTGCTACAGCCGCTCCACCATCTACTCTGTCTCTGCTGGAAGGAGGGTTACATCCCCCAGGATATGAGAGACGCCAACATTATCACCATGTACAAGAACAAAGGAGACCGCAGCGACTGCAACCACTACCGGGGCATCTCTCGCCTCAGCGTCGTCGGCAAAGTATTCGCCCGGGTCGCTCTTGCCCGCCTGCAGACCCTTGCTTCCTGCGTCTACCCAGAGTCCCAGTGTGGCTTCAGAGCTGGCCGATCAACAGTGGACATGATCTTCTCCCTACGCCAGCTGCAGGAGAAGTGTCACGAGCAGCATAAACCACTCTACCTCGCCTTTATTGACCTCACGAAGGCGTTTGATCTGGTCAGTCGAAGCGGACTCTTCAGCTTGCTACGGAAGATTGGCTGTCCACCACATCTGCTTGCTGTGGTCATGTCCTTTCACGACAACATGCACAGCACGGTGTCCTACAACGGCGCAACCTCTGAGGCCTTCCCAGTCAGCAGCGGAGTAAAGCAGGGCTGCGTCCTCGCACCTACGCTGTTCGGAATCTTCTTCTCCATGCTCCTCCAATACGCCTTTAAGGACTGCAGCGAGGGTGTCTTCATTCACACCAGATCCGATGGCAAGCTCTACAACCTGGCCCATCTACGAGCCAAGACCAAAGTCAAAGAGGTGCTCATCCGTGAGATGCTCTTCGCCGACGACGCAGCTTTGACATCACACTCCGAAGAGGGACTCCAGCAGCTAGTCACTTGCCTTTCCCACGCATGCAAGGAGTTCGGACTAGCCATCAGCCTGACGAAGACGAATGTTATGGCTCAAGGCACAGGGACTCCCCCATGCATCACCATCGACGGATACACCCTGGAGGTTGTCAACGACTTCACTTACCTCGGGTCCACCATCTCGAGCTCTCTGTCAGTCGACTTGGAGGTCAACCGGAGAATCGCCAGGGCAGCCACAGTTATGGCCAGACTGAACCGGCGAGCGTGGAACAATTCCAGCCTCACTGAGAAAACCAGACTGCGCATCTACCAAGCCTGCGTACTCAGCACTCTCCTCTATGGCAGCGAGACGTGGACCACCTACGCAAGGCACGAAAGGAAACTCAACAGCTTCCACATGAGGTGCCTGCGACGCGTCCTGCATGTCGCCTGGCAGGATAAGGTCCCCAACACCGAGGTGCTGAAGCGAGCCAATATGTGCAGTTTGCATGCAGTTCTTAGCGAGAGACGCCTCAGGTGGCTCGGCCATGTCAAAAGAATGGATGCAGGCCGTATCCCCAAAGACCTCCTCTACGGCGAGCTAGCAGAAGGCAAGAGGATGACAGGGCGCCCAAAACTGCGGTTCAAAGACATCTGCAAAAAGGACATGACACAATGCTCCATCAATCTCAACACATGGGAAGTTCAAGCAGACGACCGCCTAGCCTGGAGGCTCGCGGTCAGGCAAGGTACGTCACGCGCGGAGGCTGCGCGCAACGAGGAGGCGGTCCAGAAAAGATCGAGGCGGAAGCAGCGTCAGCAGCAGCAACAACAGCCATCTGCCTTCACCTGTAACAAGTGTGGCAGGGATTGTCACTCCCGAATCGGACTGCACAGCCATTCTCGGCGGTGCAGATAGACTCTCGGGAAGCTACGCCATCGTCTCTCGAGACGGACGGCTGCCGACGACGACGACGACGACGATAAAAAACTCAGACAAATAAACAGAAAAAGAGGTGGGAAACTTCCCTACTGGAATAATCTAAGAGTTCGAACAGGCTAATCTTAGAATGGGAAAGCCTCACTGGCTCAGAAGTATTTGGAGCTATGCTCAAATTTCTTGGTTATTAGCAAAATACAAGTTAAAATATCCAGATACCACTTTGCACCCATCAGATTGGCCAAGATGAGAAATCTGGATAACACCATGCACTCTAAAGGGAATGCACACTGGTTCACTCTTATAGGCTGTAATCTGGCAACACTTAGTAAAATTTGACACAAAGGTGCCCTATAATCCAAAATCTCCACCCTTGATCTAGAGCAGATAAATCTTTCCCAGGTCTTTGTATGACACAATCCAAGTGTATGTGACTAAGGTAGAAGCTAATAAAATGTGATGGAATGCTATGTGGCAATCAGAACCATGGGCTAGATATAAACATAGAAACATGGACAGATTTCAAACCAGTGTTAGATAAAGTGAAGAAACTAAGGAATATATCACAGTATTATTTGTGTGGGTTACAAACACATTCACACTCAAAGCAGTAGTATATGTTAATATCTTAAAAACACTGGGGTTTTTGCTTTAGTGCATGGGGATTGGAAATAAAAATTGGACCAAAAAATGAGAAAGGATAAACCCACAACAATGTCCTGAAATAGCTTAAAAAATTGTGTGTCACAAACCGGTAGTACAGTTAACTCAACCCTGTGTACCTGAGGTCCAAAAAGAAAACTTGCGTGCAGTGTAGGATTTCATTTTTGTAAAAACCACACACCCAGGTACATATATGTCTGGAAGATCAAAAGTACTTGTAATGAAATATTAACAGTGGTTATTTTGGGGTGCTGGAATGCGATGTGGCTCATAATTTCTTTTGCTTATCCGGATATTCCAAGAGTCTACAATGGGCACACATTCCTTTTGTACAAAGGAAAACAGCTTTGCCTAAAAATCCTAAAGACCTGTGTTATGGTTTTCTGTCTTAGTAACCTGTACACATGCCCATGAGGCGGGGCTTTGAAGACCTGTGTCCCTAAAAAATGAATGAAGTTCTTCCTGTTTCTGGATGTTCTCACGAAAATGGAGAGGTGTAAAATTTTAAAAACAGCCTTTGGCAGTCACATTTACCCAAACAAAATATTCTGCATGAAGACAGAGAAAACGACTCATGAGGGCAATGGTTTTCTCCTGTTGGCTCCTCACCAGAACTCCAGAGTCTATGACTAGAAAACTATCTCTAAGGACTACCAGGCCACTTTTCCCCCTCTAGTTAAAAATCCACTGGCGAGGACCACTGAAAATATTTACCCTACTCCTATTCAAATTTCAAATAATGCCACTGGCTTTGTTTTTTAATCACTGAGATTTAGGAACATGAGCAATCCTTTCCATGGGGTGACCCTTTCTGTACATTTTTTCAGGGGAAAGAATCCATTCACATTTCTATATGAAATGAATGCACTGTTAATGATTATTAAGAGCTGATGTTAGAATTCTTCTGATGGAGGGAAGTATTTTTGTTCAATAAAGTTTTTTTTCATGAGCTCTATAGAGTAGAAGGAGACCGGTAGTCAAAATCTCGAAAGCTGATGATAATAAAATGCCCTGAATGAGACAGTGAGAGGAATTTTGTTTTGTTCTCAACAGGAAAGAGGAGCAAACACTGGGAAAGGGGAGGGGAAGGAATATAGAGCGAGGAACCCAGAGGAGCTATGTAGGTCTGAAGGAATCACTAGGTAACAGCCCCGTGTGGGGGTTCTTTGGGGGTGGGCAAAAGTCGGTTTCCAGTTGGGCGTACATGAAACAGTTTATTCTTGTATTATTATTTACCTATTAATTACCATGTTATTTACTTGCATTATGCACTGTGCCATTATGACATTCATTTGAGTTAATGAAGCTATGGTAATAATCATAACCTGCATGTCTTTTTTCCATATGAACAACTATAAACTGACTTTTGCACACCTCTGTATAAACCGGGATGTAAAGGATAAATTTGAAGTTGTTTGAGGTCTACAAAGAACTTTTCTTCTCTGCCAGACATATGAAGTAAGGTTTATATTTGGACACAGGAGAGGAGGCTGGGTGTTATGTTATGGAGAGAGTATGCATGGACGTGAGCGTTAGAAAAAGCCTGAGGACACACACAGCTCCTTAGAAGTCATGCTTGTCCTGATTTCCACACCTGTCCTGTCGAGTTCTTCAGAGTGACCACGGCTGGCAAGCTTATTTCCTGCTTCACCAGGAAATGAAACCAGGGCATGCCAAAATGGACAGACAATATTTGAGAAATGGGACAAGTTATCCAAGATTGCTAGGGAGTCTCATGTCCCTGGGCTTGGACAGTGTGAGGCCAGACTAGCTCTCAGAAGTGCTACTCCTGTAACAGTGAGATCCTTCAACAGCCTGGACCACCTGAAGACCGGCGTTATGAGACTGGGAGTACTAGGCATTCCAATAATGCGCTCTGGATGATGCTGCAGGGAGAGGAGGGAAGCCACATCGATCGCCGCGTATTGTCCCAGGCGTATTACTTGGCTAATCTTATTTAACCCTTATTATCATCCTGGGAGGTGAGTTCTATTAGTCCTATTGTACACAGGAGCGTGCTGAGCTCAGAGAGATTAAATCACTTGCCCAACATCTCATAGAGTTAAGAGGTGATGGTACCAGAATTTGACCCAGACCTGTTTGCAAAGTCTAGTCTCTTTCTACTCTGTTATACTCTTCCTTTTGAAGGCACAATCAAAAGATACATAGCAGCTGCCTTTGGGAAATATTTAATAAAAAAAGGGATGACTGACAAATTCATTCTTTTGATGTTTGCATCATTTCTGCTGATATGTTCAGGCATTTATCAGAATCCTCAACTTGTAAGGGGAGCCTTAGAGAGCCACTAAACTGGAGGATTTTTCTGGAACTGGGGTGGCCATGGCTGGGGTTTAAGGGTGAATTTTGATTGAGAAAAAAATATCCTACAACAAGGGAAATGGGAACTCACTTTAGGTGGAAGAATTCATAGAGTGAAAGGGCTGGAGGAGGCAGCCAGCATGGAGGTGGATCTGCAGAGCTAATGTGAGATGTGGTTTCCTTAATTCCGTAGTTGTCAGACTTCCATTCAACTTGATTTTTGATGGCTCTGAGTGACGGTTGTTCTATATTTTAGTCGTAATTTTGATGTGGTTGTGCAAAGAGGCGAGTCATGTCTGCCTACGCCTCCATCTTAACTGGAAGTTCTCCAGATTGATTTTTGATGTCTGCCATTGCCATGGGCAGAATCTGATGGCGATAATGATGGTACATTTGCTTACCAGGTCTTAGCTCACTCTTTGTTTTGGCCACTACCTTATAAAATTAGTGAGGAGGTGGCTTTATTTTTTTAAACATTAGAAGATGTCCACATAAGTGTAGTAAATGGAAACCAATTAAAATATGATCAGTGCTATCTGACAAAAAGCCCCAGAAAGCTTTCTTATTAAAACCCTCTTTTACCTTCTTAAGATGCACTTCTCCTTAAAATACTCAACTCACTAAAACAAATCCAATTTAAGATAAACACAGCTATGAGCACCTCTTTATTCATTAGAATCTGTTCATGCTCAAGGACCATCCTCTGAATGAAATTACTCCTATTTTCAAACTACTACTTGAACTGACAATTATTTCATATTTTTACATAAAAAGGAATCTACATTACATTCATATATGTATATATACATATATAATTGTTTTCAGCTGCAGTTTCTGTCCTCATAAATTATTTTAGGTATCCCATAAAATAGCACCTTCTTAAAGATTTTATATTTTAGAAAGCAAGAAAGAGAATTCTAATGACAGGTAACTTCTCACTAACAAAAGACATACAGTAATCCCTGGATTTCTGTGTATGGTGTGTAAGAAAAGCAGGTTCCCTTTGCTTTTGTTTAAGCAGCAGCTACAGTCCCTTAGAATGACCCCAGATGACATGTAAACTTTAAATAGGATTAGTTTTCAATTGCATTAGGAGCTGCCCATGGAGCCATGGGAGGAAGGCGTCAGAGACCCAGCGTGCTGTCGGCCTCATTGCTGGCTGGGTGACCTGAACCTCGCAATGGCCTCCGGTGAACACATTCCAGGGTGTGGGTGGGGCTTACGGGGAAGCTGGAGGACAAGCTGAGAAAATGTCCACCTGTATCTTTACTCAGGCTGAGCTTCTGGCCTTTAGGACAGGAGGGCAGTCAGTCGGGCTGACTAGAATTTCCCTGATCATGCAAGGGGGGTGGTCCATGCGGGTAGGCAGAGCATGCCAGGGGGTGCCAGCACATCACTTAAGGGTCCACTCCCTGGCAGGTGTAGGAGGCCTAGGGCAGGTGAAAAGAGCATCAGCTTAGAGTGAGGTGTTTGAATCCTCACTGAATACCAGCTTGCCACCTTCAGCAAGTTACTTAAACCCATTGAGCCTCTCTTTCCTAATATTTAGAATGGGAAAAAATAAGAGAGTTACAAATGGATGGAATAGAATTCTTTATATCCAGCAACTGAAACAACATTTGGCAGGCAGTGGGCACTCAATAAATGGGAAGAACATAAGCTTGTTCATTTTGATAACTGCCCCCAATACCCCAAGCTGTAAAGTATGAAATGCTGGGCAGGTAAAAAAATTGAGATCAAAAGTCAGTCAATCACTGCTCATATGGATTTGGTAGCTGTTATTTATTTTTTTTTTAAAGAGGTAGCTGTGATACAAACACCAGGATACCCACGCACCCAAAGAGTGAAAGAATAGTTCCTGTGACTTTCTGCCTTCCGCCTTTTAGTCCCTTTTGGAAATTCACTACCAATCTTGGGAACTGCACCCCAACAATATTGTAAGCGTTGTTAGGTTTTCATGTAAGACTCTTGCTGTAGTGTGGGTAGCTGTGCTTGGTAAGTCAACCGTCTGTGGCTACCAGTTATACGAAGAATGTAACAGCATTTTTACTTTCTGTACAACAAAGAAGTTTTGTAAATAAAATCTTAACATTTTGGGTCTGTTTTTTTTTCCTTCTTTTCTTTTCTTTTTAATGAAAATTTTTTACATTAGGACATTTTATGTGACGACTGCCAAAAAGTATTTTTAAGAATTGAAGTGAAATAAACACGTTCCTCTTAAAAAAATAAATATAAAAAAAGTCAATCAACTGTGTTTGCCACTAAGCTGGGAAAATATGTCAGGCACTGGGCTAAGGCCTGAGAGTCAGACAGGGGCTGCCCTTCACAGGCTATAATATTACCTGTAATATTTCCCGTATGCCAAGTACTGAGCTAAGTATGCTCACTCAGTCCCCACAATCCTAGTATTATTATCGCCACTTAAAATGCACAACACGTAACATGCACTGAGGTTAAGTAACTTGCCTGAGGTTGCAGGACTTAACCCTTAGGCAACACTACTTCATATTACAGTTATATTCATAGATATGTGCATAAAGTCTGAGTCAGCGAGACACAGGATGGGCTGGGGGGGTGGGCAGCAGAAATCAAGAGAGGCTTCATGGGGGAAAGTGATCTAGGATTATTCTTTACAACCGTCCAGTTTGGTCTTAAAATCATTTCTTACTCCTGTGCATTTTTTAGAAATCATTAAGGAAGTTGGGTGGCCACATGTAATCCAGAGGGACACCAGGTGTCTCAGATGACTGCAGGGTCCTCGTGGCTGCAATCAGGGTATCAGTGCTAGCTCTGCTTTGCTTATACATAAGTGATTATCTGGTTTGAAAGAGGTGGCAGAGGTAATCGTGTACCCGAAGGTCTCTTGTCTGTCTAGGGCTCGCTAGACCTTTTAACCGCCCCCCACCCCCTGTGAGCACCGGAAAAAACCTTCAGCTTTTTGGTTACTCCTGCTTTAGATGTTCTATCCCCAACTGCTGCTTTCTTGAAATAGAAATTTAATCTTCAAAACTGTTCTGCACTGCTGGCCCCAGAATTAAAAGCAAGCACCTTCAATGGGGAAATTAAATTTATTTGCTATACCTGTACACGTATAAAATTGGATCCAGCATCCATTTGGTGCACAGGCTCCCACAAAATGCTTTTTGCTCTATTCTGTACCTAATACCTAATTCGCAGCTGAAAGGGGCTGACCTCAAAGACCTTGTCCCCACCTGCGCCTTAGCCAGGAGCGGGCCTCGTTTTCTGTTACAGCTTCTCCCCACGTGTGCAGTGTAAGCTACAGCTGAGGGCTCTTCCTCGGGGAACTAAATATTCAGTCGACTGAATTTTCATTAAAGAAAAAAGAGAGAGAGAGAGATACCCAGGGGAAAGCGACTTCAATTATAAATATCTATATTTCATTTTACATTCTCCTTACTGAAGCGTCCTAGTCACGCTCCGCCTGGGCGCCGCAGAGGGGACAGCCCAAGGTTCGCGTTGCACGGATCTTGGCTTTCAGAAGCAGTGAGATGAAAGAAGATTTGTCCTTCTTGCATCCTCTCTATGTGGTGCAACTGAGCTCCCATGGAGCCTGTTGTGTTTTCTCCCCTGTGTTTGTTTAGGACGCTTACGTGCCTGATAGGGAGACTGGGCAAATGAAGAGAACAGGCCTGGGTCAGAATGCTGGCTGCCTGGCCGCTCTCTCTGGTCCTTGGACGGCCAGGACGGAGACGGGGTGCTCATGTGGAGGGGGGCTCAGTCAGATGACCTGGTCTGATTCCCCTCTTCAGGGTCCACAAAGGCTGGGCGTCTTGTCTGAGGTGCCAAGCTTGCTTTCAGCAGAGCTGGAAGAACTGTCATTGTTGCTTGGGCCCCAGGCAGCCTGCTTCTAGCTTGACTAGCAGTCACCCTTCTTGCTGCCCTTGCTCTTCCTTTTTCTTCCTCCTTTTCTTCTCTCCTCTCTTGCTTCCCTCATTTCTCTCTCTTCTTTCCCTCACTTGCTCTCTCTTGTCCTTCCCTTTTCCACTATTTATCTTCCTTCCTCGGCCACATTCTCTTCTGTCCATTTCCTCTCACCCTGCCTTTCGTTTACCAAATGTTTATTGACTGTCTAGGCACCTCACAGACCAATGGCCTTGATGGGGGTAGCTATCAGCCCAACAGAGAAGTGGGAGAGTCCCTGGCCAATGTAGCTGCTTTGGTGAGAGATGGAACATGACCTGGATATTTCTTTGTGAACCAATTATTGATAACACATACCCAAACATATCAAATTATTTGTGTTTGCGAAAGCTAAGTAGAGTTGGGCATGGTTGGTATTTCAATGAGAAACCCGTGGAAGGCTGTACATGCTGAAATCTCCCTCTTCACGGATGTGCAATCTCGGGTAAGGCACATTGGATGGCTGATTTGGTGTATCTGGGCCACGGGGTTCCCAGGTGTTTGGTTAAACTGAGTGTGTCTGGGAAGGTGTTTTGGGGTGAAATTAACACTTATATCAGTAGACAGAGTAAAACAGATTGCCCTCCCTAACGTTCTCTCTCCATCTCCCTCTCTGTCTCTCTTCCTGGCTGTCTTTGAGTTGGAACATTGATTTTCTCCTGCCTTCAGACTCTAAGTGGGACTGAAATCTACACCATTGGTCCTCTGGGTCTCTAGCTTGCTGACTGCAGTTCTTGAACTTCTCCCTTTGCCCTCCTATTTGTTCTATTTGGCTGTAAAACCTAGACAAACACCTCATGGTTCTAGTAGTTATCTCAATGTCAAAATGGGAGTGGTGGCAAGACATTTTCTGCACCATTTCTGTGGAAATGGTTAAATAAATTACCTATACTAAATGATCATCAACAATAACGTCCTGTATTATTTTAAAATATAATGTCCTACCCTTTTTTTTTTGTATTTATAAGGATACACTATATATTCTCTGAACCTCATGGCCTAACAAGTTGCCTTTTAAACAGTAGGCCCCAATTTGTCTTAGGCATCATTACTGATGATGGCAGGTATTTTGTGAAACTTATGATCCTGATATTGTTGGTGCCGAGGTGAGAACATGTAGTAGTCATGTGTTCTCTATGCCTCACATGATCTCTGACATTTAGCATATGCTCAGTTAGTTAATGGGTAAATTAATTAACTCACTAAACTATCCATCAACCTTTTCTTGGCCCCAGAAAAGGAAGGCAATCTGACCAATGAATAGAACAGTCATAGGGAACAGAGAGATGATTTATGGGAAACCAAACCTTTTTACTCTTAACTCTAACATTCATAGAGTACCAGCTATATGCCAAGAAGAAAACGCCCCGAAGGTGGAATAGAAAACTGAGGCTTTTGGATTATAACTATACCTTCTGTTAAAAAGTTCTTACATTTCAATGTTGTTGAAAGATTCCATTGTATCCCAGAAAATTCTCTCAAATGCTTTTTAGAAATAGGTCAAGTTTAAATGACAATGACAACCACCACTATAGGAATAATAATGCTCAAACCATAGTCTTCTGCCAGTAAAATCGATTCCATCTCTGGGAAAATTGGCCCCATCTGTTGTGGACCAAAGATGAAAGCTGTCGAGGGGAGCGGTGGGAAGGGGGCCAGAAGCCACTTAGTTTAGAATGTACCTTAGGTTTTGAGAAATGATTCTTAAGTCAGTCCCCTCTATGTCAGGTATGAGGTGCAGTGAATGTTTCCAGCCTGGGGTCTTTCAGGACAGGGTTGACAGGACAGTGAAGAACAGCTGCACAATGGCAGTGATGTGACCTCATCTGCCCAATAGCCCTTATCAGTGCTGCAGACTCCTTGCCATGGAAAGAGACTGTGAGCTATGTTGGAAAGGATTTAAGTAACACCCTCTATGCCATCATCCATCTTTCCACACCAGGCTCTTGGGAGACAATAATTAATAACACGTATGTGAATTGTTTCCATTCCCTCTGTCCAGGGGGCCTCGCTCCTTCCACAACCCCCCCACCCCATTTCTTCCCATGACAAATGAGTCTTGAGGGTCCCTCTGCTCCTACACAACCATGCCACATGACAGGCCTTTCAAACACACCTGTGCCCATGGCTCGGCCATGCTGTTCCTCAAACTTTCCGCCACACGGCTTCCAGCTTGTCTCTGCTTCATGTCCTTGGCCTATGTTTTTCCATCTTTCTACAGCCCCTCTCCTGCTTTGAGATTCACCCTTTGTTTGTCTCCCAGATTGATTGCAGAGGTTGTGAGGAACAATTCTGTTGGTAGTTTCTTTTGTACTTGCTCACCCTCTCCCCCTAACCAACATCTCCTGCTTGAGGGTCCTACAGATTAGGGATAATCCACTCCTTCCCTTTGGTTTCTCTTCTTTCTTCCCCGATGCCTTGCCCAAGTGTCCTTTCAATCCTACTTATCATGATTTAACCTCAATTTTGTTGAGTTGATGCCTTTGGTATTTTGATACCTGCACAAAGTTTAAGTTGGTAAACTCACAGGATCATCTTCAAATTGATCAGGTAAGCTGCATCACTGTGATGATACCAATGCAGATGGGAGGATGGGCTGCAGAAAAAGGGAAAACCAAATGCAGCTGGTTCTAAAAAGAGTCAGGTGTGTTCCTGCTCCTTTTTTCTTGTCTTTCTAAGAAGTATAATTTGTGCTCCATTCCCACTGCAGAAAAAAAATTATTTTAACCAAAGGAAAAAAAAATAACTAAAATGAAGGGATCCTAAATCCTATCTTTTGGAGATGGCCATTTTTAACATTTTAATATCTATTGTTTCAAAATATTTCTGGATGTAGTGGATACAGAATATATTAAATAAGTAACTACTATATACATATGCATGTACACATATATTTATTTATTACACACAGAGCTTATTCTTTATAACTAATATAAATGTATGTGGTTAGCCTACAAGTTACCATTTTTACATTTGCTATGAAAAAGCATTTTCTCATTGACACAGTATTATTCCTGCAGTTTAGTTTCCCAGGCTAGACCTCAAAAATTAATTTAACCTATGAAGCATAAGAAAAATTTTATTTAGTATAAAATGGACAAGAAAATCAGAAAACCTGTTTTGTAGTTTTAGTTTTTTGCTCTTCCCAAATAAAGCCCCGCTATTTGTCTTACACACTTTGAACTGAAACTCCAACAAAGACAAATAAGGCAGAAGCCCCCATTTCCCATCTTGAAAATAAAGATAATAATTCATATCTCAAAAGCTTCTCTTAAATCACATATATGAAAATGACAACCCCCTATTTCCCATCTTGAAAATAAAGATAAGAATTCATATCTCAAAGGCTTATAAAAATTCTCTAAGTCACATAATAAAAATGGCCAGGACCTAGCAAGGGCTCAATAAACAACTACCAGATGGGCAGCAGGACCTCCTTAACTCAACATCTCTGCATAGATGTTCTTTTCAGCCACAGAAGCCATTGTTCGATGAGCCTTTTAGGATACCTTAGATTCAAGCAGATGCATGAATTCAACCCGTAATTTCACAATTACACTGTTCCCATTTTTGCCTAAGGCCCCTCATCCCTCATTTCCCTATTTGTTACTAATCCTCGGTCCTGTTTGAGCTGAACTTTTCTCCTGCCATTCCCCTGTTTGCTCCTGCTCCAGACACACTGGCCTTAAGAAATTGCTGTGTGATCATCTAATTAGAAAAGGCATTCAGAACCACTGACTGCTGCTCTTGGTTAAAATGTAGACGAAACAAAGCTAAGTACCTGCCATCTTCCCAAGTCACTCCATCTAACTCCTGCTCTGTTCTGGGGAGACTAAATCCCAGAGAAGTGGTATCTTTCACCCCCAGCAGCCCATGATTTAGTCAGGCACCTTCTGACAAAATATGGTCAAAAGCCACCATCATAAAAAGCACCATGAACCCAGCCCAATTAATCTGAAATGTTGAGACTGCAGAACCCAAGAGACAGAAATCTTTTCTGACTCCGGGAGCCTTTTTTGAAAATACAAACATAAGGGTACCATCTTCTAAGGATTTCTTTATCTCCCAAGGACTAGCTATTTTCTTGAGTTCAGCCAGGTCATACTGTGTTGATTCCTTCAGCACAACTCCTCACTGAAAAGACCTGGTGAAATCTGCATGTACAGGTCACAGCATCCTTGGGTCCATTCAGTTCAGGGGCCACAAGGGGGTTATCTTGGATTCTGGACCAAGCCCCTAGGGTGATCTTGCAACCAGCATGATCTCAGGTTTCATATTCCCACGTGGAAATGAGTTAGTCTTGGTCTCCTTTCTCAAGGATCTGGCTGGTCCAGAATCACGATCTGGAAACCTATCACCCATGGGGGCTGTTATGATCACTCATAACCTTGAGAAAATGCAGCAAGTCAAATGCCACTCTTCTCCTAGTGTTCAGAGTTCTATTGGACACTGATCCCTTTTTTATTCTATACAGAACCATTTTTTAAAAAATGGAATGCTTTCCTTTGACCTTGCACACCACTCAGGTAAGAGTTCCCCTACAGGTTCCTTTATTGTGGAGCGAGAGATTATTCCTTGCTACAGCAGCCAGAAATAGCTTAACAACCTGGACAAGCAAGCTGTTAGAGATACCTGAGATCCTATCCAGTGGTGTCAGGCAGACGCTGAGAGTTGCCACCTTTCTTCCTATGCAGTGAAAAACACAAACGTTTGCAATGGGGGAAAAAAGGAGTTGAATATGGTCTTGTGAGCAGAGGTCTGCTGGGCCATTCCCAATCTGCGAACTTAAAAGAGAATGGCAGCAGAACAGGAAATGGGTTGGTGTTTAATCATTTTATTTCTCCCCCTCTGGGACTCTTACGGTTCCCTCTTTATCTGTGACATGAAAGATTAGCCTGTGCTTTCATTACAAACCATGTTCCTCATCTGGATTTTTGAAGTCCTTATCTTTGACTTGACATACCTTACATAAGTTTTCTTTTTCTTTCTTTTTTTTTTTTTTATCTTGACAGTTGGAAAGTGAAGTTATATTATTATTCATTCATGTGTTTCCTTCCACAAACATTTTTTGAGTGCCTACAATGTGTCCAGTTCCATGACACTATGCCAGGTGTTAATACATTAGAAAATTACTTTACATGATACCAGGCTCTGTGCAGCCTCACAGACAATATAAACAACATATTCCCCTCTCATATAACTTTTAAATGGAAGCAGGCATGGGTGAGAAAATAAAAGACGAATTATTCTCTGAAATGTTTGTACCCAGTTGGTAGGAATATTTGAACTATTTTTATCCCTCTCTAATTTCATCCTAAATGAAGGACATGGGAAAATTGATGGGAAGAAAATCATACAGTCATATTGATCATCATTGTGGCAATACCACATTTACCTGCCAGATGTCCCTAAAAGGAGGAATTGAGAACCGAGAAGTAAGAAAGCCTCTGCATGGGTCAAATAAACCAAGTCCATCTGCCAGGCTCCTGCACGCTGGGGCCCAGACTTGGGATTGATTCTCATTTTAGACACATTCTATGAAAACTGACTAACTGCATATTCAATCTTCAGCAGATTAGAAAGAGAAAATTAGTGCACTTTGATGATTACAGGAAAGTGACAGCTGTCAGCCTCATAGGGAGAGAGGGAGGAAGCATAAAAAGCATGAAATGTGGATGCAAGGTCTACAGAAACGTAGCAGACCAGGGATGCAGGAAAGTAATCCTAACATGTCTTAATGACATTATAATTGCTACAGCCAGTATTCTAGTGTAGCAACCCAGGGGTCCCCGTGTAACAGGCCAGGATGTGACCAACATATTTTAGAAAGATTACCATACAGAATGGTTAAGATTGAAAAAGAAGGTTTAGTGTAGTGGTTCTCAATAAAGGGATGATTTTGCTTTCTAAGAGGACATGTGGCAAAGTCTGGAGACCTATTTGGTTGTCACAATTTTTGGGGGGAGGAGCGTGCCAGTGGCCAGTGGGTAGAGGCCAGGGATGCTGCAAAGTATCCCTACAATGCTCAGGACAGACCCTCACAACAGAAAAATATTCTGGCCCCAAATGGCATAGTACTGAGACACAGAAACTGCTTTAAAAGACCATGCCTTAAATACTTGAACATGTCACTTACATGGCCCATCTCAGTTGCTATTGATGTGGGAGAAGGAGCCATCATTGTAACTTATCTGTTACATTCTTTATGTGCGTCAAGGCACCTTTGATCAACACAATAATCTTAAGAGAGAGCCGAGGGAGCAAGTACAGTTTGCACTCTAGAAACAGGAGAACGGAGAGACAGAAGGCAAGGTCATGTTTCCAGCCATGAATAGCGGTCCTGACGCCCCAGCTTGTGCTTGTCCCCTAAACCGCTGCTCTTTAGATCTACCTATTTCCAGAATAAAAAGGAGGAGTCAAAACGTGCCCCTTGTTAATATACATCACATTTAATTCTAACAGATTAACAAACTTGTGGGACTTTGGTTCTCACAAAGCTTGTGGGTCAGAAGTATCTTACTCTTGCTTACTAGACATATTGTGGTGATCCTGGATAATATTCTCCAAGAATCCAAACAAAGCCTCATAAAGTCCCAAACTTTTTCCCTGTGTTCTGTATGTCTTACACAGTGGTCATGTTGATGATTTCTAAACATGTTTTGTATATTTGTGTGATTTATATACTTGTCTTTTCCTCTGCCCCTTATGGCCTTCTGCCTTCATCCAGGAAACTCATACTCATTCTTTGAGATCCAGAATAAACGTTCCGTAATACCAGAGCTGGCAGATTTGTCTTCTGGGCTCTCACATTATTTTCTAAGTATCAGCATAATGTTAAATACTAGGGGAACTCCAATTCATCTGCTTGCGTGCCAATCTTCTACCGCTAGACTGAGTCTCTTCAGGGAGGTCATAGTTGTGCTGGATTTTTTCCTTTGCCCTTGCCAGCCCCCTCCCTGTTAAGTTCCTAGTCCTGGGAAGCTGACCTCTGTGAACTACACCGATGGGTTCCCAGTCCCTCTGGCTTCCAGCAGGAGTTGCAGAAGGCAGGAGAGGAGTGACCCTGGCGTTGATCCTCTTTGGCTACCTCCCTACCTGTAACTCACAGCATGAGGTCAACAGTGCATCTCCCAGGGATGACATACTCAAGCGAACTTCTCTCCAGGTTCTAGGACTCATGGGGGTCAACGAATGGCAATGGCTACCCCTATCATGATGCCAGGGCTACTTCACCATCCCCTGTGACTTTATCGAAACCCAGCCCATGATTCCGAAACTCTCCTCAAATTATAGAATTTAATCAAGCTATTTCTCTCCTTTTACAATAGTTGACTCACTTTACTATTCCAGTGTCTAGCAATATACCTGGACCAAAGAAGATACTTGATAAGTGTTTGCTAGAAGTGTAAATGAATAAATACAGATGTTACAAAAAAATTTTACTGTCAAAATATCTGCTCTCATCAAAGGCTTCTATTTCCTCAGAAGTAGTGAATGCTTTTTGAACTTGACTAGACACAGTACCAATTATTATTAGCGTTGCTGTTCTTTGTCATTTTCAACTTTACAGAAAACAGAAATAAGGTGATGTCTCTACCTTCCCTAGAGCATCGACAGTTCTTCTCCCGAACTCTTCATTACTAACCTCAAACTCAAAACAAAATCAAAGCCTGAAACTTCTGTCCGAACCAAGCCCTGGTCAGAACACCTTCACCTCTGAGAAGACACATACTGACAGCTGGGGACACAGGAAAGGAAAAAAAAGAAGTTCACCGAGCCTCTCACATCTCAGAAAAAGTTTTTATCTCTAGATATGACACATTAAATGAGCATCAGTCTCGAAGACCTTCTTTTGGAGCCTTCTTGGTAGCTGTGGTTTCTAAGTTAGAAAATGCCTGCTGTTAGTGTGAAAATTGGTTTCAACTTAATTTGGTAACCAAGAAAACACTATTTTTTTTTGTAGCTATTATAGTCCATAGTTAGCAATTTCCTATGGAGAGTTCATAATAATTACAACTTTTGACCATTTGTAAAATTTTTACAAGAGGTGACAGGTTGCATACTGGACACTTTTCAAAGGTTATCTTCATGCCAACACTCCAAGGTAGCTAAAGGGCAAAGCTGAGTCAGGGTGGCTCCTTGCAGAGATGGGATTTGAATCTGAGTATCTGACTCAGAAGTCACAGGTTGGACCTGGCTGGTGTGGCTCAGTGGACTGAACACTAGCCTGTGACCCAAACCAGAAGGTTGCTGGTTTAGTTCCTGGTCGGGACACGTGCCTGGGTTGTAGGCCAGGTCCTCAGCTGAGGGCGTGCAAGAGGCAACCCATCAGTGCCTCTCTCCCTCCTTTCCTCCCTCCCTTCCTCTGAAAATAAATAAATAAAATATTTTAAAAAAATGAAGTCACAGGTTGGAAACTCCCCATCTCTGATCAGGAGCCACTTACCCCTACTATCAGAGAGACATGAATATGAAGGGACTTTTGAATTTTCTATTTACTGTACCCTGGGTCTTTTGGTAAGAAATTGTCTGACCTTTAATCTGGCCAGTGGGACCCAGTCACTTAGTTCTGGGGGTAAACTTTGGATGAATGCCAAAACAAAAAAAAGGACAGAGAGAAAAAGAGTTCAAAAAAATTTTTGACATATTTTCAAAGGAAAGTGATTTCTACCTAGTAACAAAATACCATTTTTATATTTCTGTTAATATCTAAGAAACTTCCCCACTAAGGGATGGAAAGCTCAAGGCTCATGCACACTTGACTATTTCTTTAAATGTTACCCAGAACCTAATATATTACCGAGAAACTACAACACAGAGCAGATGGAGAGCATAAAGCAGATGCAGACCTGAAGCCTACAGAGAGGTGAACCATTCTCCAGTCAACAACAAGAGAATGAGGTGGCAGTGCAGACGACAGGAAAAAGAAACTTCACGCTGGAGACACGCTCCTGGGAGATGCACACGTTCTCATGGGTGAACAGAGCAAAAGGATTATTTCACGCATCTCAAATGAAGCCCCTCATGTCTTCCTGGGGGACAAAGCAGGCTTCTGTGTAATGCTCAGGAGGAAAGCCAAAGGAAATCCGAAGACTTGAAGGCCGTGGATAGGTTATGGTTGGAAACAAAGTACCCAGGATTTCAGTGGGCTTCTAGCATGGAGGTCAGCTATTACCAGTATTTTCCATATTGAGGAAGGCACCCAAGGAATCCTAACCAAAGATGAGCTGAAGAAGAGATCTTATTTCTCCTGACAGGTTTTTGACTAATTTTTATTTTCATAGTGAAAAAAACATTTACTTTATTGACATTTCTGAACTCATACAAAAATAGCGAGAATAATATCAGGAGCCCACGTTACCCCTGACCCAATCTCAATAACCATCTATGCCCGCCGCTCCTGCTTCAGCTCGTATTCCCTCTCCACTATTTTTCTTGGAATTTTGAAAGCAGTTTTGATAAAGTGCTTTTTCTTAGTTTCCCTGTTTTTGTAAAATGTGCCTACTTCCTAGGGCTGATGTTGGGGAGAAAAACTACAAAGTGTTAAGCACAGAATCCTACTCAGGGGAAGCATTCGGCAAATGATCATTTTAATTCTTTTATGTGGACACATGAAAACAATGGCAGAGGTGTGCAAAGATGAGACTGACACTGTCAAGTGTGGGACTAGAACAAAATAAGACAGAAAAATCAGTGGCGTTATTAGGGAAATGGCATTATTTTAAATATTGGCTATTGGAAAATGTGAAACTTTTCAGACATACATTTACCTAAAATGAAGTAACAGAATTCTGTTCTGAGGCACAGAGACATGCATTCCGCATTCCACTCCCTGCCCTAAATCTGTTAGCGAAATAAATCTACATATTTAAGGCTGGCTTTTTATTCGAAGTATTGCCTTAAATGCAATCCCCCAACCCCGGGCCAAGACAGACTTCCATGTTGAATACTGAGGATCTTCGGGAGAAAGATCCCAGCAAAGATCAAGAGGGGTATATGCGAAACCGCAACGGAAGAACTTGGTGTGTACGTACTTAGGAGATGCTAATGGGTCCTGCGCAGAGGCAGCAGCAGTAGGGGACAGAAGTTGGCATGCCCCTGAAGCAGCGGAGATGGAAATGCAGACAGCGCTCTCTGTAAATGCGTACACAGTCCTTAAAAGGCGTGCACATGGTGCCAAGGCACCAAGCACTCCTCGAGAAGATGGCTTTAATCTTGTGATTTGAGACTTTCTTTACTTTGTGAACGAACGCTAAAGCCATATTCCATTGCTATTACAAGAGTGCTCTCTTTTGTTGTTTCCTAAAATAAGTTTAAGTTTTATTTTTTGGTTTAAGTCCAACCTTTTTACTCTGATTCTTAAGGAAACCTGCAAAAATCAAAACAATCTTCTGGTTACCTGTCTTTCCATGAGGCAAAGGGCTCCTGCGTGACCACTCCCATAGCGTTCGTTCCAAGGGAACTTTACTACCCTTCGAGGTGTCTTTGCAAAATCAACACTGACATGTCTTCCTCCACCTTCGGTCCCTCCCAAGCTCCACTAAAGGACATGTTCAAACCTTAGACTTCTGGCCATCTTTTACAAAATTTCCACCCTAAAATATGTCTTCATTTTCAATTTAATGACATAAATAATGTCTTGGAGTGGTCTTCTGGTTTCCAAAGCCCAAAAGGGAACACAACATTATTTTAATGGAAAACATTCTGCAAGCCCTGGTTATCCATTGCAAAGTCTGCAGGACACTCGTAGCTGGTTGCTTTCTAATGCTGGTCAGCGTAACCACTGCAGTGAATGTGAGATTACTGCCAGGTGCTCAGGGTGAGATAGGTGAAGGCAGAAGGACAGGGGAAGACAGAAAAGGAAGCAAATGTACTGGAGTGAGAACCAGAATCTCTGGGACTGTGATGCGGCCATCTGTATCGTCTTACATGTGTCCCCAGAGCGATTCAGAGGCACACCAAAATTTACATTCCCCATGGCCGTCCCTACCTGGTTGGAGAATTGAAGGAGAAGGAAATGACAATGAAATTTTGTGAACCTGGCAGCATCACAAGGTGAGGACATCAATTGAGACTTACTGTCCTTTGTAGAATAGAAAGGACTACCCACAGAATAAGGTTAATTCCTCAAGTACCTTCCTCTGACCTCTACTATATTGCTCCTCACACGGCCACTGAAAGTTTTATTATCCTGCCAAGGGCAGGGCGCAGGTAACGCTGCCCAGTTACTTCCAATGGTGATTACCTGAGGGAGCAGAAATGGTCTGCAATGCGGCCTTTCATAGTGAGAGGCTCCTGAATCCAGGTACGCCCTCTAGTACCACTACTAGACTTGCTAAGTATTCCCAACCCTCCTTAGGATGTGTACATCTTCAAGACATCCAAAACTGGCTAATTAATTTAAAACTTGGCCAGACAGCTCCAGGTGGCTAATTGGTAAAGCGATATCTCAAAGAGGATTTGTCTTTAATTATGGGCATTCAACATCTTTATGTAGTTTTTATGAGATATTAAATGCATTTTCACTAGACAAGTCACTGAAGCCATATGGCAGCCTTGAATATGTAGAACAAATTGGGCCTAATGGAGTATCATTTATTTATTTATGTATTTCAGACTGGCAAGACGCATTGTAAGGGCACTTTTTACAAGCTGAGGCTAGAAATTCAAGGGGAAATCATTCTTTCAATACTGCTTTAGGATGGACTGAGGTTGATATAAAGGCAGACAGAGTCCAAAGAGCAAGGAGAGAAAACGATCCAACCACTTCTCCACATTCCAAGAGGAAAATCCAAGCCATAAAACAGGGCATTGATTGTATGTCCTTGTTTTTACCTAAGAAGTCAGCTGGGACTAGAATCCCTCTCTTTGGGTCCATTCGCTCATTTGATTCAACACTTAAATAGCATCTATTCGCTGAGCAAGTGATATGGATCAGACTCATAACGGGTTCACAGACACTTACGTGGCCTATGAATGAGCATCAGGGACTCTGTGATTTTCCTAAAGTGTATGCAAAATCTGTATATGGGAATTTTTCTGAAGAGCAGGTCCACAGCTTGAATGAGATTAAAAGCCCCATGACTGGAAAATGGTTAAGAATCACAGAGCTTCTTATCTAAGACATTAAGACATACATAGAAACTAGGGTGAGCAAAAACTGCCCCCTCTCCCACCTAGCCTTTATAAGTAAAAGGCATATATATATATATATGTATATATATATCATATACATATATATTTATATCCTATTTATCTGGAGGAAGGTAGGAAAGTAGACTCCAGAGAAGTTTTCAGTCTTACAATGCCATAATTCTCAGAATATAATTTCTACTATCCGTAAGATCAAAAAGTATCCTAAAGAAATACAACTCAAATCAGGAGATAAATAAAAGCAGTTGAAATGAGATGTTCTGAGGAGGCCGGGGCCATCTGCTTCCTATTCATTCCTAAGCTAGGGTGCATCATTCCATCAGCTCGAGATGAAGGCCTGACAACAGCATGTGGACAGAGTGCGTTTGTCTGGAAGGATGCAAAGTTGGGGAGAAGATACTTTCTGTTCCTCCTCACCTCTGGCTGTTGAAACAAATGCTTTCACTAATTTGGCTTCTCAACTCATAGTTCCATCTTATTTTTGTGAATTGGTTTCAAATATACCAATATTGCAGGTTGTAAAGTCTTTTTGTTTTTTGTTTTCTGAACAATAACTTATCAGAGCAGACATGAAATCCAATAAGATGAAAGTTCATAGACCATCTATCACTGAGTAATGTGTTCTAAGATATTTGACACTGGGACTACTAATCTTTTTTTTAAAAAAAGGTAACCCTTCATCTGACATTTGACAAAAACTTTGAGAAATTATAAAACGTAAACATAGCATAATAGGTTCAGCATTGTGCTGTATATACCTTTGCCAACAAGACTGGATTTTTTTCTTTTAATTATAGAGAGAAAGGGAGGGAGGAAGGAAGGGATGGGGAGAGAGAGGGAAAGAGAGGGAGAGGGAGAGAGAGGAGGGGGGGCAGGGAGAGAGAAACATTGATTAATTGTCTCTCGTACATGCCTTGACCAGGGACGGAACCCACAACCCAGACATGTACCCTGACTGGAATTGAACCGTGACTTTTCAGTTTATGGGATGATGCTCCAACCAACTGAGCCACACAGGCCAGAGCGCTAAGCCTAATTTAAAAAAATTGAATTTCTCTCTAAGATTTGCGCTATTAAAAAACCTGCAATAATCCTCCTCTCTCTCCCTAATGCCTTCCTTCCTTAACTGACTGTTTTGGCATTTACCTCCATATCTCTAAATCATATTCTTATATTGCTACTTAAAAAAAAAAATTCAAACTTCAAAACAAATTGATCACCCACTATGAACACAGAGGACATAACTCTCCTCCCTCCCCCAACCCCCCATCTCACATGTTCTCCTTTCTGTCCTCTCTTCATCTCCCTATTGTAATTTGCATTGAATCAATATACAGTGTTGACATTACTATACTATTTAAATTCTGTCCAAAATTCAGCAGGGAGTCAACTACCCATCACAATTCCTTTCCTGCCTGGCTATTGTTTTCCCTGAAGGCAATAATTATCTTCTGGTTGAATTTGTTTGATTTTCTCCATACTTATCACTAACTCAGCGCCACACCCTTCACCACTTGGTAAACACCCTCTGGATGGGTTCCATACCTAAGGTATTGCATCAATTTCATCTTCCTGGAGAGGCCTCTCTGGGAGCACTGCTTTCAGCTGTGCCTGGTGTGCCCACCCAGTCCCGCATACTTTTTCGCCTTCCTGGGGAATACAGCTTGGGCACCCAGGGTGAGGGTGTGGCTGTTTTCTGACTATGAGGCGTGGGAGCAGGACCGGGGGATGACTCTTCCTCAAACTCTCCAATGATCTTCATTATTTTAGCTCACAGAGTACTCTCTTGGGTCTGCTAATGTATTCCCCACGTGTCCCTCTGATTTCTAGCTTCCAAAATTTGTGTGTTGTCCTCTTCTCTTCTGTTTTCCATGTCTCCATGGATTTATGCTCTTAATATTTTTCTTTTTTCTTTTGGTAGGGAACAAATGTAGAAGTATATATCTAATCTGCTTTCACTGCCTTTGAGAATATTTTAGAAATAAATGTTATGGAAAACCCAGGCAAATACATTAAATAGTAGACATTTCATCAACAGCAGTTTACAAGACACTAACCAACAGATGCTTACCTGTAACTTATAGGGAAAAAAATGAGGGATATTCTGCTTAAAGTATATAATTTGCTAGATTGACATAAATGCAGAATACCTAATGCCCCAGTACTCTCTTCACTTAACCTCCCTCGCTTCAGGCTTCTGCTTTTAGGTCTTAAACACCTGAGAATTGTTTCAGTCAATCAATAACTTTGTCATGCTCCATTAGAGCTGATCAATATGGACAAGGATGCAATGAGGTGGAAGCAAGATGTTTTATTCAATCAGGTTTTCGGTCTCTTTTATTGATCCCAATAATTTGGGGGTGCTTACAAAACTTCTATACTCCTCTCATCTAGTTTATTCCAGCTAGCAAAAGTTGTTCATATAAAACCCTTGCACATGACTTCCTTCCTAGTTTCAGGTTGAGTCCATTAGCATGAGCAGATCTGGACCCTAGACTCATCTTTGCTTCTGTGTGTGATTTTAGGTAACTCACTATCACTGTAGGTGTCTCGCACCTGTGCAATGGGAGTTGTTAGGGCTCACACATTGGTATCCCATGGGTCAGTTGAGGTCAGCAGACATGGTGTGGTTGGCACAATAAAGACTTTTTTGAGGGGGATGTGATAGCCTTTAGTGATGGTGGGGGAGGGGAAAGTACTCCGTAATTTTCTGCAGTAATCATTACTTCTTATTATGGTAATGTTGCCAGACCGTTTTATAAATTCCTATAAACTTTTTGCTCCCTCTATTTTTTCTTTTTTTCACAATGACTATTATTTCATATTCACTTAGCACTAACCTCCTTTGAGTTTATGGACATCACATATAACGTCAGCCAAAATATCCCAGAACCCTGGAGATGGCAAAGGCAGGCTACCCGTATAACCACCTAAAATCAGACATAGAATGTTATCAAATAAAATGACCTTCTTCTTTATGTTTGCATATTTTTCTTTGACCAATACTCAAGAACTAGCTGACTCCTCTTTTCTACAGATTTCCACTTCCAGAATGGACATTAGTGTCAGCAATATCATTACCACCCACTTTCTCTTCCCCTGTCTCACTCTATATGTTTGTGGTATTTACACTGTGAATTCTCAGAGGATAGGATGGTCTTGCTGGAGTTTTCATCTTTCCCTTCTAAATGTTTATTTTGGATTACAATTTTTGCATTGCACACAGCACGCTGAATGGAAACATTTCTCATTTTTATTTGGACTTTCTTCCAGAAGTTTGGGAGTCACAGAACATACTATGTACTAAATTTTTGTACTTTAGGAGTTTAGCTACTAAAAGAAAAATTAATGACACAGCTCTAAAAGTCTTCCTAGCACTCTCTTCTGCACACCCTTGACCACTCTCTAGATCATACACTTGACCCCATAATCCAAAAGACAATAACAGCAATGTATATCCTGGATTACAGAGAGAAAGAACATAAAGCAAACAAAGGAAACAAACAAGGAAAAAGAAGAGATAAAATACAACATTTATACCATGAGCAAGCCAAAGGGTAATTGCATCAGTTGAATATAATTGTTGGGTTAGTGGGGATCACAGAAGTTTTAAGTTTAAAGCAAATGAAGCAGGAGTAAGCTATCACATCACTATTAACAGACTGGGAGGCCATGATTTGCTGTTGGAATCCTGAGAACTGCTTGAGTATGAGGAAAGAGTGTGAAGAAGAGAGGGCGTGGAGCAAAAATAATTGTTGAGAAGGACCTCCAATGTCATCTGTGTGGTTGCAGCTTTTATATGCTATCTCAGTGAATTTTACTTAAGGGGAAGGACCTGTGATGACTTTACTAGACATAGTAGATGGTCAACCTATCAGCCCTAGAGAAAAGGAGGTTGCACAGCTTAGAGTCAAAGAGACCAGGACAGTAAAGCACTCCAGGATGAGCTTTGAGATACCAGATGATAACATCTGTGAAACTGATATCAATGCATGGCCTTAAAGAGATCCATTAAGCATTCAGGAACTGCCCCCCACCCCCAATAAATCATAATAGGCAATGTAGATACACAGATAGGAAAACAGAGAACCTGCCTCAAGAAACAGGTCCTGTGGAAATAGGGCTGAGCATCATGGAAGTGGGTATAGTCCTGGAAACAGGGACAATGGTCTCCATTGAAGGGAAATAAATAAGGCCTGGATTCATGATATTAAGAGTGGTTGTGATGTGTTCAATCTACATTGTTCACAACATCTTCCTGGAACTCTGTGTAAGCTATTTCATTTCTTAACAACAATTAATAATAGTTAACATCTATCTAGTACTTCCTAAATTCCAGGCTGATATTTTGTTTAATTCTCAGCCCCATGGCAGGGGGCAAGTATTTCATTTTCTGCCTTGCAGATGAGGAAGTACCTGAGGAAAGTTAAGGAATTTGCAAATGACCAAGTGAGTATGTACTTATGAGTGTTGCATGACACGAGCCTTCTGTTGTAAGAGGAAGTGTAGTTTTAGAAGAGTGTGAAGGAAAATAAAATAAAATAATTTGGCCACAGACCAAGTGGCACAAAAACCAATAGCTAAATGATGACTCTGTGAGGTTTCTTGTGTACGACACTTGGAATTTTCAAAACGGATGCTTTTGATGGGAAATAGGACAAAATATCAAGGAAGAATGTGTATTCTATCCACAGTCATAACAATTTTTTGTTTTGTTTTATATACTATCATAAGACAATACAAAATGTAGAGTCTAACTAATAATAACTGTGTATCTATTAACATTACCCTGGCTGGTTTGGCTCAGTGGATTGAGCGTCGGCCTGCGAGCTAAGTGTCGCTGGTTCGATCTTCCAGTCAGGGCACATCAGAGAAGGAAAACTCTGACTCCAAAAAACCTCCGCTGCCTTGCGGCATACCTCTTCAGGGGCAAGGCTAAGGGAGTAAACCCCGACAGAAAATCCGGAGCCGGAGTCCCTAAGGCGGTTTGATGTTGTAGTCAACACCGGCAACTCCTGCGGCGCACCTGAAGCCAAGCTGTATTGACTCCGTCTTTCCCTTGGACCCTTCAGCTGCGAAGAGAAGGGGGGGTCTGCTGCATGGGCAACAGCAGACCCTCCATATCACCCTGCCCAGGCTCTGTAGCTTCAGCTTCACTGGAGAGGACACTCCAGCGTCATCGCAAGATGTCGATTCAACACGGGAGGAGACAGATACCGTGTCACTCCCGAGTCGGACTGCACAGCCATTCTCGGCGGTGCAGATAGACTCTTAAGAAGCTACACCATTGTCTCTCGAGACGGACGGCTACCGATCGATCTATTAACAGTTTAAGATATTGAAAATTATACATGAGCTCATCCTTGCTCTCATCCTCCCTGCTCCCCTCGGATAGTAATGAGATTCTGAATTTTGTGTTAATCATTTCCTTATTTCTCTTTACAGTTTACACATATGTGTATTTAAAAAAAACATATTAAAATGTCCACTTATGAACTTTATGTAAACTTCATAGAAATGGACTGATAATCTGTATTTGTTCTTCTCTGATTCACTTTTTGCTCAACGCTATTCATCCGTGGGGGCACACCACAGATAAGGCCCATTTGTTTTCCTGCTGTAGAAGAGACTATCATAAGAAGATGCCACAATTAATTTATCCAGCCTATGTCAAAGGATAATTGGAAATTTCCAGTTTTCTGCCATTAAAATGAAAGCTGCTACGAATATTCTGGTTCATGTCTTCTAGTATGCAAGTTATTCTTTAGGTTACAATTCTCTAGAACACCCCAAACTATGTTGAATGGAAGTGGCAAGCTAGCATCCTCCTATTGTTCCTCATTTTCAAGGGGCTTCTGAAAACATTTCACCACTGAATATGATATTTACCATAAGTTTTCGTAGATATACTTACTTTATCAGGTTAAAAAAGTTCCATTCTAGCCCTAGTTTACCAAGAACTTTTTTATCATGAATGGTTGTAGAATTTTACTGAATGATTTTTTGACATGTATTAAGATGACATATAATTTCCTCTTCTAATCAGTTGATATGAGGAATTATATTAAATAATTTTCTAATAATGAGATAACCTTGTTTCCAGAAATAAGCCCAAATTAATGTTACAGTATATAATTTTAAAATCCACTACCTAATTTTGTTTGCAAATGTTCTTTTTACCTGTTAATATTCTGGATATTTGAATGGTGTGTAATTTTATTTCCTTATACTGTGTGTCAAGTATTGAATCCAAGGGTAATATTGGCCTTGTAGAAAAAGGTTGGGAATAGTCCCTCTATTTTTATTGTCTAAAAGACTTCATGTATTTTGGAACTGAATATTTGGCATAACTCACATGCATGACATTCTGGTCTCATGTTTTCCAGTAGAAATAAAGTGAATTACTGATTTCATTTTTTTAGATGGGTATAGGACTATTCATATTTTCTATTTTTTCTAAAATTAGTTTTAATACTTTATATTATTATTAAAACTACATATATGAACTAAAAATAAATGTATTTTTAGAGTGTCCATTTTACCCACATTTTCAAATTTATCTGCATACTTTATAACTTTGCCTTATTATGATTAACCATTGTGCATTTATAATTACAGACCCCTTTATGTCCTTTAAAGTTGTATATTTATTTGTGCAATTTCATTTTTTGTCACGTCTTCTTAGTTCATTACTCTTTTCAAAGAATGAAATTTTGATGTTGGTGAACCTCTCTATTTTGGTTTTCTATTTTATTAGTATTTTTTAATCATAAGTTTTTCCTATTATCTCTGGATTTACTCTGCTGCTCCTTTTACAAATTTTTCAGTTAATGACTTGCTCACTACATTTTTTTCTAATATAAGCATTTAAAGACATACATTCCTCTTTAAGTATTACTTTAGCTTCATTTCATATATTTTGTTAAGTAGTACTTATATTGTCATTTAGTCTCCATTATTTATTCTTTGACCCATAGGTTACTTAAAAGTAGATTTTTAAATGTCCATATGCATACATTTATCTTTTTGTAATAGATTCATTTATAGTCTGTATAATAAAATTTATTTTTAAAATCTGTTGCAACTTGCTTTATGCCTTAGAATATGAGTAGTTTTAAACTTTTCTGTGTCTCCTTCAAAGGAACTTCTACTCTCCAATTGCTGAAACAGTATTCTACATATACCCTTGAGGTCAAGCTTATTCATTGCGTTGGTCTAGTTTTCTATATTTTACTGAAAATCATAAGAAAACATTTTCTACTGTGATGTGAAATTGTATATTTCTCATTGTAGTTCTGTTAATTTGTTTTTAATATTTGAAGCTATCCTTCATTACATATAAATTCAACATTTTTACAATTTCCTGAAGCATGTTAACTCTTAAGAAAATTCAGCATACCTCTTTATCTCTGGAATATTATTTCTTCTCTTTAATTTTATTTTTGCTTAATGTTATTATTATATTAATGAAGACTTTATTTAGTTTCATGTTTGGCTAGAATACCTTTCTCTAATTTTTACTTTCAACCATTCGGTGTCTTTTAGTGTGCGTGATTTAATCTAATTTGACAATATTTGTCTTTTAATAGGGAAAGGTAATACAATGGCATTGATATTGGTTACTTAAATATCTGGATTCACTTTTACAATTTTATTTTGAAGTTTCTCTTCCACTTTTTTCTGTATTTTTTTCTATTACCATTTTCTTTCTTGACTTCCTTAAAGATTATTTTTGAAATTTTTCTCTCTGTGTAGTCATTTTTTCCCCCTCTACAAGCTTAGAAATTATAGATACATGCATCCTCTATCTCTTGGACACAGGAAAAGAAAATCTTTTGTGGCATGGCCACCCCCCCTCTAATTTACCTACTAAGAACTTCACCCTTTGGGCTTCTGGCTTTTTGGATTTCTGTGTAGGACATCTGAGTCAACCTGCCATCCTGCTCAGGGTCCAGGCTTGAACTTCTGTCCATTTCACACTGTGCGTAGCTCTAAAACCTAGACCACAAAACTCCAGCTCTGGCATTTGCTTACCCGTGTGAAGTAGAACTTTCTGGATGCTTTTGAACTTTGCCCTCCTTTATATTACTCTATTATCTATCTATCTATCTCTCACCTATTTATTATCTAGCATGTTTAAGTGCAAGCTGGGAGGGTTTTCTTGAAACATCTGGTCATTCATTGTGCTAGAAGTGGAAGACCATGCTTTGGTTCTGCTGCAATCATTTCCTTATGTAGTTCTGACAGGTTTAAGAAAGCCTGGGACAAAGCAGGGAAAGCGATATATTTGATTTGTCTGTCTCCTGCAAAATTTGCAGAGTTCTGCTCTCAGATGATGTTTTTTAGGGATCAAGAAAAGGAAAGGAATTAATCCTAATACAAAATTTCCTTCCACTATGTATATTATTTTCATATACTCACTTCATTTAATCCTTGTAACAACTCCATACGATAGTTATTATTACCCTCATTTTGTAGATGAGGTGACTGAGACCACATTTTGAGGTTTTCAAATTACTGAATTGCAATTCAAACTCTTGCCTCTCTCATTCCATAGTCCATGCTCTTTATCCTGGATCATGCTGCCTTTTCTTAAACAGAGAGCTCTGAGGGATTCTTTTCAGAGCTGGTAGAAGCAATCCCAGTTAGTCTTTCACTGGTAATTTTCATAGCAAACAATGCAGCTATTTACCCAGCATTGGTTAGAACTCTGCTAATTGCTAGCATTCATTCTGTTGGCAAACAGTATTTATCAACTTCAGAAAGAGTCCAGATTGTGGGAAAACATAAACAAGTGCTTTCAAAGCAAACCTTTGTTTGGGTGCTAGTGTCAAGCAATTTTTATTTTTAATTGCCATATTTTACTTTTGACCAAATATCTGATATTTAACATCCTGTAAACCTCTGAGAGTAATTAAGCCTTTAAAAAAAAAAAGAATCTCCTGATGTCAGTTCACATACTAAATGTCATAAAATAATGTATCTGTTTATGCAAGAGCCTATGTAGCCCTGCAGGCTGAGCCTCAACTGTTATTAAAGGCCATCTTGCCAAGCCTAATGGATGACCGGAGAGTGCTGTAGATAAGCTAATCTCATTGTGACTCTGTGCTTTAGCACCATGGACCTTCCCAGAGGCAAAGAGTTGAGGATAAGGCTCTCTCTGTGTGTCTTTCCACATGTCCCCCTTTCCCTAGCTGAGTGAATATCCAAAGTGGCTCCCGGAGAGGACCAGCGCCTGGGCAACTTAGAGAACAAACCACAAAGAGTGCACCTGGGCCGCTTTTGCTGGTCATTGGCTGCCTCATCATTGGAACATAAACCATTTCTGCTCAAAACCAGGCTGGAAGCAATGTACCCAGAAACAGTTCACTCTGAAGCCATATGGGAAGGGGTTAGAGTTTGGATTAATATAAGTTAGAGGTCAGTGATCACAAATGCAAAACCAAGTCAGGCAAGTTTTCTATTCCGAGGCTTCATACATGATCAAAGGGACCAACGTGGCAGTATAAAGGAAAGGGAAGGGAAGGGAAGGTGTATTGTTTCCATTACATGTATTCACGTATATTTTGCAAAGTAGCTCACAAGATGCTCTCATACCCCGGGTCATTAAAGGCTGCTCTAAACCCTTCTTTGTGCAGAGTTTGCCCCAAAATACACTTTAGAGAAAAGAGTATTAGCATGCTTTCCCAGTGGGTGTCTGTAGCTCTGTTGTGAAAATGAAATGGGTGTGTTTACATAATCTGGGAATTCAGGGAAAAAATTACACAATTCTGTGTAATTTTCCCCAAAGAGCTGAATTTGAACAAAAATCAACTGCACATCTGGGCCCAGGGCTGCTTTAGCCTCTGATGTAAAAATGAAGACGAATTTCAAGTGATCAAAAAGCCAAAAGTGCTCACGCATGACAATTTTTTCCCTTCTCGGAATGAAAAGTGTAACAACTATTTTTCCAAAATATAAATTACAATCAGCTGGTGTTTTATTTTTAAGACCTTCCACTGACCAGACTACTAGTCTTCTATTATTGATTGAATAACAGAAAAAGAAAAATATCCTAACATCTTGCCATGTTTTTAACTGGAATGGATATCTAGATCAAACTGGGGTTTGCCCTCCTGTATTTTAGTATTACATAATAATTATGCATTACCATCTTCTCATTAATGTTTATGATGAATATTAATGGGAAATACTTACATGAGAAGTGATGCAAACACTGTGTCTTTTTAAACTTGATTTTAATCACCCATTTCTGGTCACATTTGAATTATGCTTTGAACTGTAGCTGTCAGATACAGAACTGAAACAGTTAATTTTCCTGCCATTGCCTTGTTTTGACATTGTGGGGTGCACAGTCAGTACTTTATATAAGAGGGAATATGTAGAAAGCCGATTTTAACATTGTAATCTGGACATGCGTATTTGATGCATTTCCTGACTCCTATGCAGCAAAAATCCTATTCCTTGTGAGTCTGAAATTTGTTTCTTTGGGGGGCAGCTAAGGGGAGATGAATCATTTGGCCCATGGGGTTGACTTTCACCAAAGGGGTGGGTGTTTAAGCAGACCATTTGAGCACAGACAGCAACAAGTTCAAACACACAGATACACGTGACTTGCCTTGGCAAATTCTCGTCTACAAATAATTCCCTCCTAAAGGATGCTACTGAGACTCAGAATTGACCTTTGCAGGTTTTCTCCACTTGCACATGGGACTGGGCTATTTTGTCGTTTTAGTGGTGGGGTGATGGGGGGAGCACAATACATGCCTGTAGTCTTTGTTCTGTTGCAAGTACCCACATAAACCACACGGGATCAATAGACATAACATTTTCTTTAGCTGAACAAGGAATTCCAAAAGCAAGTCCCTGTGTAAATGATAGCACACTGTTTTCCATTCTTAGTCAAAATATGTTTCTTAGCCCAGTTGTTATGGTGTTAGAACCAGTGCAAAGCATCCCCCTGGTGCCATCTTGTAGCCAAGCAATTCGGAGGAGCGCAATCACTCAAAGCACATTGACCTTATCCCCAGTCAGCCACGTGGCCCATTCTGTGCTACAAGGACAGGGATAAACTTGAGTTTGAGATAGAATCAAGGACAAAATTATCATCACTGATACCTCCTGGGTGAGTTATAGCCCTCAATAGAAGTGTGGCAAAGTTGGCCTGGACGCTGCTGACAGTATTTAATGACCTGGAGAAGGCTATGACACCAAGCTATCAAGCCTAGGAGAAAGAAGATTGTAGGTCTGCGTTCAAAAGCAAGCCCCAAGCACCAGCCAAAGGGAAAGGCAAGACTCAAGCGTTCTTCAGAAGCAGGAAGGAACCAGTTTGAGTCTAGCTAGCATCCAGGGAACACACAGAAATGGTGACAGGAGATTCTTTTCTCATTAGGCAACTGTGACTGATCGCAGCTATAGTACTAAATATGTACTGTGTCCCAAGTACTTTGGGGAGGGGAGGTTCTCTAGAAATAACAGTTCTTAATAACTACAGGCTGTGTTAGACACCTGCACAGGGGCAGGGATCTCCATTCTTTCAGTTCATTCTGGGTCCCAGGCAGAAACTGCAAGGCTGCCCTCCTCTGTCCCATGTCAATGGCCACATCCTCACCATAGTCTTAGCAGTACCTTATGTTGCCATGGATACCTTATATTGTTAAAACTCATTCACATGCTATCTAAATTCAATTTCAGAGACAGTTTATGGTGTTAGTAGGGCAAATACCATAATATCTCTTTAACAAATATGGACTCTGAGGATCAGATCTTTCCTAAGGTCAAGGGATTGGCTATTCTAGAATTGAAAGGGTCCTAAGAGAACTCATTTTGGCCTCTGTTTAACAGATGAAGAAACAGAGGATGAGAAAGACCCCATGGTGAGTTAACAAGAAAGAACAGAGTCCATAAAGACTCGGAAACCAGTGGTCTTTCGGAATGTAGCATCGCACATGTTTAGAGAGGAGGGTCCCTTCCAGCAAGGGAGTCCCTGTGAGCAGTGACTGTGGCCCAATAATGCAAAAGCTCTGAGGCAGGGACTCTTTCTATCCTGCCCACCATTTAATTGTCTGTTCCTAGCACAGAACCGACTCTGTGACAGGTTCGCAATAATGCTAGGTGAATGAGTGCATGTCTTCTAATAGATACTAGTCATTTTTAGAAATAGATTGCTGACACTTGACATAAAATGACAATATCTAAACCAGAAAGAAAAGCAGATATATCATCTACATGCCAGTTATCTCTACAAATAATGTCATATATCTGGAACTCGCTTAGAAACCTGCCTTGGGAGGGGAGGGGTTCTGAATGAGGCCCTGAGACAAGCTGGTCGACTGCTAGGTGTGAGTAGCATCAGTCAAGGTAGCCTTGAATATAGACTCTCTACTGAGTGTGATTCCATGGGCGGCTAAGAACTCTTCCCGAATTTCTATACCAATTTATCCTGTATCCTCTCTAAAATGTGCTCATTGACTGAAAGCCTTGCTGATAACCTAACTAATCCATTAATGCTTATTTTGTATATACTGTATTCTTATAATAAAGTAAGCTAAAGAAAAGAAAATGTTATTAGGAAAGTCATAAAAAATACATTTACACTATTTATTGAAAAATCTGCACATAAATGGACCCATGCAGTTCAAACCCATGTCATTCAGGGTCAACTGCATATCTCGTCTCCTGCCATCTAAGTACAGAAAGTCACTGTTACATACAGAAGCTGTATCCTTTGGGAGCTTTTGGCAGAAGTGAGGTCAATATCACTGAAGAAAGCCATTAATGATGTCAGTTTCAAGGCCAGTGGTTTGAAGGAGGGAGTAAACAATTGGAGCTGAGTGACATGAAATGGTAACAGCCTCATTTGCCTTGGTACAGTTTCTTGGGTCCTTTCACTTCTTTCTGACTACCATGACCATATGGCATAAGTAAAAATAATTATTTCTTTCTTTTTTTTTTTTTTTCCAGAGAAGAAATCAAGGTCTGGAGTGGCTATATCATATCTCAAAATCAAACACCTGGGAGGAATCTGAACTAGGGTCTTGTCTCTTGTTCTTCCCATTGTTCTCAGGACATGAGGTCCAAAGTGGTACAGGCTCTCTCTTCGATACCTCCTATATAGGCTAGTGTGCAAGCTCTCTGCGGAGCTGGATGAAACCTGGGCTTTCGCAGCCGCCTTTTCCTTCCATGGTCTGAAGAACTTCTGATGCAAAGAATGGGAAACTTCTGTGTAAATCCAACCTGTCAGGCTCCTGCAATTTACTTCTCTTGCTTTTCAAACAGACAATATTCAGCTCTAAGCTTGCAGAAATTGTTGAAGTTGAAATTCCAATTAACCCTGGCAGTAAGTGCTGTAACTATAGGAGAGATTTTTATTCTTTATGAAATAAAGAATAATAACATTTGAAATATCAAATTTCAAACATTATTGTAATTTGCTGAAACTGAACAGGTATCAGCATTTGGATGTTTCAGTCAACACCACCCAGATTGGAAATTCAGGGAAGAGGGACAGGTTTTCAAAGCAAATATGACTATTTTTAGCATGCAGACTTATTTCATTAGCTCTGGTTCCCTGCAATATTTTATTTTTATTTTTATGCTAACCATATATATATTTCCCCCATAAGCATATCATTTAAACTTAAGTTAGACATCAGGTAGAAGGGGCTGGACAAGTGCTCTCATGGATTAAATACACAAAAATTACAAACTCAATGAGCCTAGATAAGGCACAAATAAAATCTAGTTGTAAATGTGGTTGCACGTGGGATTTTACTTCTCCTTGATATCTGGCTGGAGCTCATGGAGAAAAGTACATAGCGCTCCTTCTCTGGCTCTTTACCTTTAGAGAAAATACTGCCTCTTGGTAAAAACAAGATACTGCTTTCCAGACACCTTTCCATCTTCTTTCTGGTGTGTAAATGGCACTTTTTGGGACATCAATCAACAAATACGGTTTGAGCTCATGCTATGAGGTCACAAACCCACCAGGCATGCAAGGGATATAAAATTCAAAGTAAGAGATTCTTATTCTCTGGATACTGATGGGATAGTTTGGGAATGGTGAACACATAGCCCGAATGTTCTATTTCTGGCTGCTAAACCCTTGAAAGGTGCTGCTAATCCATCACAGAAGCCTTCTCATAGACTCTGTAAGGGGTCGTGGGGTCTTCCTCTAATCGGTCATACCCAGTCTGAACTGGTACGGGAGATGACGCCCACTGACCATACCTGAACTAATTTGGGAGACAAAGGAAAGGACAAGAGTGAAAAATGGCTGAGCTCTAAATCTCTAGGGAAGAGAGGTACACTTTCAACTCATCTCTAAAGAGGAAGTGTTGCCATTGGGTCTTGTTTGTATGGTTAGAATTGGGAGAGAGGGAGGAAAACAGAATGAACAGACTCCAAAGAGCAGATGTATGGATAAAGGAGATGAATATGGAACACGAATATGAATATGGAATAGGGGCTAGAGAGTAGGGTTCTATTCTCATTACCTGGCAGTGTCATTTAGAAACTTCCCATTCATAAGTTCTAACCATGCAGATACAGTGCCTTCTGGTCTATAGATGCCCTCTGGCACCCTAAAGTGAAACGTATCATATTCTGGAAGGTGTATGGGCTCATTACCAAAGAACAAAGATGATCCTGCATCATACATTTTGTGTCAATAAAATGGGTAAAGTTGACTTTAAAATACTGCCAAATCTTCCATCCACCAAGCTCATTAAATGAAGCCTTTCCAAATATACTCCTTGGGATTCATTATGGGCAATGCTTATGGTTACTTTTTGCTCCCCTATATGAGAAAATGAAGGAAGCTCCAGGTTTCTTGTAATTCTTGAAAACAGATGAAAGAATAAGCCCGTGTCTTTGTCTTTGACAGTTTGGGTGTGTACCTGGCTTGAGGCAGAACTGGCTAGGATGACCTCACAACTTCCCTTCAAGAAATATGACTCCATAAATATTCACACTGAATTGGACAAGAATCAGCCTATCCTGTTTTGAACATCTGCACAATTAGATTGACAAGTGAGTTATTCCGATTGCCTGATCTTTATCCATAAGGACTATGAACTGGTCCTACTTACCTTTTCTATCTAGACAAAAATGAAGCATGAAGACTAGAAATGATGGTGTAAAATTCATTAAATTCTCCTGAAATTGCCAAAGGGGACACATATATACCCAGCATGATTGTCTTCTAGAAAATAGGCTTTTGGCAATCTTGGAAAAGTACTGAATAAAAATTCATCTGTTGCTGAAAATGACATGATCCCAGGCAGATAAATGACCTGACCAAAGTTCCAATTCCCATGTGGGTGCAGAAGTCCGTTATTGGTGCCATATCCTTTAATATTCAGGCAGGCGTCTTCTGATTTCTGATTCAATTTCTCTGCTCTTAGCTATGTTTGTTCTTGAAGGTCAAAAGAAAGAGCCTGGAACATTAGTTGCAGGATTATACTTTTGGACTGGATCGCTCAAATCTGAGTGGTTTGTAAATCCATTTTCCCCAAATTGCATAGCAAGCGCTCATGAGTCTTTTTTTTAAATGATTTTATATACTTATTTTTAGATAGAGGGGAAGGGAGGGAGAAAGAGAGAGAGAAAAACACCAATGTGTGAGAGAAATATCCATGGTTGCCTCTCACATGCTCCCAGCCAGGGACCTGGCCCACACCCCAGGCATGTGCCCTGATGGGGAACTGAACCCGCAATCTTGTAATTTATGGGACAACACCCAATCCACTGAGACACACCAGTCAGGGTGGGCACTCATGAGTCTAGAATCAACTTTCTATTAGATATTTAATAGTCTCCATGATATAGTGATCATGCAAACTGGGGAGGGTACAGAGATTTCTTTTTTAAGGAGCAGGTAAACAAAAAAAGCCCAAGAATCCATCTAGCAGCTTGAACGTTTGCTATATTAAAAAACTATGATGAATGTTGCAATTAAAAAGTAAGAAACTCAATATATTTTTTCAGGTCACTGTGGCATCAACAGACTTCCCTAAAAACATTTTCCCCATTCCACAACCATGCCGCCGAAAGGGACCTACTAATTAGAACAGCAGACCTGAAAATTGTCCTGCCACCAACAATGTGGCATAGTACAAGTGGACACAGGCTTTGCAGACAGCAAGGTTTATTTTCAACACCAGATCAGCCTTGGCTATTTTGACTATAAGCGGGGAATGATAATTCACCAATTTCACAGAGTTATTGCAGAGACAGAATGGGACCAAGTCTAGCATCTGGCACAGGTTGGGTGGACAATAATTGGTAGCTGATCTTGAGAAAACCCTTGTTGGATACTTGGAGAAAAACATGGCCTGGCTGGTTGTATCACTGAGTTTGGCGGCTGGGGTTAAGCCTATATTAGAAAGCTGAGTTGGGCTTCTCTTTTGGGGATGCTGTGCATTTTCTTGTCTTTTGGGGGCCCATTCATTTCTGAATGTGGTTTGCTTCTTGTTTCTCATCAATCCTTCTCCCTTCCTTCTGAAACCCATCCAATCTTCTTTTCCTTTTCCGTATCTTTAAGAAACACAATAAAGGCTAATACTACCACTCCCTTTGCCTGTTAAGATGAGAACATTTTCTTCCGTTACCCCAGAGGCAATGTGTCATAAGTTGGCAGGGTTCTCCTGTTCTTCTTAACCAGAAAGCCAGGGTGGTGGGACCAGGAAGCTGTGAGTATGAATGGAATGGATCCAAGGAGGAGAGATGGATATATGAGAACCAGCTGGATTGCAGCTCCTAATGAACACCTATGCACCAGAACAATTGGGTGGATCTGTTGAGAATGGTAAGGGAGGTCTGGAGAAGTCAGTTTAAGGATTCATTGTCTCAATACTCATCATTGCATCTGCATTTAGAAGCCAACTTTGGTTTGTCTTGTAGGTATTCCATCTGAAATCACCAATCTGTAGGCCACCGTGTTGAACATAACTAGGAAGGTAGTCTCATCTCATGTACCTGAAAGAACTCACTCAAGCCCTTGCTCCAGCACTTACTATCACTATGATGTTACAGTTTTTTTCTCAGCTGAGTACTGAATTGTTTAAAGAATTAATTAAGATAACATATGTGAAGCACCCTGTGCCTGGAATATAAGAAATGATCAGCAAACTTAGTACCTGGAACCAAGAAACTAAGGAAGAATGTTCTCTAAATCAACAACAAAATGAAAAATGACAAGTCAGAGCAAAGAACTAAGGATAATCAAGGGAAATAGTTTGTAGATGAAAAGAGTTGGGATAGTCTGGGAGTTAGAGGGAAACCCTCAACTTGACATTCATCATCTCCGCCTCCTGACAGAAACACCTGGTGCCCAGTTTTTACTAACCTGTATGACTCATGATATTAATTTATAATAAAGAATAAAGAGAGAACTGAAGGAAAGGGGTCATTAATGAGGCACATCTGTAGGGGGTTTTCTTATAATTTAATGTCTGGTTTTCTGTTACTGTTGTTTATCTTTTGTTTTCTTCTTGTCCTAGGGAGATATTAGCAAAGTAAGGACCGTCACAAAACTATGAATGGGTAGTCTTTCAAGAACTTGTTGGTTTATGGGAAAGTCCCTAATAAATATATGGTCTGTTCAGTCACACTTCCTACCCATGCTTGACCTGGCCTTGGCCCATAACGGTAGGAAAATAACAAAGAAAACTTCTGCTTTTCTGGATTGTTACACTTAAATCTCATGTGCTTGGCAGACACGAGTTTGCCACTGAAGACAAGTGTCACAAGACACCATGGACTGACTGTCCTGAGGACCGAGCTTGGGCCTCTGAGCAAGAGTAAATTTTCCTATCATGAAAATAACAACGTGAATGATGATATGCAAAAATAATAACAGCTACTAACTAGGATGCTAGCTTCTGTGTTGACAATTTTATAAACAGTATCTTTAATCCCCAAACAACGCTGTAAGGTTGCTATTATTGTCCCCATGTTGCAAATGCAAAAATGGAGGCTTAGTGACATTACCTAACATGCCAAAGGTCCCTTGTAGTTACGCTGGAATGAAGTTCAGGTTCGAGTTTTACGCCATCACCCTGCACTGTCATCTGTGATGACCCTCAGAAAGTCTGAGCTTTTCAAAGTCATGAAAATTCAGACTTGGATGGCATTGGACCTTCTTTCCTATCACGTTCTTTCCCCTCTGGAACTGGAAGTGGCAACCTCTGGGGAGCAGGGCTCTTGGGAGTGCTTCCAGATTGCTTGAAGACCATCACAAACTACAATTAGTTCATAATAATTAGCAAGAAACAAATGCTTCTTAAAGAAGCACTCATTTACTTAAAATGATTTTTAATTTTATAATGACTAGTATGTAATCATAGCAGAACAGAGCTATTTAGTTTGAAAAAATAGCTTCAAAGATGAGAGCCCATTTAGTGTTTATTTGCTCTGGGATTCTAATTACTTTGAAAACTGCCAAAACTTCATATATGATTACTAACAGCATTCGCTAGCAGCTTTGAGGGAAGCTGAAGCAGTCTTTTTATTTTTATTTTTTAAGCTCCATGAACATGGGGGAAATAAATAATAAATGATACCAGGGACATATATTCACTATATCATTATTATTTTCCTGCCCTGGTGCCACTTTAGGTCCCTAGTGCTGGAATAATAAAAAAATAAAACCAAACATGTCTTCCTGGTCACTTTCAAAATGAGACCAACAGAACGAGACCAGCGAGGAACACTGAACAGAGCATTGTTTCTCTGTCACGTATTAGCAAATCCCGGCTGCGTCGATATGGTTTCATTACATTTCCAATATGTGAATGTATCAATTTATTGTCTTCTCCCCCCATATTTAACATTTATGCACTTTATTAATCACCTCGCAACAGTCACCTCAGCAGTTTCATGGAGCAGAGTAAACCAGTCAGACCGTGTCAGGCGTCTGGGGATGTCACACGGCAAACCTGAGATTCCTGGCAACTTGAATTGCTCTTGCCAATATGAGATTTCTCTGGAGCGATCCATCTTAGTTAGGGCCATCTAATACATCACACGTGCCTCTGCTCTTCCCCTAATTGATAGGCTGAAGGACACCTGCTAGGTCTCGTGAACGTCTTGCTGAAGCAGCCTCAGGATGGGTAGGGGCTTCTTGGCAGCAAGCAGCTCAAAACAGCAGGCAGTCAAACTTTCTGTTTCCCAAATGTAATCTGAATGCTTGGAGGGGTCAGTGTGCCCTTCAGCAAGCCCACACTTTCCCAAAGGTCTTGGATGAGCAGCTGCAAACCTTCCATGCATTCACGGCGAGCTCCGGTGGTAGAAACACAGGATGTTGCCAGATGTGATGGACCAGGCATTCACCATGGTTTCTTCACTTACGGTTGTGCTGACCACACTGGTGTACACTTCCTCAGTGGCTGTCACCGATTCTCATTCTTGGTTGCACTGTATTTCTGAATGTATCACTTTTCTGAGGCCAACTCCAGTCTGCCTAAAGTCCTTAAAGGACACAGTCCAGAGCATACATAGTATGGACTCAATTTTCAAATACTCTTTAGGTCCCCAACAGTGCATTTCTCTGAATCACTGGCCAGCTTGCTTTGAGATATAGAGAGTCAAGAGTTGGATTCCAAATGTAGCTAAACTCAGAAAGAAGCGTTCTTAACAGAATTATTTATTTAAGAGAGGAGTCTTCTGAGCTGTTCTAGGTCGTATCTGTTTCTATGATCCAACAGACAAGGTTTGGGGGGTGGCAGTTTTCACATTAAAGGGCTCGCATAAGAAAGATTCCATGACTTGCAAGCTCTTACAATGGATCAGCTAAGTAGAGATTATGGCCCTTATAGGAACATGTGGCACATGAGACAGAAAAAAGAAAAAGAAAAAACGACCAATTTGATATTGAGAAAATTTAAGGAGAAATCCAGAGAAGAAAATGGGTTATGACAGTACTAACTCTACAGCCTTTCAAATGTGGTTGTACTTCCAAAATCTTGGAATTGCTAGCACTCAAAATGCACAGCCTCACAAGGGCATAAAGTAGCAGTGTGGGGGTTGGCAGAGAGAGTGCTACCCTAGAAACTGAGAGGCCTGTAGCCTTCAGTGTGGGTTAACTGGCCAGTCTTAGGCTGCATCATTAAACCTGCCATACAGTAAAGGGGCTGGACTAAATAGTGGTTCCCAGCCAGTCACCTTCAAAGGTGGCAGTGGGTCCCTGTGCACTAGTTTTGCTGTCAGTTCTATTAGCTGAAAGAGGTAACACTGGTTATTTTGAGTTAATCCAATACTCTAATGGGAGGACCCTATTTTTACAGAGTGGAAAAATCAATTAAACTACTACTTCATAATTGCACATTATCTTTGAAAAAGTAGAACTCATAGGGAAAAAATATATTTTACAGGAGAACTTGGTGGTGGCCAGTTCAGAAAATGTTTTACAAGAAGCTTTCCAGCTCAGAGTTTCTGTTACGACAAATTTGTATACATGCGCAGTTCTTTTCTGGTATCTTTGATTTCAGTGTAGAAGAGTTTTTATTTATAAAACCCAGGCCTTTATAACTCCTTTCCCATTCAGTTCTGTACCTGCAGAGAGAGCATTTTATTTTAACCAAACCTCACAATTTCCTTGGCTCAGGCACTCCTTGCTTCACTGCCCTAATTATTTTAATAAGCAGCTTCACTGAAATGCTGGCTTACATTTATATTTCAATTTAATTGTGTACAGTTTGTTGTACGATGAAAACCTGGAGCATCTTTCCTTCTTGTGACAGTGTTTCAATGTGTCTGTTTATTACTACACATACATCTTTACTTTCTAATTTCCTCTCACTCTCTCTCTCTTTTTAAAGCTTAACAATGCCAAGGAAAGATCGCAGAGTTCTATCATTTTGGCTGTTTTGACAGAGAGAAAGCGAGAGCCCCCGTCCAGGCCTACAGGAGAGCCTAGGACTGGTGGATGAACATGGAAAATCCCACAGAATTCCATGGGCTGGCCACACAGCCCAGGGTGCCCATTCCATTTGCTCTTATCGGTGAGCAGTTTTCTCAAAGGGGGAGAAAACAGGAAGTGGAAAAAAGAATGACATGGAAAGTTACTTACTAATCACAGTCTCCCGGGGAATGGAAAACAGAATTCCCCTTGTGGTCTAATTATTCTTTGGTATTTTTAATGAAACCAAATCAGGCGAGTTTCCAGTGTCTGGTTGATGTTTCAGAGGTTTGAATTCCATGTGTCCTTGGCTCTGAAAGGAAATATTTACTAACTTCCTAGAGCTTTCGTATTACCATTCATTACTATTCAGTTCCCAGAAAAATCTTTGTCATTTTTCTAACATGGAAGGAAAAAGCTAGAGGAAACTAAAAGGTCTATGTCAACTGTCATGTGTTCGGCTGGCTTGAAACCACAGTAGCATGACTTCAGAATTGGTACCAGGTCAACATGAGCAGCTGACTCTTTGGTGAGAACTTGTTAGGCACACAGCAATGCATCCTAGCATGCCCCCGCTTTAAGAGGCAAAAGTGACTACATTGGTCTTTTTCCACCCATGCTCCAGCATAGGTCTATAGAAGAGAAAAATGCTACAGAGCGATGCTTTAGAAACTGAATTCTATTGCCCACTATAAACTGCAGCTTGCCTGAATCAGGGGATTTGGGTAAATATAGTAAAACACATTCTGGAATATTTGGATCAAAAGCAGTATTTACAGATTCACAGGAAAAAACAACAACAACCCAGCAACAATAAAATAATAGATACTTCTGTTCTGCACTGCTATTAGACCAGGCTAGACGTTAATCTATGCCATTAAAAAGCACATACAGCTCTTTTCTTCGGCGCTGCCTACGGAGGTGGCAGCCATCTCTTAGTCGGCACCATGGCTGCCCTCAGACCCCTCGTGAAACCCAAGATTGTCAAGAAGAGGACCAAGAAGTTCATCCGGCACCAGTCAGACCGATATGTCAAAATTAAGCGCAACTGGCGGAAACCCAGAGGTATTGACAATAGGGTGTGTAGAAGATTCAAGGGCCAGATCTTGATGCCCAACATTGGTTATGGGAGCAACAAGAAAACAAAGCACATGCTGCCCAGTGGCTTTCGAAAGTTCCTGGTCCACAACGTCAAGGAGCTTGAAGTGCTGCTGATGTGCAACAAATCTTACTGTGCTGAGATGGCTCACAATGTCTCCTCAAAGAACCGCAAAGCCATTGTGGAGAGAGCGGCCCAGCTAGCCATCAGAGTCACCAATCCCAATGCCAGGCTGCGCAGCGAAGAAAATGAATAGACAGACTGTGTACACATTGTATTTGTGTTAATAAAACCATAAAATTCTGCCCAACCCCCAAAAGCACATGCAGACACACACACACACACCACACACACAGCAAACTCTTGAAAATTGAGCATTATTTCATTTTATTTATGTAGCATTCGAAATTTGGAAATGTTAAGCAGCGTCTCTAAGAACACACAGGTGCTGATGGCAGAGGCCAGCTGAGAGTTTTCCAGGGACCGAAAGGATTACCAGGACCCATTTCCCTCCTTTTACACGATAGGCTGAAATTGAGA